>NW_026914863.1:0-450567 GCF_034315485.1 Pezoporus occidentalis
GGGGCCGGGTGTCGGGGCGCTGGGCTGGCTGGGGCCACCCCCCGGTGGGCAGCGGGGCCTGGGTTTGGGGCACCCATCTTAACGGGGAGCCTCTTCCTTCCTAAATGGGGGAACGACGTCAGGAGAGCCGCTCCGGTGCCGGCTGTGGGCAGCTCTGTCCGAGCGTGACGAGCAAAAGCAGCAACAGACGGGGCTCGTTCCCGGTTCTGTGCCGTGGAGCTCTGCGAGGCGTTCCTCTAAATGCAGAGGCTGCCGTGGGGCTGGAAGGCGCCTGGAGCAGAGATGTGCGGGCACAGACGGACGTGACATGGGGCTGGAGTGGGGCCTCTGGGCTGCCACTGGTGTGTGCTGCTTAGGAGAGAGCGTTCCAGGCAGGTCCCGCTGTTCCAGAGGGATGGAGGCTGCTGTTAAGGCCGTGTCTGAGTCAGCAGGAAGATAGCAGATAGCAGGGCAGAGATAAAAGCTGTCACTTTCTCTGTCCGCAGTGCGAGCGCGGGGGACTGCATCCGGAGCCGTGCTGGGCAGGGCCATGGGATGTGCCTCTCCGCCCTCCGGCTCTTCTCCCTGTGAGACCCTGAAAGCCTCAACCTGGGAGCACTGAAACGCAAATGGGAGGAAGATAAAACCGAACCCAGCCACGTATCTCAGGGTCCCTTAGGCCGAGGCTCGAAAGAATCCTTGGAAGAGGATTTGGTGCAACTGCTTAAAGCTGCCTGGGAGCTGCCTCCTGCGCTGGGTGTAAGTTGATTTATGAAGTTAAGATCAATTAACTCCCAATAAGGCATAAATAAGATCACACGTTTCTTGGTGCAACTCTGCATGGAAGCAGATGGGAGCCTTCGGACTCCCTGAGCCCTGCTTTCCTGCAGCCTGTCTGGCTCCTCGCTGCCTGCAGGGAGCCACCTCCTCCCTGTGGGTCCCTCTGTTCTTAAGAGCACCCTTTCCATAGCTGGGAGAGCGAATTCCTCCTCCTGGCAACCCTCTGCTGTGCCATTAGGCAACTTCTGTGGCTCCTTCTTCTCCCTCCTGCATTTTTAATCTCACCAGGGCTGTTACGCAAAACAAGGAGCTCTAAAAGCAACGGGATGGGCGGCAGCATCCCCAGGGAAGAGGATGGTGGAGCCCTGCTGCTGGACTGGGTCTGGCTGGGAGCCCCTAGCACGGGGGAGGCCGGAGCTCCCCCTCTTCCCGTGCTGAGCAGTGACTCACTGGTGTCACATTTGGCTCCTGCGCTCCCCTCCTTCCCCAGGGGAAGCATCACGTGTGCTGCGGCGTGGGCTGGGGGTTATTTTGGGAGGTTCCCCTCGCCCTCCCCCTTTGCAGCTCCAATTGGGAACAGCAGCGGCCTGACCCAGCTCCAACAGAATTGAGCTCCTGGGAGGCAGCTCGGAGCGGGGCTCTCTTTGCTCTCTTAGCTCTCTTAGCCCCGAGCTCCCCTCTGCTGCCATTAAGGCGTTGTGTGCTATGGGATGGGGTGGCTCCAGGCCTATGGAGAGCACCTGCAAACCGGTGGAGCGGGATTTTTCCAGCGTGGTTTGTGGCTCAGCCCCTCCCCGTGTCCCAGCTAAAATTAGCTCTGTCTTCACAAGAGCTTCGCTTCGCATCTGAGCGTATAAATAAAGGCTGGCTCTCCAGTGCTGCCTGGCACTTGGCAGCTCCCATGGCCCAAAAGGCACGGCTCCAGGAATGGGGAACAGGTGAAGGGTTGCTCCATGAGCACAGAGTGCTGCTGCCTCAGCCCAGGAGCTCCAAAACCACCTCCAACCCATCCCACAGCCGAGGTGAAGCCAGGCCATGGGATATGTTTGGTCTTCCAGCTCCCCCTGATGAGTCTTCCTGCTCTGTGTGCACACAAGGTGTCTGTGGGGTGGGAGGGACCCTCTCTGAAAGGCTTCCACTGGCTGGATTGTGCTTTTCTTGGGGCTGTGGGGGTTATCTTGCTGTTCCCCCCCTTTCTCCAAGCCTTGCCGCTGTGATGATGGTGCAGAACAGGAAGTCCTGCAGGAGCACACAGTGGTGGAACTGGATGCTCTCTTCACTGTGGGCTTGAATGCATCCTCTTGATGTGGTGACTGAAAGGAGAGGAGCAGGCAGAGAGCGTGGCCATGGGGGCTGGAGAGCTGCCTACGGGATAGGACAATGCTGAGAGAGGCAGAGTCCCTGTGAGACCCCCATGTGTTGAACCTGGCTTCCTAAATCCTTCTGTTTTCTCCCTCCAGATGTTTCCCGCTGGGCTCTGGCTTTAGGATGTTGGAGAACCGAGAGGAAGTAAGAACCTTTCCGACCTGGGCTCTCTGTGCTCCTCGCTGGGGCGAGGGCTGCTGGGTGCTGGGCAGGGTATGGGGGGCAGCTGGTGACAGTGGCCCCCCTCAGGCAGTGCTTGTGCCTTAGGAGCTGACCACGGTGCGTGTCCAGGACCCTCGGGTGCAGAATGAAGGCTCCTGGAATTCCTATGTGGATTACAAGATCTTCCTCCACGTGAGTTGTGGCTGTGGGACAGGGGTGAGCTCCAGAGCTGGGTCGTGAGGCTCCTGAGTGCGTTTGTGTGGCCATGGGTGGCTGTGCTGAGCAAGGACGGAAGGGGCTCTGAAGGGGGAGCCCTCAGCACCCTCCTCCTGTGCAGGTCTGAGACTCAGCTTCTCCCCTGGAGCCTGCTCAGCTTTTCAAGGCACTTTGAGCTCTTCCAAACCTCATTGCTTCGAGGGGATCCCTTAGTCCCTGTGCTCTGTGCTTGCAAGCTCCTGCCTTCCTCTGCTTTGCTGCGCCTCGAGCACGTGGATTATTCCCATGTCATGTGGGTTATTCCCATGTTTTGGGGTTGTTCTGCAGACCAACAGCAAGGCCTTCACTGCCAAGACCTCGTGTGTGCGGCGCCGGTACCGTGAATTCGTGTGGCTGAGGAGGCAGCTCCAGAAGAATGCTGGCCTGGTGTAAGCATGCCCGTGCCTTGTTCTCCCTCCTTTCCCCTTCCTGCAGCCAGACACCGTTTCCCATTGACCCCCGTGAACTCGGGACAGGTGTGGATAGAAACTCCAGGCACTAACATGGGATAGCTGAGCTCCTGGGGGCCCCCTGTGTCTCCTTGCTCCGGGGTGATGTGGTTCTGCTCTGTCCCTGCAGGCCTGTCCCAGAGCTGCCCGGGAAATCCACCTTCTTTGTGGGCAGCACGGATGAGTTCATCGAGAAGCGGAGACAGGGCCTGCAGCAGTTCCTGGAGAAGTGAGTGGAGCATTGCTGAGGGCTGGAGGGGAGGGCACAGGACCCGCTGCTCCAGCCGGGCTTCGGGGCTGCTGCCTGGGGAGGTGACAGTGGAGCTGGGTCCCCTTGGCGGGGTGGGCACCCCGTGGTGCTCCCACCTCAGCCGCCCTCCTCTCTGTGTGCGCAGGGTGGTGCAGAACGTGGTGCTCCTCTCCGACAGCCGCCTGCACCTCTTCCTGCAGAGCCAGCTCTCGGTGCCCGAGATAGAGGCGTGTGTGCAAGGCCAGGGCCCGCAGACGGTGACGGAAGCCATCCTGCACTATGCCATGTCCAACTGTGGCTGGGTGCAGGAGGAGGAGAGCCGCCCCGCGCTGCTGCCGGGGGGGGACCTGCAGGGCAGGTAAGGCAGGAGCGAGCCAAGGAGCTGCCTGGAGCCCCCTGCATGGTTTGGAGTTTCCCTGTCCCAGGCACTTAAGGGAATGCATTGAGCACGTGCCCTGCGTCCCTGGGGGTTAGGCCATCGGAGCTGGGCATCCTGGGCTGTCACCAGCAGCCTCCTGTGCTGCACACCAGGAGGGTGACCTGCCCTGGCCGTGGGCAAGGAAAGAGCTTGGGTCTCTCAGACCTTAAGCTGAGATTTACAAAGGTCTTCAGCTTCTCTCCTCCCTTAATCTCTGGAGAGTGAGGAGCCTTTGGAGGCTTCCAGAGCTTTCTGCGCATCTTGCCTTCGTCCTCCCAGCATGAGCGGGCTCTGCAGTTCCTTGTGCCCATCAGAGCTTCACAGAGCTTGCTGCCTGCTGGGGCATTTATCAGGCATCTCCCTGGGGGGTTTGTCTGGACTCCAGGGAGAGACCTGCTTGAACCAGAGCCCTTCTGGCTTCAGGAAGGGCTTTGGGGGTGAGCAGCAGCGCAGGGCCAGGCACGGGTACCCAGGCAGGGTGGCTCTGTCCATCCCTCGGGGCTGCAGCCCCGGCTGCCTCTGCCTGCTGGCACCTTCCCCCTCTGCTGCTCGGGGTTTGCGTGCGAGGGCGAGCGGCTGGGAGCTGAGGTTGTGGCGGGGAGGCAGCCGTTGTCTTGGAGACAGGCGGGCACCTCAGCCCTGCGTCATTCCCACATCCCTTCCTCTCTTCCCAGCTGTGCCGGCCTGGGAAGCCCTCAAGGGCCGAGCTGCCTGGAGAGCTTCCCGTACTGGAGCGACTTCGGCATGGACGAGCCGCACTCGGACAGCCCGGAGGAGCCGCTGGGAGCAGGGCATGAGGAGCAGTAACCGGCGCTGGAGACCTCCCCCTGCCCTGCAGCCCTCGCTGGAAGAGGGACTGCGGCCGAGCCAGGGCTGGGCAGGATGGAGGCACTGGGGCTCTGCAGGGGCAGGGGCTCCCATGCTCTCTCCCTGCTGGCTCTCGCCTGTCCTTGATGTCCCCAGGCAGTGCGTTCCTGTCGCTCTCCTCTTTGGAGAGGAGATGTAGTGGTTAGTGCAACCCGTGTTTGTTCTTCCCATGGCCTTTGCTCTCGGTCTGGAGCAGCAGCAGGGCTCAGGGGCTCTGTGTTCTTGGGGTGTCCCTGGCCTGGGGTGTTGGGGGGATGCTCTGGCTCACATCCAGCATGATGGAGGAAGGATTTTCCTTGTGGAACAGGGGAGGGCGCTGCAGTTTAGTCCCTTGTGTTCCCCTCATACTGCAGGCAGGGGAAGCTGCATGTCCCCGGCGACAGCCGCGCTGTGCAGCGCCTGGGGCTGGTGCCCGCACGTGGGATGCAGATCCCGTATCCGTGTCTGTGTCCTCCTGGCACAGCTCACTCTGCAGGTTGCCTGCACTGGGATGAGCAGAGATGAGCATGGGGCAAGCGAATGAGGTTTTTCTCTCCTGCTCTTCTGAGGGGATGCCCCTTCCATAGACTCCTTCCTTGCACACTGATGGCATGGGGCATCCTCCCAGCCAGGATCCAGTTAGCTGGGAAAGCAGGAGCATGCAAACTGCCTCAGGGTCAGCGTCCAGCAGCGCTCGGGCTCTTGCTACTCCTATTGCCTCTCCCCGTGCTCCCCTGCACCTCCTTCCTCCCCTCTCAGCACTGGTGAAGGCAGAGCCGACGTGCTCTGACTTGAAATAAAGATGAAGTGGAAGGGACTGGCTGCGTGGTGGCAGTGTCTGGCCTCGCTGCATGGGCAGAGCCAGCTGAGCCCAGCCCCGGCTCAGTGCAGAGCCATGGCTCTAGGGCCCAGAGGGGGTTATTGCACCTCTCGCTATGGGGCTGATCCTGCCCTGGGCAGCAGAGAGGAGCCAGGCAGGGCTGAGGGGTCCCTGAGGTGAGTTTTGAGGTGCTGGGCTTGGCTTTGGGGGAGTCTTGACCCCCCCACCAAGGACCAGGAAGGGTTGGGAAAACAAATGTCAGGAGAAGTTCATGGCGCAGGGTGGCAGCTGCCGGCGCTCTGCAGCCATTGGCTGCCCCCCTCATGCATATTCATGGTTATTCATGAGCTGTGCAGCTCCAAATGGTGCAGCTGTGAGGCCAGATGTGCCCATGGACCCGCTCCTGGGCCACGCGTGCCCTTTGTGCACAGCCTCATGCAGACAGCGTGCCCTCAGCCAGGGCCCTATCCTGCCCCTGGCACTCTGCCCCATGAGCATGGCCTGGAACGGCTGCATCCTCCGCTTGCCACCTCAGCGGGAGCCAGCCAGCGCTGGCTGGAAGGGGGGTTTGGACAGGGCAGCCCACGGGGGCTGCGTCCCCTCTCCTGCCTCCTCGCAGGGCCCCCGGAGCCCATCTCCCCGCCTCGGGGCTGCAGCCCTGCTGCCTCTCAGAGCCACTTACTTTTAGTGGGGTTGATCAGCTCTGTGGCGCTGGGCCTGGGGGGAGCACCCAGCCCTGCTCATTGGTACCCCCCCCCCCAGGGCTGTGGGTCCTGCCTGGGGGCCCCATGCAGGGCTCTGGGGGGGGTGACAGTGCCCTCTCCATGCATGGGGCCGGCTCGGTCCCTGGCTCAGGGGATGCTGGCACACGGGGATGGGGTGAGCACGCAGAGTCCCCATCCCCACCCGGAGCAGGCGAGGCCATGGCCCCCCCCTCCCTGTGCCCTCGCTGCCTGGCACCGCTCCTGCTGCTGCTGCTGCCACAACAAGGGCTTGGAGCCGGGCCATGCGCTCCAGACAGCGCAGCCCCCCCCGGCTGGCGCTGCCGCCGCTGCAGACAAAGGGCAGAGCTCCCCCCCCCGTCCCCCGCAGCGCCGGGGGGGCCCTGCCCTGACCCGCACAAAGCCGCCTCCTCCCGTCCCCGCTCCGCCGCTGTGGCCCCAGCTCCTCCTCAGGAAGGGCTCAGCGCTGGATGCCGGTGGTGGAGCTGGGGCAGGATCAGGCCCCCGGGGGCCATTTCCGATGTGTGGGGCTGGGGTAAATGCACCGGGGCAGGGGCAGGGCCAGGGCCTCGTCCGTTTTACACCGGAGCATCCGTTCTGCCCTGCCAGGATCCCAAAGGGCTCCTGGGAACGATGCTGGAGAGAGGGATACTGGAGACAGGGGAGGGTGAGCGCAGGGCAGAGGGAGAGTTTCTCACCCAGTTCCAACCCCTGCCACGGGCAGGGACCCCTTCCACTGGAGCAGCTTGCTCCAACCTGGCCTTGAGCACTGCCAGGGATGGGGCAGCCACAGCTTCTCTGGGCACCCTGTGCCAGCGCCTCAGCACCCTCCCAGGGAAGAGCTTCTGCCTAAGAGCTCATCTCAGTCTCCCCTCTGGCAGGTTCAAGCCATTCCCCCTGGCCTGTCCCTCCATCCCTTGTCTCAAGCCCCTCTCCCGGTTTCCTGCAGCCCCTTTAGGCACTGGAGCTGCTCTAAGGTCTCCCCTTCAGGAGCCTTCTCTTCTCCAGGTCCAACAACCCCGCCTGTTCTGAACCGGGCACCAACGGGTCCCCCCCATCCAAACACCCGCACGCCGGTGCCGGTACCCGGGCTCACCCTGCGGGCGATGCTCCTGCTCCGGTGCAGCCCCGGGAGGGCTCTGCACCCTCCCCGGGAAGGCCGCGGTCTGCAGGTACCTACCACCATCTAGTGGCCCTTCAGCCAAGTGCGGGAGGAGGAGGAGGAGGATCGGGATGTACCGGGTTAATCCTCGGCCGTGGGGATCCCAACAGGCCTGGACCACACCAGGGGATGCTCAGAGCTGGGGCTGGGGGCGAAAAGGCGCTGCTTGCACCCAGCTCCGGCCCCACGGCAAAGACTGGAGCAGCCAAACATGGAGAGGAGAACGGCTTTATTGTGGGGTGCCACCCCCCGTGCCCCACTGTGCCCTGATGGCGCTGCTGTGGGTACCACAGGGCAGGGCTCTGGTGATGGGACGTGGGTCTCTTCATGCAACGGGTGCCTGTAGGGTGATGGGGACACTGTCAGTGGTATCTCAGCATGGTCAAGGAGAGAGAAGCACCTGCATTTGGGGAAGGGGAGAGACAGAGCTGATGGTGGGAAGGGGACACTGAGACACTGACGTGGCACAGAGGGGATGACAAGGCTGGGATGTGTCTTGGTGAGTGTGGAGGTCTCGCTGCCCCAGGTGGGTACCAGGACTTGGCTGCAGACCCCATCTGCTTTCCCAGCCCTGACCCTGCCTTCAGCTTCCCCATCTCCCACATTCCCTCATCATGGGTTTTGTTTGAATCATTGCAAACCCCAGCCTGGTTTGGGTTGGTGTCAGTGTTGGTGCTGCAGCTCTGGTGGAGGTGGCTGCTGGGGTTCTACCGCGTTTCTCCCCATGGAATCTGAAGGATTTGAGGGCCATGGGGCATGGATGCATCATCCCTCGATCACACCTGGCTTTCCTGAGCTCACCTGCTCCCGTGTAAAACAGGGACCAGGAGATGGAGCCAAAGGCAGCTCTCAAGGCTCAGCACTCTGAGGATGCTGGTGCACCCCAGAACAGAGCTGCCACCCCTGTGACCCATCCCTCACCTGGGCTGATGGCTCCTCATTGCTCCTCCAGGTCATAGGCAGCTGCCAGGTAATCCTTTGGGACGATCCCGACCGCGTTGTTGAGCTCTCCAACCCACCATCCGTACACGTTGTACTCCTGAGGGGACACAGTGGGGTCAAGTGCTGGCATGCTGCTAAATCCATCACTGCCCTTTCTACCCTTCATCCTGCCCCATTCCCCACCTTCACCCAGGGTCCTGCAGGGCCATGGTGTGGAAGCTCAGCATTCAATTCACCCCCTGGGGTGGGAACTGGGAGATCTCATTTCAGATGGCAGCCCTTGGGATGAGAGCCCAGGTCCCAGCCTGGAGCTCTCTGCAGCCGGACCGTGCCGGGTTAACGTGCCCCTTCCCAAGGTTTTTCCATGACAGAAGATACCGGAGGCAAATCGTAACAGGAAAAGCTTCTTGCACTCCCTGTGTGTGTGAGAGGAGGAGTTTGCACCAAAACAGGAGGTTTTCACGTATTATGTAAAGGAGATGGATGTTAACAGCGATGTGCACAGCAGCACATCCCGTGTCCCACACGAGCTCTGGTCCCTCCGCCTGCCTGGGGCATTTAATGGGTCTCCAACCTCATCCCTGCTTCCCAACAGGAAAAAGAAAAAGGGCTTTGCTCAGGATTGAGTCCCCAGAGATGGATTTTGCTCCTGGTGCTTCCAGATGGTGCTGCCCTCACTGGAGCCAGGAAAGGATCCCTCGACACCGCTGGGGCTGGGATCCCCCTGCTCCCCATGGACTCCCATGCAAACCGCACTGACCCACCCCCTCCATAGAAAAGCAGGAGCACGGAGGGATGCGAGCCCCATCCCAGCAGCCTGCGAGGAAGAATCCTGCAAACCCAGCAGGGAAACCTGGGCTCTGCCTGGTCTGCTCTGCTCCCTGGGCAGAGGGGCCGAGACGCACCCCAGGATTGATGGGGACCCCCCCAAGCCCCAGCTCCGCCATAGCCCGCCCTTCCGCTGGGATGAGCGGCAGCCGAGCCCCTCGCCTGCTCCTCAACCAGGGGAGGGAAACGCAAATGGGAGCCAGGCGAGGCCGCGCCGCTCGCTCCCAGCCTTGATTTCACTGCGCGGTGCCAAGAAGAATTAAAAGAACATTAAACTCCCCGCAATGACGGCCAAGTCCTCGTTTCCGAGTGCCAAATTGCGCCGCGCTGCATCCTACAGATGTTCCTTAATTATGCTAATTTTTATTAAGCGATTAAAACGAGGAGAGCGCTGGCACAGCGAGGCAGAGCCCAGCGCAGCCTCAGCTCGGCTCTCATTTACATCCCGCTCGCTGATGCCCGCGTTGGAAAGGGAGGGGAGGAGGAGGGAATGTGGGGCTGGTTTTGCTGGGATCTACCTAATTACACGTTAATGGGGCCTCTGTGCGCAGGACCTGCGTGGACCGAGGTGGGGAGGGGGAAGTCGTTTGGTTGGGATGCTACAGACGGGGCTGAAAAGCCATTAGCTGGGAGGGGAATTGCTCCAGTGAGGTCGGCGCGCCCGGAGAAGGGAGAGGGATGCTCAAGCTCCATCAGGGCAGCAGGAGCTCGGAGGCTGCACCCATGGGTGCTGGTGCTACACCAGCTCCTGGGTCATTTCAAGAGGCAGAGCGAAGCCAATGCTCTGCTCCAGCCACAGAAGCACAGCAGGGATGAGCAAACCCCTTCCGGGCTGGAATGGAACAGGGAACTGGATGTGAGGCTCACCCCACCACCCATCCTCCCAGCTCCGCTCCCGAAATGCTGTGAGCCTATCCCAGAAGGATGAGACCCCCTCGAAGCGCTTCTCCCTGTTCCATTCCCAAGATCCCTGGTGCGAACCCAAAGCAGACGCTCGTTCCCATAATGGCCCACCATCAGGGTGTTTATGGCGGGTTGGTGCACGGGGCCATAAAAGCTTTATGCTGCTCATCTCCATTGACAAAGGAAGAAGGAAGGGAGGGGGGGAGGAAACAACACAACCCGGTTGCTCTCCCTGCCTTGCTCCAGCATCACCCAGGAGAGATGATGCTGTGGGAATGTGGAGCCCCTGGATGGCCCAGCTACAGCTGGGCCCTGTGCCCCCATTGGGGAGGACACCCCATATCCAGTCACCAAAGGTGGGGATGAAGCCAATTGTCCCCTCTGGTCCCCCCACCTGCTGGGACCCTCAGTGTGCAGCCACCACAGCTCCAATCACCCTTCCACCCCCCCTCATGGAGCAGCACAAGCTCCCTTCCTCTGCTGATGCTCCCAAGCTCTCCTTTGCCACCGCACTCCCTCATAAACAACCCCACTGGGCTTCGGGAAGCCCATTAATCACCCCCCTTCACATAGGAGATCAATGATGCTTTGATGGATGCCGAAGGAAAAGCCAATCAGTCAGGGACTTATCGGTTTATGATTGCTCGGCCCCATTATTAGTGCTTGTGTGCCATACATTATGGTTAGGAAAATGGAGGCATCTGATTCCTGCATGAGGGATGGTGGGAGCGCGAGAGGTCGGCTGACACCGGGGAGTTTTATACCAGGTCAGCTATACATCTCCTTACCTCAAAAACCAGCCCGGCGCTGCAGCAAGCTCTGGAATCAAGGGGGAACTGGTCCTCAGCGGGAGGCAGATGAGGGATGTGGCTGGGAACGCCATTTCCTTGGCATGGCACCCAGAGGAGTTAATTTGGGTGATGCTCATCCTTTGCCATGGCCCGCCCCCATCACACTGCTCTTTTGTAGGGTAAAGCCCCATATAAAGCAACGATTCCCACTTGTTTCCAATGAGTCAATTCCCAGCTGCTGTGAGGAGCTGAGGACACTCAGCTGGGGCTGGGGCATTGCTCCTTCCCCTTGTGCCTGTGCCAGGGTGTTGCAGAGTCCCATCCCACCAGGGTCTGTGTATCCAATCCCACTGTGGTCCATGTGTGGCATCCCATCAGGATCTCCACATACCAGAAATGTTAGGGAAAAAAATAGGGATATTAAGTAATTATTCCGGTGGTGAGGCATTGCCACAGGATACCCAGAGAAGCTGCGGCTGCCCCATCCCTGGCAGTGTTCAAGGCCAGGTTGGATGAGGCTTGGAGCAAGCTGCTCTAGTGGAAGGCATCCCTGCCTATTGTGTTGGAATCAGATGAGCTCTAAGATCCCTTCAAACCCAAACCAGGCTGGGGTTCTCTGATTAAACCCAACCAACCCCTAGGCACCACGGCGCAAGATGCTGCTGCTGACCTAGGGACAGGCCACCGCATCCACGGGGAGCGATGGCACCTCATCCACGGGGAGCGATGGCACCGCATCCACGAGGAGCGATGGCACCGCATCCTCGGGGAGCGATGGCACCGCATCCTCGGGGAGCGATGGCACCGCATCCTCGGTCAGCGATGGCTCCGCATCCACGTCGAGCGATGGCACCGCATCCACGGGGAGCGATGGCACCGCATCCACGGGGAGAGATGGCACCGCATCCACGGGCAGCGATGGCACCGCATCCTCGGGGAGCGATGGCACCGCATCCTCGGGGAGCGATGGCACCGCATCCACGGGGAGCGATGGCACCGCATCCACGAGGAGCGATGGCACCGCATCCACGGGGAGCGATGGCACCGCATCCACGGGGAGCGATGGCACCGCATCCACGGGGAGCGATGGCACCGCATCCACGGGGAGCGATGGCACCGCATCCACGGGGAGCGATGGCACCGCATCCACGGGGAGCGATGGCACCGCATCCACGGGCAGCGATGGCACCGCATCCACGAGGAGCGATGGCACCGCATCCACGGGGAGCGATGGCACCGCATCCACGGGGAGAGATGGCACCGCATCCACGGGGAGAGATGGCACCGCATCCACGAGGAGCGATGGCACCGCATCACGGCACCGGAGCGATGGCACCGCATCCACGGGGAGCGATGGCACCGCATCCACGAGGAGCGATGGCACCGCATCCACGGGGAGCGATGGCACCGCATCCACGGGGAGCGATGGCACCGCATCCACGGGCAGCGATGGCACCGCATCCACGGGGAGCGATGGCACCGCATCCACGGGGAGAGATGGCACCGCATCCACGGGGAGCGATGGCACCGCATCCACGAGGAGCGATGGCACCGCATCCACGGGGAGAGATGGCACCGCATCCACGGGGAGCGATGGCACCGCATCCACGAGGAGCGATGGCACCGCATCCACGAGGAGCGATGGCACCGCATCCTCGGGGAGCGATGGCACCGCATCCACGGGGAGCGATGGCACCGCATCCACGGGCAGCGATGGCAGATGGCACCGCATCCACGAGGAGCGATGGCACCGCATCCACGGGGAGCGAGCGATGGCACCGCATCCACGGGGAGCGATCCACGGGGAGCGATGGCACCGCATCCTCGGGGAGCGATGGCACCGCATCCACGCGGAGCGATGGCACCGCATCCACGGGGAGCGATGGCACCGCATCCACGAGGAGCGATGGCACCGCATCCTCGGGGAGCGATGGCACCGCATCCTCGGGGAGCGATGGCACCGCATCCACGGGGAGCGATGGCACCGCATCCACGGGGAGCGATGGCACCGCATCCACTGGCAGCGATGGCACCGCATCCTCGGGGAGCGATGGCACCGCATCCTCGGGGAGCGATGGCACCGCATCCTCGGGGAGCGATGGCACCGCATCCACGGGGAGCGATGGCACCGCATCCACGGGGAGCGATGGCACCGCATCCTCGGGGAGCGATGGCACCGCATCCACGGGCAGCGATGGCACCGCATCCACGAGGAGCGATGGCACCGCATCCACGGGCAGCGATGGCACCGCATCCATGGGGAGCGATGGCACCGCATCCAGCCGGCGGCAGAAGGTGCAGCTGGAGGGGCTGGGAGACAACAGCGGCACTGGCTGGGCTGAGGAGCCGGCGTGGCAACGCCGCGTTAATCCCAGCGCCACGAAGCGCACGGGCTCCGGCGCGCTCGGACCGCGGCTCCGAGCCTCGGGCCCCGCGGGCGAGCGCGATGGGACGGAAGCGTTTCATCTGCTCGGCCCATCTGTGCCCGGAGAGGCGCCTCCGAAGCTCCACGTCGCCTTTAATATCCTCCTAAATCACCTCCCCGCAGCACTTCAAGGGGCCGTGGCTGCAATAGCACAGGTTCATCGAGAGTGCACGGGAAGGGGGGGGAGCTGCTGGGGATTGGCTTTGGTGGAGCGCGGTTCCCAGGGAATGGGGGGTTCCTGTGCCCCTCGGATAGGGGAGAGGGGAGGGGGAAAAGAGAAGCGGGTGACGAAGCCGAGGGAAGGGATGGTGCCGGTGCCGGGAGGCGATGGGCAGGGGTGGGTGGGAGCAAACGGGCTGGAATGGAGCGAAAATCACTGCCGAGGAATGGCTTTTATTGATGTTCCCTTGGTGCGTGAGGCCGATGTGAGCCCCCTCTCCGGAGAGCCCCATCCTGCTCCAGAGGGCCCTATCCCACCCCGGAGAGCCCCATCCTGCTCCAGAGGGCCCTATCCCACTCCGGAGAGCCCCATCCTGCTCCAGAGGGCCCTATCCCTCTCCGGAGAGCCCCATCCTGCTCCAGAGGGCCCTATCCCACTCTGGAGAGCCCTATCCCTCTCTCCAAAGGGCCCCATCCTGCTCCAGAAAGCTCCATCCTGCTCACACATAAAATGGGTGCGGATGCTTGGGTGATGGGGGAGACCCCAAAACAGCCATAGCTTGAGGGGGGTGGACACCCCTGGGTGCCCCCGCAAATGTTGTGTCCTCCAGAGGTGCTTCAGCTCAGGTGCATCCCGCTCCTGCCTCAGTTTCTCCATCACACTAAGGTTGAGCCCCCTTTAATGTGGCTTTTCAATGCTTGGGGGGGGGTGTGTGTAAGAAAGATGATCCAGGGATGGGGTTTAGCAGGGCCTGTTGTGACAGGACAAGGGGGAAAAGTGGTTTTAAATGAAAACAGGGAGATTCAAACCAGATCTAAGAAATGCTTCATGCTGGGGCACAGGGTGCCCAGGGGGTGGGAGATTCCCCATCCCTGGATCAGGATCAGGCTGGAGAGGCTCTGAGGGTCCTGCTCTGGTGGGGATGGCCCTGCCCTTGGAGAGGGCTTTTAAGGGTCCCCCTCCAATCCAAACCATGATTCTGTGAATCTATCTCCTGGGCTGCCACCCCCAAATCGCCCCACATCATGTGTGGGGTGCAGGGGGGGCTCCGGGGCTGCAGGGTTCCGGGCTGCAGGGGGTGTCTAAGGGGGGATGCTGTGTGTGTGTGTGTGTGTGTGTGTGTGTGTGTGTGTGTGTGTGATGCTCGCGTTGCCCGGCAGCGCATCCCCGCGTTGCCATGGCAGCCGCATCCACCGGCTCCCGAGCGACCCCGGCGGGGTCAGGCGCGGGTCGGCAGAACAAGAGAGCACCGGCACCGGCGGCAGCGGGACCCCAAGCCCCGGCCCCGACCCCGTTACCGCTTCCCCCGGCCATAGGGTGTGGATGGGAGCAGCGATGGGCGCTATCGACACGTCCTTATAGCGGCTGCTTCCCCCAAAGGTCACGGCGTTCTCCCTCCTTCCTTCATTAATGAACTCCTCATGCGGGTTTCTGGGGCTGGGGGGAGCAGGACGTTGGGGCTGTGGCTAAAGGATGGTGAGCAGCAAAGGGGTCGTGGCAATGGAAACGGCTCCTTGACTTCCCGGGAACTTCCCGCACCGGGAACGTGCCAAACCGCCCTGTTCTCCTTTGCAACCCGCTTCACAGAGCGCAAACCCCAACCAACCCCAGCCAGCCCCGGAGCGGCTCCATCCCTCCCTTAGGATTTATGATCCTCATTAACTGATGACCTTGAAACGCGCGTCCTTTCCGCAGGGATTGCTGCGAGGGTCCATTTCCCATCCAAACCAGGATGGGGAGGGGGGGGGTCACCGGACCCCTCTGCCCCAGCCCCTTTCTCTATCACCCCACAGCCCCAAAAGAGCCAGCGCCGGGACCCTGTGATCCCCTCCACAGGCAAAAATCACACCGAGGGGTCCGAATCCATGCGGGAATCGCAGCGGGGAAAGGCAGGGAGGAGGGGAAGAGCCTCAGCCTCAGCCGTGCCCCCGACGCCGCTGGTTCATAAAGAGAAGGCGGGCAGCGGCGGCTGTGATTCGGTGACAGCTTCCCCAGGACACAGCGAGATGCACTTGTGTTATTTTAATTAAATACTGCATTATGCTTTGTGACAACTTCATGGCCACAGCGTAAATGAATCTGGAATTAAAGTCTTACTTAGGCATTCCACCACTTCCCCCCCCCCCGCCGCCGCCTCCTTTCCCTTCCTCCCCTCCGCGTTACAAAGCAAAAGGCCATAAAATCAAGATGTTTGCTCAGTTACAGATGGAGCAGCTTGGAAAAGAGGGGGGAAAAACAGAGGAAAGGAGACGGGGAGGAGAGCGGGAAGCGCCAGCGGCTGGCGGAGGAGAGCACCAAGGGGCGATGCTGGAGGTTAATGGGGTGTGATCGGCTCCTTCCCTTGACCGCAGGGTTTGGTGCTGCCGTGATTGCTGCTTCCCATTCGTGATTTGAAGGGATGAAGCCCTGGAAGCTTGAATCCATCGGGGATGGGGTCTGTGGCGACGGAGTTATGGCGAAAGGGGAACGTCTTACTTAACAGCCAGCCCTGGAAGTTCAATTCCATCCCTCTATTAACCCGTCTCTAATGAAACCAGACCGTACGTGACATTTTGCACTGGATCGCCTTTAAATGTTACCACATCCATTGGCTTAAATGTTACCCTGAACTGAGAGATGGGCTTGTAATTATCTCCATCTCCCTAATGAACTCAGAGTTCTGCTGTCTACTGGCGTTTGACATCAGGAAAGCAAAACAAGGGGGGCTCAGGAACACAAAGCCCCCAGTTTCAAGGGGGGCAGAGACAGGATTTAATCCTCCTCTGCTCTGTTTTGCCCTCATGGAATCACGGTTCCATCCTCGCGTCCCCTTTAGTCCCCATTAACCACCCCCCAAATCAAAAGGGCTCACTTCCATCTACCCGTCCTCTGTATTAGCCCCATATCCATGTGGATAATCCGCAGGTCCATAAACCACCCGCAGCCTGGGGAAGTTATGGCCGGGGAGGGATGGTTTTAACGACAAGGCTCTGCTTCCGCATTTTCCCAAGTGGAATTTCCACTTCTATTTATGAAATAAGCCGGGAAATCGGCTCCCATTTGTTAAAGCCGGGAAGAAAAAGCGGATTTTTTCAGTCTTTTATAGGAATAGCTCCATATTTTTCTCTTTGGCACCCATTTGAACCAGGGCAAAATATCCCCCCCCCCCCTCCAAACCGGATTAGCAAGGGGCTCGTTACTAAATCTCTGTCTCATAAAGGCAGAGTTGACTCTGGAGGAGCTGCCGCTCCTAAGGCTGCCTTTGGAAAATGGAAGGATTGTCACCCTTAAAGACACAAATTTCCTCTCTAATATATTCAAATGGAGGCCTCGGAATCCAATCCTACATGGGCATATCTCATAAATTCCCAATATTTCAGCCTCAACAGCCTCCGATGGTTAGTTTTAAAGATTTATGTGGTAAAAAATTACTCGGTGATGAATATAGTTTATTCTGCGCAGTATTGGAGGGGATCAGGAATTAAACCACTGTCTTTAACAGGGAATTTATTATTACCTCTGTCAAAGCCAAAGTCTTTAACGGCATTTATTATACATTTCAGGGCAAAATGAATGGTTGGGGACCGCTTTAAACCTGAACCCCCCCTCCCCAAAGGACCCATGGGCTGGGGGGCAATGTTTCAACAGCCCCCCAGGAGCACTGGGGTGGCATCGGGGTCCCGTGAGCACGGGGAAGGGACCACCAGTGCCCGCTGCACAGGGCAGGGTGGCTGGTGGGGTTGAGAGCAGCAGGGTTGGGGCACGGTGTGGGATGAGGCATTGGGTGAGTCCCAATGGATGGGGCGCAATTTGGGATGCAGCAATGGGGACACACGGGTGAATCCCAATGCATGGGGTGCAATTTGGGATGCAGCAATGGGGACACACGGGTGAATCCCAATGCATGGGGTGCAATTTAGGATGCGGCAATGGGGACGCACAGGTGAATCCCCATGGATAGGGCACGATTTAGGATGCAGCACTGGGGACACAGGGGTGAATCCCAATGCATGGGGCACGATTTAGGATGCAGCACTGGGGACACAGGGGTGAATCCCAATGCATGGGGCACGATTTAGGATGCAGCACTGGGGACACAGGGGTGAATCCCCATGGATGGGGCACAACCTGGGATGCAGCAATGGGAACACATGGGTGAATCCCCATGGATAGGGCACGATTTAGGATGCAGCACTGGGGACACAGGGGTGAATCCCCATGGATGGGGCACAACCTGGGATGCAGCAATGGGAACACATGGGTGAATCCCCATGGATAGGGCACGATTTAGGATGCAGCACTGGGGACACAGGGGTGAATCCCCATGGATGGGGCACAACCTGGGATGCAGCAATGGGAACACATGGGTGAATCCCCATGGATAGGGCACGATTTAGGATGCAGCACTGGGGACACAGGGGTGAATCCCCATGGATGGGGCACAACCTGGGATGCAGCACTGGGGACACAGGGGCACTGGGGCATCGCCGGCGCTGCCGCCAGCGCTCAGCCTCCCTTTTGTCCTCGCCTGTGCCAATGTCCCCTCATTTATACAAATTACCTGGGAGGAATGAGCCTGCCAGGGGCTCGCTCTGGACCATTGCTTCCCGGCGGGGGGGCGGCAGGCCCGGCCCTCACTTGGATTTGACCGGTGGCTGACCGTTGCCTTCCAGCTGACCCCAGCCCCAGCCCCATTCCCCTCCCAGAGGGGTTATTGATGGGATGGGAACGCAGCCGAGCCCCGGGGGCAGACCCACGGCCCCGGGATGGGCGCTGAGCCCCGGCTGGGCTCATCACACGCTGGCTCCATCACCCAAGAGGTTCAGCACATCGGGGGGGGCCGTGGCCTCGCCCCACGGACGAGATGGCCCCAAACCCACGCAGAATGCCACTAGATGTCACCACACGCCTTTCGCTCCGGGGCCGGGGTACAGGAATATTCCCCCCCCCCCCCCCATCTCCTTCCCTCTCCCCGTTTCCCCCCCTGCTTTCATTGAAAGCAATTGAGAGAATTAACTTATCCGGTTTTATGGCCTGCTTGTCACATCCAACTAAGCCCACTTAAAATAGGAAGTCTCACTGCATTCAAATCATTATCAGAACGTACAAATCACTCAGCCAGGGGAAAGGGGAGCGATGCCAGGGAAAGGGATGCGGTGCCGGGGTCACAGCTTCCTCCCCCCCCTCAGATTCATTCCCTCCCATGCATTATCCCATCTGGGCTGCACTGAGCAGGGTCGTGTTTTGGGGTCCCTGCAAAGGTAGGTGATGAGGTGGGGAAAGAGCTTGGGCAGATGTGACTCCCCCCCCAGCCCTGTTATTCCCGCTATCCCTGCAGCAACACATCACTGGCAGCACTGGGGTGCAATGAAGAGCATCAAGCCCAGGTTTGGGGATGATGAGAAAAGCCCTTCACAGTGGCATTCCCTGGTTCAAAGTCAAAGCCTCTTGGTGGCAAGGGGCTGGGGGGCTACAGCACCAAAGGGACGGCTCCAAGGAGGGATGCAGCAGTGATGATGCTTCCCTTGCATCCCTCCACTGCAGCATCCCTCACATCCCCAAGTCCCTTCTATCTACCGGTGTCCACAAACCCCCAAACCACTTTTCCGTGCTGCTGCTGGAAATGTCAGACAGGGCCCGAGCAGCAGCGTTTCAAACACACCAGATGGGTTTTTATATTAGCTCCTATTTCATGTTCAGCTGCAGCGGCCGCACCGCTGAAGCGGCCGCCCCGGCGCTGCCGACTTTGCTTCGCTGAGATTAATTCTGCAGAATTAATTGGGACAAGATTGAAAAGGAAATTAAAACGCAGCCGAACGAACAGGCTTTTCGAACACCTTCCCCCCCCCCCCTTCCTTTCTGCCTCCATCCTTTCCCCCTCCCCGTCCATCGCCGCCTCCGTTCCGCGAGCATCCGTCGCGCAGAGTCATTTACGGGGGAAAAGCTCTCAGGAGCGATCGGTTCCGTGTGAGGGAACCAGCACAAGAGTCGCAATCTGGAGGCACTGAAGAGAGCGAAAACCCTGCCGTGACTCCAAGCTGTGTCCCCGAGCTGGTGCAGGGCTGGGGGGGGGACACCAGACCTGCTCTGCTGTCAGCAGGATGGACCGGGGCACCGGTGATGGCACCGGTGTCACCCCCTGGATAAAGGAGGTGATGCAGGTTCAGTCCCTGAGCACATCAGCTCCATCCTAGGGGCCAGCAAGTCGCTAAATGCCATTGTAAAGTGCTCTGAGATCCACAGATGGGGAATTCTCGGCCTTCCAGAATGCGATGGTGAAGCCCAAGCTCCAAGCTGCTCTCTGCCACTGCCAGGGATGCAGCTGCCTCCGAGGGGACACAGGGGAGCTGGCCTCAAACATGCCAGCTAAAAGCATCCATCCCATGCTGGCTGCAGCTGGGAGGGGGACAGGCTGGTTATGGGGCTGCTGCAGTGCATGGCTCGGAGCAAAGGGCACCCACACTGTAGGTCCGTTCCCAAGGGCTCTGATGGATAGATGGACAAAAACCTCCAAGGAGAGGCTGGATGCTGCCACTCCCTGCCCATCACTGCGGTGTCTGATCACCCACGTCCTCCCTGGGGATAGAGGGATATGCCAAAACAAATCTGATTCACAAGGGCCTGTAGGGACAGGCCAAGGGGAATGGCTTTAACCTGCCCGAGGGGAGACTGAGCTGAGCTCTTAGGCAGAAGCTCTTCCCTGGGAGGGTGCTGAGGCGCTGGCACAGGGTGCCCAGAGAAGCTGTGGCTGCCCCATCCCTGGCAGTGCTCAGGGCCAGGCTGGAGCAAGCTGCTCCAGTGGAAGGGGTCCCTGCCCATTGGGGTTGGAGCTGGAGGAGCTTTGAGGTCCCTTTAACACAAACCAGGCTGTGAAAACCCAACTGCCCCCATTCATCACTGCCACGAACCGAGGCCACCGTGGTCCGGTGGGACCCGGCTGGGAGCCAGGACAGAGCCCTGCGGCGCTGAGCGGGGCAGGAGGGGGTCACAGCACCCCCGCTGATGCAAACAAGTTATTCACCTGCGTGTGCTTGCTGAAGGGAGCCCCGGTCACACCCAGCTGAGCAACTCAATTACCCCTGTGCTACCCGAGCAACAGCACGTAGGGAGCCCATCGCCATGGGAAACAGCAGGGAGAGCACACCGCATCCCGCTTTAGGGCATCCGAAATGCCACGTGCGAGGGCAGCAGTGGCCCTGGGGGGGCACTGAGCTGCTCCTTGAGCTCTGCTTTGGACCAGTTCCATCAGCTCCTGACCTTGCAGTTGAGCCCCACAATGAGCACGGGGAGGCTTTACCTTGCTGAGGATGTAGATGAGGTCTCCGCGGTGGAAGGAGAGCTCGTCGGGATGCTCGCTGCTGCAGTCCCATAGGCCTTGGTAGTAATGGGCATAATCCTGCCAGGGACCCTCTGGGAAAAGCAAAGAGAGGTCAAGGTGAAAGGGAATTATATGGGGAAATATTGGGATTGTGGGGTGGTGCCTTCGCTCCTCTCCCAAGCCCTTCATCTCCTCCTCAGGCTCAAAGTGAGCCATGGAGATCCATACCCTGGTCCAAAGGGGACACATGGCCCCAGCACCACCTCTGCAGTGCAGTGTCCCCGCTGTGCCAGAGGCCACAGGAGGGGAACACCATCCTTTAACATGGATATTGCAGGGAGGATGCTGCTGGCGGAGGTGACAGCCTTCAGCATAGAAACCAAGGGGGGGATTGCAGGCAATGGAACAGGGATCACTCAGGAAGCCAACAGCACTGAACGGAGTGGGAACAGGGATGGGAGGAGAGCAGGGAGCAAACATCTGCCTTCAACCCCACTGCAGGAGCTCAGAGAAGGTCCCAAACCTCCTAGGGCACGATGCAACCTGAATGCTCAGGTCTGGATGTGCCTGATGGGAAGCGGCTTGTCCCAGCGCATCCAACCCATCCTTCCCAGCACCAAAAACCCCATCCCGAACCCCCCCCATTCCCGGTTCCCGAGCACACAAGACAACGGTGACACCACGTTCCTGCACCCAGCTTCAGGCAGGGGCCTGCTCCGATGGCACAGCACCAAGGTGGGGGTGAACCCCGATGTCACGACACGGACATCGCCATGATGTGACCCCTATGGATAACGGGAGCCAGGCAAAGCTCGTCTTGCAGGGGGTCTGTGCTGCTCTCCACAGCTGAGCCAAGCCCAGGAAGCAGAAACAGCAAATGCTGAGCGCACGTTGGAGGCAGTGCTTCTAATATGGTCTAAGGGACTGAGTGATAAGGGTGCATGCGGAGTGCTGTGCCCAGATTTGATCACCTAAATATGAAAGAGGACATTACAGAGCCGGATAACGGCACAGCAGGGAGCAACTGGAATGACTCAGGGACTTGGGGAACTTAGGCTGGGAGGAAAAAAACCCCACCAAAGCAGGGCTGCATCCTTTGGAAAGTATTAAAGGGGGAGCACGCAGCGGCGAGGAGAAGATTGGGAAGGGAATAGAAGGAGAAGGAGCTACTGAGTTATTTCAGCTTGTGCTAAGTGCAGGAACCAGAGGTGATGAACTGGAGGCGGAGGAAAGTCTCCGAGCAGGAGGATGAGGCAAGCAGCAGCTTTGGTCATTAACACCAAAGGTCGTTAGAGGAGGGTGTGAGGACACCATCACCATGCAGAGATTAAGCTGGGATGGGCGATGCAAGCCAGTGGCTTGGCACGGACCTGCTGGTGTCCCCTGTGAGATGAGGGTGGGCAAAGGCTGCTGTGGGGGCATAAAAGCACCGGTAATGCTTGAGCATCGCTGTTAATGTGCTGGCAGAGGGATTTAAGGACAGCGATCCCACACATCAGCTCCTCCGTGTCACTGCAGGGAGGGGAAGAGGCTTGAAACAGGAAATACAGCTTCCTACAAAGGGTTTCCAGAGCCAAAAGTGCCTGTTCCCGTGCTGGTGAGCAGCCGGGACCCATGGGTCTGCTTGCCTGGGGTGAGGATGCTGCGGGGAAGCTGGAGCCAACCTTATCCCGGTTCTCCCTCATTTACTGGGAATGCTGGGGAGGTGCCTCCCCCTCCTGCATCCGCTCTTTCCTGCTTATCAAAGGAAGGAGAGGACCTTGGAGGCATCTCCCCCTCCTCAGCAAGGAGCTGTTGGTAAAGCAGAGCTCTGGAGGAGCGCCCGGACGTGGCAGGACACAGGGAGAACGTTTTCCAGCCCCTGGGAAGGTTTGCATGGAAGCTCTCGTGCTTCCCTCCAGCCCTGCCTGCCTCCAAAGGTCAGGCTTTATGGCCTTGGATGAGGAAGATGCCTCAGGATGGAAGCGCGGCTCCGCTCTTAACCCCCTGCTGCAGCTTCAGAAGCAGCCGAGATCTTTGTGCCAGATACCAGGACGGGCTTCTTGGAGCAAAGCCTGTTTGTGGGAAAGGGATCCTGGCTCCTGGCTTGCTCCTTGAAGGCAAGGCAAGGGGGGGACTTCACTCTGCAGCCTCTGCAGGGGACAGGGGATGGCCACAACCCTCCTGACCAGCCAGCTCCAGGCTGGTGCAATGTGGGATGTGGGATGTGGGCTGGATCCAGATGAGCCATCGCAGGACTCCTGCATTCATTCTGCTCACTTACACAGGGCCGAGGTGATGTTTAAATAGCCCCAGTGCCCCATCGAGACCTTGAACTCCACGTTCAGCTGTGGTTTCACTGCTTTGCACTGCTGTGAGTGGGACGAGAGCCTGCTCTTAGGGCTCTTCTCATTAAGAGAACCAGCCAGATGTGACGGCTGCATCATCTTCCCCTGCAGCCCCAGGAAGAGGCTTTGGGAGAGGCTGGATCCATCCCAGCCCCCTTCCTTGGGAAGCCTGTTGATGCTGAAGCCTGATGACAACCGTCCGCAGCTCCGGGGTTCCACTGCTGTGCCCATGGCAGGTGACAGGGAGCAGCCTGCGAGGCTTTGCTTTGCTAAGCAGAGGAACCGTGCTCTGCATCCGCAGCAGCAGCCCCAGGCCCATCCAGTGCCTGGGATTAAGCAGCCTTGAGCAGAGTAAATGAGGCCTGAAGCTGCTCCAGCATCGGGGCATCCTCGTGGTTCCTCCAACTGGGAAACAATGGTTTTCCATCAGCCAAATGCTCATCTGGCACTGCGGCCGTGTGACAGGATGAAGAACCAGCCCTCACCCTCCCTCCCACCCCAAGGACTCCCATCACCTCTCCCGTGCCCGTGGACAGGAGCGCCCATCGCCCGGGTCGGGGTTCCTGGGGCTCTGATGACCTTTCCCTCTTGGAACACAGCCTGGCTTTTCCCAGGCGAGGACTGAACCCGTTGCTTGGTGTCAAACCCACCCAGGGCTGAAAGCAATCCCCAGGCTGCTGGTGGCTGCACCGGTTCTAACCATCAACAACCATTGGCGCCGCAGGCGGATGCCGATGGGCACGGGCAGGGCGTTGAAATGCCTGCCAGGGGACACCCAAAACCTAGGGATGCCCTTGGGGTGCAGGCTCATCCCCACCTCCAGCACCAGCCTGCATGGAGCCGTGCTCCACTCCCCGCTGAGGATGCGGCAGCTGGGACAGGCAAGCAGAACAAGGTATCCCATCGCCTCCTGCTTCCCTTCCCCTGCCCCGAGGCCGCTGCATGGACACAAGGGATGGATTGTGAAGATGGGGATGTTGTTTTTCCCAAGCGCTGGGGGCTGGTACCGAGCTCCACAAATCCATGAGGAATGGGGCGATGCCGCCTTGCTCCGGTCTCTGCGAGCAGCTGGGACTCATCCCTGTCTGTGCTACCAAGACCTCAGTAGAAACAGGCCTGAGCACCCTCCCGGGCTGGGCACAACTGCCTGAGCCGTATCCAAAGGCGTCTGATGGGTAAAGGGAAAGCTTGGATCCGGCTTTCCAGAAACACTGGGAAGTTGGGCATTGGGGTCCTCTGGGAGGGCTGAACCAGCTGGGCAATGCCTGTGCTGCACTGAGGCGAGCACAAGCACGTGTGAAGCTGGTTTAGCCACCCGTTACCCACAGCATCCAAGGCTGAAGCCCTCCGGTCTCCATCACCCAACAGGCGGGATGCCCACGGAGCATCCCCAGGGCGCTGAGCATCGCCAGGCGCAGCAGGATGGGGTGGGAAGCTCTCCCACGCCAGGCTTTGCCAGGAGGATGGTTTCCCACGTGCGATGGAGCGAGCAGGGCAGCAGGAAGCCCCTGGCCAGCCCAGCCCCAGCTCCTTGGACACAAGCGCTGCTTTCCGGTGCCGGGGAGGAAGCAGGGGTGGAAAACGACGCAGGTGGGACCAGGGAGGAAACAGATCTTCCGCTCCCGTCCCGCGGTGCAGGTCCTTAAGGAAGAAGCAAGGGTGGAACCGGTGACCATGGCAGGCTCCCGGGCTGCTGGCTCCTGGTGCTTGTGTCCTTCTGGCTTCCCAATCCCAGATCCCGCCCTGCAGCAGCTTCCTCTGGGACATGATTTGCTTCCTTCCCTCTCCCCAGGTTGTTTCTGCCCCAGTGGGATGCTTGGGGGGAGCTGGCTCCGTCTCTGCGGTCCAGGGACAAGGGACAGGGATGGGAGAGCCTCCATCAGGCAAGAGGGGGCTGGATGCTGAGGCTCCTCCGTCGAGAGCTCACTAAGGCCACGGGGTCCTGTCCATAGGGGAGAGGCATCCCCATGCCCACAGCAAGGAGAAGATGGGGAGAGCTCCCCCAGCCCAGCCTCAGGGTCTCCTGGGGCCTCTTCCATCCTCCTCACAGCCTCCATCACACCCCAGGATGCTCAAAGGCAGCGGGACTCAGCCCCCCCCCCCCAAAACGTTCCTTAAAGTTGGACAAAGCAGGGTGGGCTCTTACCGCTTCTCTGCCTGCTCCCTGCGTCCTTGCTGTACTCTGGGAAGGGGGGATCGAGCTCCTCGTCTGGGAAGGGAAGCAGCAGAGCTGTCAGGGGAAGGGCTGTGAGCGTTACTGCTACCCCAAACCCCCGGCAGGCAGAGAGCATCCGACTGCCACAGCCATAAATCCCCGGCTGGGCTGCGGCGAGTGGGAAGGGAGGAAGTCACAGATCGTATTGTCAAGCGTGTTGCATAAACCCATGAATTGTTGTTAACACGGGGCAAAACAAATCGCCTCTTAGAGCCCCATAAATTGGGGCCGCGCTTTGCCCGGCGCAGGGGATGCAATGGGGGGATGCCGGGATGGAGATGGGAGGAAGGAGCAGAAGTGAAGGAGAACGGGGAGCAAAGGCAGGGTGGCATGGAAGGGAATCATAGGAAACAATACCATGGCACAGGGTAAAGGAATGAGAGGCTGGAAGTCATGGGGAAGCGCTGAGAAAACAGCCGGGGACAGATGGGAGCAAGGATCTACACACGGATAAGAGCTCGAACCCACCTACAGTCGGTACCTCTATATGTTATACATGTATTTATAAAGTTTATTGATACCCATTTTCTATCTCTAAAATAGACCCAAACCCATCTGCACCTCCTGCACTGCTGCCGCCTCCTTGGGGAGCACGGGGCAGTCCCGGACGCAGCCCCGGACGGGATGCATCCCTACTGCATCCCAGGGGATGCGGCTTTGCCGTCCCCTTTAGGCAGAGCCAGCAGACACCGAGGCTGGGCCAGTGAAGCGCTGGGGCTGCTCCGGCGTCAATCCCAGCCGGAGCCGATCGATGCAAACCAGGTCAGAGCTGGGCTGCCCGTTACAAATTGCATCCCGTGGTGGAGGGTCGCTGCTGCTGCTCCCCCCATTAGATGGGAAACGGCCCCCAAAAATCTTTCCTAAATAAATCAGACTTTATTGTAGGGGTCGGCCCCTGACGAGGCAGGATCCCATTAGCATTGATCCCAAAATGAATTATGGAAAGTGCCTTTTGCCTGCTCTTTGCATGTGTAAAAAGAGAAGGGAAATGTATCCAGAGCAGTGCTCCCTCCCCACCATTCCCACCCCCAAACCCTCACATCTGGATTCCTTTACCCTTTAACTATGGCGCCGATTCCCTGTATCCCATCTCCTGAGGTGAAGGGCCATCAAACCAGCTCCTGCATGCCATGAAATCCCCAAAGCTGTCCTCCAAAGCAGGGCAGCATCATTCCCCCACCTGCACCCAGGGGCTCCCCATATCCTTGCTGTGCACATCCTGCATCCTGCAGGCACCGCTTCCATCCCGGAGCCAGGCTGTCCTCAGGAAACCTCTTCCCAGATCCCTTCTCACAGGCAAACCCAGGCTCCTTAGGAAGCATCAGACGGGGCTGGTGCAGGAATACACGTGCCGTGGAGGAAATGATGCCTCTGGGTTTCCAAGCGGAGCAAAGCTGCTCCATGGCGTGGACCAGGCGCTCTCCCCTGTGCCTCAGTTTCCCTCTGCCCTGCTCCCCCCTCACTCTGTGCCTTTGGCAGAGGTGCAGTGAGGTGCAGTCCTTGCGGCTGGGACTCAGCTTCCCACGGGAAGCGGCTCCCCACCACACCACGGCCCCAGAGCCAGGTGCTTTTCCGAGCCTGCAGCGATGCTCTGCCTCCCCTGGGGTGCCCGATCCCATCCAATAGCCCGGTTTTAGGGTGATGGATCAGAGGCAAACGCTGACAAACGCATCCCCTGGGGGCTGTGCCCTTCCCCTGCTGCCGCATCCCTGTGAGAGCATCACAACCTCACCTTTCCATCCCTATGGGCATCGCGAGTGGTCCAGGGCAGCCCCAAGCCCCAGGCATGGCCGTGCCCCCCCCACCCTGCTGTGCTGGAGCAGCCTGGGCACTGGGGCAGATTCTCAGAGGAGCTGTGTTTTAATGTAGCAATTTGATTCAATTTTCCACTCTATAAAATTACCCATCACTGCTCGTTGCTTCCTAACAGACACCTTCACTCTTAATTTAACAATCCCATCGAATTCTGCCAGGGAAATTGGAAAAATTTATCACCTGTGAAATTTTATTTTTCCTTGGTTGTATCTGTTTTTGTAAAACTTCATTAACGACGATGACTTGCTGAGGAAATTATCTCTTCATCTCCCCCCCCCCTTCTTCCCTTCTCCATCCTTTTCCCTCTGTTTTCACCCAGGACACAAGGGAGGCAGCCAGGCCCAGAGGAGATCCCAGCTTGGATGAGATTGTTCCTTGCTCTTATTGAGGGGGGGAAGGAGCAGGGGGGATGAGCTCAGGGCTCGTGATCTCTCCCACCTGCCCCTGTGCCCTGTGACTGGTTTCTCACCACTTGCACCCTCGGCATCAATGTGCCACCACCACCGACATCCAAGCTGCAGGAACTGGGGCCTGTGGGGGATGAGGAGCTGGCCCCTTCATGGCAACAAATGCCCCCAGAGTGGGTTGGGGTGAAGGGACCTCAAAGCTCCTCCAGCTCCAACCCCTGGCACGGGCAGGGACCCCTTCCACTGGAGCAGCTTGCTCCAAGCCCTGTGTCCAACCTGGCCTTGAGCACTGCCAGGGATGGGGCACCAGGGCACTGATGTGCATAGGAACAGGGACCGAGGGTGAACCCGGCTGCCAGGGTTGGCATCCTCACACTCTGCCTCCTGAAGGGAGGGCAGCGATGGGATCCATCCTTAAACCAACACCTGCAGGTGTTACAGCTGCTCCCGTCAGCGCTGGTGGCCTCAAGGCAGTGAGGAGCTGGACACAGGCGCCAAAGCAGGCAGGGATGCTGAACGCCCTCAGCCTGACCAACCATCAGCATCTCTCACCCACCCGCCTGGAGACCCCTGTGGAGGCTCCATCCGAGCCCAGGGACCACTGTGGGTGCACCCAAGGGAAGGGAAAGCTGCTGCCCAAAGAGCTGAGGGTGCGGAGAGAGGAAGGGGAGCCCAGGAAGCAAAGGTGAGAGATGGAGAGAGGCTGAACACAGCCACCAAAGGACTCTGCTTTCAGGGAAGAAGCAGCACAACAGCACATGGGTTTCAGTGAGGCTCAGGTGAGCCCTTGGCCAAGCCCTGGGGCACATCACACCATGGCTTGTGCTATAACAAGAGCTATTGCAGAGGGTGTCACCCTTGCAGGCACTTTGAGGGCTGCTCCTGGCTCCTTTAACCGGGAGCTGCTGCCCTGCTACCTCCAGACCTCGTGCACTGTTAGAGAGCAAGCACTGGTCTTTAATGTGGTTACGTTATCATCTCCTGGAAGGCCAGTAATTGCGTTACAGCCCCGACTGTGTGCCCGGGAGGGAGCTGCTTCATCATCTCCAGTCTGATCTTCCAGGTAACACAGCCCAGAGATTCCACTCACACCAAACTTAATATCAGTGGAGCTGAAGGGAGCCTCTAAAAGCTGCCTCACCTTAATTCGCCACCCCTCCACCTCAGCACAACACAAAGGGCTTGCTCTTGTGGTCCATCAGCCAGGCCAGACAAAGACATGGGGTCAGAGCTCTGAGATATGGGTCCATCAAACTCATTCCCATCCATGTGGAGTGTAGCCAAGGGTGTTTGCAGGGCTGGGGCTAGGGGATGGCTCAGGATTTGGTTGCTTACCTGGCAAAACCTCATAGATGTCATCCTCTTCCATCTCAACATTTGGCCCGTCTTGATTCAGAGTAGTATTATGGGATACCGTGGTCACAGACTCAGAACTGTCCACGTCGTTGTAGAGCTCCTCTTCATCCTCTTCATCACAGGGGATAGTGAAGGAGCTCAGGTCTGGCAGGAGAGACCACCCAACCCTGGCCTCTAAAACCAGCCAGGAGCTCTCGAGGTGGACCCAGATGTGGGCTCCAAACTGACCCCAAGGAGCAAAGCCCCAGGACCTCTCCCTGGCTAAGAGGGGATGCGGAGCCCCAGCAAGGGGGCAGATGCTGCCAGGGCCACCACACTCACCCTTCAGGAGGAACTGGATCTGATCCACCCATTCTTCAGCCTCTGCTGGGCTTGGGGCTGTGAACTGGAGAGAGGTTCACCCGTTATTGTGCTGGTTCTTGGGTGGAGGGAGAGGGAGGAAAGGGATTGGGGATGGAGATCCTGGCTCTGCCGTTCTCCCCCCTGTGACTTTAGGAAAGCCATTTCCCTTCTTATCTCCCTGTTCCAAAAAGGGAACCAGAAGCGGAACAGAGCCAGACTATCCCAGAGGAAAGCTGTCAAGCCTGATTCATTAAACCAAGTCGGATGAAAACCACAATCCCCACTGAATGCACTACACCGACTCTGAACCGAGACATCCACAAGCTCAGGAAGCTTCTCCTGCAGACGTCATGCACTGGGCTGGGTTTTCCATTGCCGCAGGTTTTAGGTTCCCCCAGGATGCTCAACATACCAAGGTTTAAATCTAACCTGGCTCTGAGGGGCTTATTTAAAACTGGGCTTCCCAAACCCAATCCTCCACTGCTTCTACACCATGCTCTTGCTTAAACCCTGTGCTCCATGAGCGCGAGCAGAGCCCAGGATGATTCTCATGCCAAGGGAAGGCCCATGCTGAGATCACCCATCAAGAAGCAGCATCAGCACCTTCTGCTTGCTTTGTTGGAGCTTCCCAACCCCCTTGAGCCCGCAGGTCCAGCCTGCACCTCTGCCCCTCAACCTGGACCATGTGCTTTGGTGCCCGGTGGTCAACCAGCACGCGAGAGCCATTTGGGGCCCCGTTCCTACCTCGTAGGTGCGTTTGCCAGAGCAGGTTAACTCAAAGCAGCATCTTCTCCGAGAGTCCTTGCGGAGATGGGGAGCCAGGCGGGCACCGTAGTGCTCAATGGAGAAGGTGCCTTTAGGTTGCTTGCCTGGAAGAAGAGAAAGGTGTTAAATCTGGAGTCAGCATCTCTTCATCCAGCTGGCAGATTGGGGTGCTGCAGATGTCCACACAGGGAAACTGAAGGACATTCCCATAGGGAATGGCTGGGAAAAACCCCTTCAGTCTCAGCACGTCCATGGACATCCAAAGGGAATATCATCGACTCTTCATAAAGACCCAGGAGAGAGGATGCCCTTTGAAACCTCAAGAGAAAGGCTGCTGGTGAACCTGCTTTATCCGCGCATCCTTAGGGACTTCCAGGGAGCCCTCCATAAGGATTTCAGCTCACTCATAACGGGTTTCCTTTCCTGTGTTGCCATCTGGGGAGGAGATGACCACTGCTTGTCCCCCCTCAAAGCACCAACCCTGGCTTCAACACCTCCATCTACTCTAAGGAAGTCCCTGCACGTACCAGGGTGAGAGGAGTTGAGAAGCTTGTTTGGAAGTGAAAAGCGCTTGAGATCCCCAAAGGATGTGGACGAAGGACAAAGACCCAGCTTCACCCTCACGTCCCACTGGAGTTCAATCCTGTCCCAGTCACAGACTGGTCACTGTGCTGCTTTGTGAGCTGCTCTCATGGCGTGTTTCTGGATGGGTGGACCAGGGGAAGGCCATCTATCTCATCACGCCAAACTCTGTTGGAGATATGAGCTGTCTGTTTGTATGGACCTGATGGAGCATGACTGCAAAATATTTATGTACACTGACACATGGGTTATATACAGCCACTGAGGGGGGTGAAGCCCAGCTGACGGCTAATGGAAAGCTTGGAACATCATTTGATTCACACACAGCTCTGTCCCTGTGTCTCTCTTCTCTTGTTCCACACCTATGAAGGTGTTTTTTTTTGGGGGGAAAGCAAGCTAAGATCCACCTTTGTAGGACCTGCATGTTATGTATTGATAGGGAATTACACCCTTCTCTCTTGTCAGATGATAACCTGGCCTTGGGCAAGGGCTCTGCCTTGCTCTTTTCCAGCCCTGTCCATGCCTCCATCCATCCATCACCCACAGCCTGGGGACCAGAAGCAGAGACCTCACCACTCACTTTTCTCACTGGCGTAGTAGTAAAAGGTGCTTCTGTTGAGGACACACCAGCGCTTCTGCCACTCGGACCCAAAGAAGCTGTGCTCTGGCAAGACAAGGTCAGAACAGAGTGAAAGGGATCGGTCCTGCTCTTGCGCCAGGGGAACATTTAGGGCAAAAAAGACTTCTTTTTTCCCCAATAAAACCCTGCAGATTTCTGGCAGAGAATTCAGGCAAGCAAAATATACATATGAATGGGCTGAAGTGAACTGAATTGGGCTGAACTGCATTGAACGGAGCTGCATTGAACTGAACTGCATTGAACTGAACTGCATTAAACTGAACTGCATTGAACTGAATTGGGCTGAACTGAACTGTATTGAACTGAACTAACTGGGCTGAATTGAACTGGACTGGACTGGACTGAACTGAACTGAACTGGGCTGAACTGAACTGGGATGAACTGAAGCGAACTGAACTGGGCTGAACTGAACTGGGCTGTATTGAACTGAACTGCATTGAACTGAACTGAACTGGGCTGGGTTGAACTGAACTGGGCTGGGTTGAACTGAACTGGGCTGTATTGAACTGAACTGCATTGAACTGAACTGAACTGGGCTGGGTTGAACTGAACTGGGCTGGGTTGAACTGAACTGCATTGAACTGAACTGAACTGGGCTGGGTTGAACTGAACTGGGCTGGGTTGAACTGCATTGAACTGAACGGGACTGAACTGGGCTGAACTGAACTGGGCTGTATTGAACTGAACTGCATTGAACTGAACTGGACTGAACTGGGCTGAACTGAACTGGGCTGGGTTGAACTGAACTGGGCTGGGTTGAACTGAACTGGGCTGGGCTGAACTGCATTGAACTGAACTGGACTGAACTGGGCTGAACTGAACTGGGCTGTATTGAACTGGGCTGTATTGAACTGAACTGAACTGGGCTGAACTGAACTGGGCTGTATTGAACTGAACTGAACTGGTCTGGGTTGAACTGAACTGAACTGGTCTGGGTTGAACTGAACTGAACTGGGCTGGGTTGAACTGAACTGAACTGGGCTGGGTTGAACTGAACTGAACTGGGCTGAACTGAAGTGAACTGAGCTGGGCTGAACTGGGCTGAACTGAAGTGAGCTGAACTGGGCTGGGCTGAACTGAACTGCATTGAACTGGGCTGCTGTGACCCTTAGCCCTGCTAACTGGGAGGGAGCACAGCTTGGGGTTAAACCTCCCCAGCTGAGATTTAAGCACATGCCTTTTACTCTATAATCGGAGCAAGCTGGAACGTGCACAGGACCAGTCACAGCGCTCAGCTGATGGCCAGGAGGCAAAAAGGGGCTGCTCTTGCCTCATCCCTGCTGCCATACAGTAAATAAATCAAGATAAAATCAGAGCGATGAGGAAATGATTTGTAGCCTTCACAAGGGGCACTGAGATCAAGATAAAGCCGGGGCTGACTCACAGCCCTTATCTCAACCTGCTAATGTGTGCGATGCTCCCAGCCCCCTTGTCTTCACCCAGGCTTTATCCTCATTAGGTGCTGCTCGTTAGAAGGACACATCTTGCCTTAGAGGACTGGGCTGCTGCTTAATTCAATCTGGGGGGTTTTAATCTCTGTGCAGTCGGATGAGCTGCAAAAGAGCACAAGTAAAGGCTGAGCCCTCCCTGTGTGCATGAGGCCTAAGGAAAGCCTGAAAGACCCTGCATGTGCTATGGAAAAGATGCCTTTCCCCGTTAGCTTTCCATCTGAAAGCTTGAATTGTTGGGAGCTCTGAGGTGACGTCCCCAAACCTTAACCTATGGCGCTGGTCGAGCCTCACCTCGGGACTTCTTCTCCAGGTAGCCTTGCTTCAAAATGTTCCCTGTATCTTGGACGGACCTGGGTGTCATCTCCTCCCCTCCTACAGGGAGAAAAGCAAAGCAAAGCCTTGGGATTTGCCCAGAGAAGCTGTGGCTGCCCCATCCCTGGCAGTGCTCAAGGCCAGGTTGGACACAGGGGCTTGGAGCAAGCTGCTCCAGTGGAAGGGGTCCCTGCCCGTGGCAGGGGTTGGAGCTGGAGGACCTTTCAGGTCCCTTCCAACACAAACCATGCTGGGATTTCCCTTTCCCCCAACCCATCAGCACGGTGTTTTCATTGAGACCAACAGGGATGCTCAAAAGGACCCAAATTCCCTCTCTGGGTCCAGCCTGGCCGGATCAGAAGTGTTTTCTCTATGGGGGAAGATGCAGAATAAGATCCTGAGGAGCCCCTGCACCACCTTCAAATGCACCCTCAGTGAGGGGACCCCGCACACCCCCTGTGCTGCCACCTCCTTGGCACCCCACAGCAGAGATGCGCTCAGGCTTTGCTCCAAGCGATGCTGAGCATCTGACTTGCAGACAAGGCACATTTCCCCTCAGCCCCCAGCCCCGAACCTCTTTTGCTAATGCAAATCTAAATGTCATTTGCTGGGACATTCACAAGGATGAAAACGGGCCGGTGGGGCCGGGTGCCCAGGGAGAGCCGGCGAGTATGAATATTACATGAATGTGCCCAACGCCAGCTCCCCGACCCCGCTGGCAGGAGCATAAACAATGCTTGAGTGAAACTTTGATGTGGACGTTAAGAAGCCAGAGCCCAGCGGGGGGACAAGAGGCAGCCCCGGCGAGATCCCATCAGCGCTCGCGCTCCGATTGAATTACCCAGGGGGGAAGGCAGGAGCTGCGAGGGCCGCTTGGCTTCTTTAATTTCATTGACTTTCAGTACATTATCAGCATGGGGCTTCCCTCGGCCCCCGCTCCCCCGTGCAAACTGGCTGTGGAAGGAGCCAGCGGGCAGGATGCTGCTGCTGCTGCTGCCGCTCGAGCCAAGGCAGGGATGCTCCTGGCCATGCGGGTCCTCCTTGGGATGCGCTTTCTGCTCCTGCCTCGTTGACAAGGGAGATGTGGGGAGCACAAGGACCTTGCAGACCCCACAAACAGCACAGTGGTGATGGGAGCCAGCAACAACCTCTGCCATACCCGATCCTTCTCTCTTTTACCCATCATTTCTTGGTGCCTGCCTGTCAGCAGGCAGGACCCCTGGGATTCCCTACTGCATTCCCAGATGTGCTGTGCCCCACTGGAGATCAATTTTCCACATAAGAACATCCCATGTTTCAGGCTATTTGTGGCTCTGGGTGCCAGGATGTGCTGGGTTAGCAGCATTCAGGTGCCTCTGTGGCACCCAAAACATCATCAGGAACCCAAATCTCTCCTGCTCTGCGAGGGACGCTGTGCCTCAGTTTCCCATCACACTGAAAGGAAACTCCCTTCTCCTTAAGCACTCTGTGGTTGCTCAGACAAACTAAATACAATTAAGGAAGGGTTGTGAGGGCTGATTTGATTGCACAGGGCTCTGGAAATGTGAAGCCTTACAGCCTGTGACACGAAGATGGCAGTGGTAACCTGTGTGATGCACCCAGCATGGCTAATGCAGCCCTGCTAATGCAGAGCTGAGATTACATCTGTGCAGGGTGGGTGAGTGCAGGGGATGGGGTGCTCTGCCTGGCTGCAGGCAGGGCTGGGGCTGCCGGGGTGTCCCTGTCCTTCCCTATGTCCCCTGTAACAATCCAGATGGCTTTTGCTAGCAGCAAATAGCTCAATATACGTGCAAAGGCAGTCTCCATTGTGTGTGTGGGGGGTATTTCTTAATGGACACTCGGGATCCACAGAGGATAGATGGGAGCCAGCCCCAGAAGGCTCTCTGGTTTCTAAGCCAGATGGTTGTGCCCCAGGACCACACAGCTGGCAGGTAAACCACAGCTCAGCACATCTTCCGGGAGTCCAAGGGATGGAAAAGCCAGGCTGTTGCCTGGTCATCCCTTCCAACCACTAACGGCCACTCACCGTGTATGAAAACAGGGAAAGAAAGGGCCTTACATTCATCTGAGAGAGGCACATCCGTGCTGACCCAGACACACGGCCCATCTCCGGTCGCTCGCGGGGCTGGGGCTGTGTTTGGATATGGTCTCGGTGGTCCCTTCCACCCTGGAATCTCCCTCTGTGTGCCAGGTACTCCAGGGCTGAGCCCAGTGAGCCCCGGTCACCTCCCAGTGGCACCAGCATCTCCTGCAGAGGAGCTGCACGCTGGAGGCACTGGAAATTGCTCTATGCCACCATCCTGGAGACCGCTTTTCTGCAGAGGATAGGCCCACGCTCACAGAAGCAGGAGCAGACAGCAGCTCTTTCCCCTCTTTATTGCGCCTCAATGCGATTCACATCCCCCAGGTGCTGCTGCAGGATGCTCTCATCACCCCTGCATCAGGCTGAACCCAGGTCTCCAACCCAGCCCGTGCCTTTGCTGATCGTTCCAGCCTGTCCTTGCCATGTCCTCAAGGACCTTTGGATTTCAGCTCTCGCCCTTCTGGTCTCTGAGTCATGCACACCAGCTGCAGCCACAGGAGCCGGAGCCAAACACGCCCGGGGCCGCATCGGTGCCCACGCTGTCACATCAGCGCTGTTCAAAGGGATGGAGCGCGGAGGCACGATGCTTACAGCTCATTCCCCGTCCTCCAGCTTATTCACCAGGCTCAGACGTGCCAAGAGCAGATTCTGCTCCCGGGGACTTCACAGGGAACACCCAAACCCATTTCAAACCAGAGCACAATCGGCTGTAATTTCCCAAAGCCCTCCATGGTGCCTGCGCTCTTTTTCCATTGAAGCTAATGAGCAGAAAGACAATCAGGAGGAGACAAACGAGCTCCTGCTGCCTTCAAAGCGAGATGGGCTCGGGAAGTGCTGAAAGCCTTTGGAAGTCCCACCCGCCACCCAGCTCTGCCATGGCAAACGGGTCCAGGACATGGGTGCCAAGTGGCACTCGTGGGTCTATTCGATCCCATGTAAAACCAAGGGCCTGGCTGCAAGCCATGCTCCCTTTGGTCTCTGATGAGGGAATGAGGCTTCCTGTATTTATACCGTTACCTTTCTCCAAGATCAAGAGGGTCTCGAAAGCATCTCTGCTCTCTCACATCATGCTCTATGCAGGGTACAGATACCTCTTCCTGGGTACCCTTAATCAAAGTTACCAGCCAAATCTACCGATGGTCCAGTTCCCATAGGAGGATGGCAGTGAGCTTGGCTCCGTGGTTCCAGGCTCTGGATGATGGAGGGTGGATGCATCAGGCAGAGCTGGGAAGGACCTTTCCAGAGCCATGCAGAAGCTGCAGCCCAGCAAAGCATCCAGCAACAGGCATGGGTTAATCACAGAATCATGGAATGGGTTGGGTTGGAAGGGACCTGAAAGCTCATCCAGTTCCAAACCCCTACACAGGCAGGGACCCCTTCCACTGGAGCAGCTTGCTCCAAGCCCCTGTGTCCAACCTGGCCTTGAGCACTGCCAGGGATGGGGCAGCCACAGGCAAAACGTCCTGACCAAAGAGAGCAAGAGGAGAAAGGCCACGGTGGGAAGTGAGGCACCATCCACCACTGTGGTCCCCCAGGTCCCTGCCTCCTCATCCCCCAGCTCCAGTGGCAGCTCCCCAGTGGCTCCCAGACCCTCAGTGCCCCTTGGACACATTTGCCTCTGCGCCTTGGGAGCATTGCTGAACCTTTCAGTGCCTTGGAAGTGGCTGGGGATCATTTATAGGGACTGGAACAAAATGAGCGACTGTTTCAAAGAGAATGGGGAACCAAACAATTGTCATCGTGGATCACACGGAATAGATCTTGTCCCAGCCCAATTTTATTGCATTTTTTGAGCTGGAAAATAAGCAAGTAGATGAAGAAAAGGCAAGGCACAGCAGGGAAGATTAATTCAAGCTTCAGACTGACTTCTCAGAAGAGGCCAGTAAGCAAAATCCAGAGTGCAGGCATCCACCCCAAGATAACTTCCTGGATTGAAAGCTGGAGGCAGTCAAAAATCAACGGCCACAAATCATGGAGAGCGAATTACCAACCGAAATATCCCTGTGCCCAGCTTTGGGATCAGTTATCCTCAGGCTCAGCAGCCTTCAGATGCTCCAAGGCATCCCCAGCCAAAGAGCCCATCCCAAAACTGCTGCTAAACCCAGAGCGCCCTTCGGGACAGGAGGGGAACTGCTAAGTGCTCTCTCGCAGCAGCCAGTACAGACCAGTACTGAAGGTAGGAACCAGGATTAACTGGTCCCAGGGAAGGGCTCGGGCTCCTGACAAGTGCTGACAGTCAGGAGCAAACACAAACCCCATGGAAGTCGCTCAAGGAAGCCACAATTCTCACCTGGGGATGGATGGGGCTGAATTAACTCTGTTGCCCCTAGATCCTTGTCGGACCACAGCTAATGACTGGACACAAAGAGGGAGGGGAAGGTACAGATGGACCTCTGTTAGTGTTGGATTTAGTGTTGTTTTCTCAGAGCAGTCCATGACTGTGGGGTTTATGATTGATAAGCAAACAAGAAAAGAGGCAGTCAATGGCCAACGGTCGGGCTGGGGTTTAGCCTGAGAGGGTGGAAAAAAGCCTCCAACTTTGCTCGGTGCTTTATTTTCTCCTTCTGCCCGGAAAATTTAACAGCAAGTTTGAAGCTGAACCAACTTTGCCGAAGGGAAATAAAAGCGAGAGAAAAGAAAAGGAGAATTCAAAGAGGAGGCAGAGCCCTTGGCCCAAAAGTTTCCTTCCAAATGGCTAAGTCTATAATTGCAAAATAAAACCCACTAAATCTCAATATCTATTTGCACAGCTCATTAGCCAAGGGCTCACACTCAGCAAAGTGGGAGGGAGGAAAGAAAAACCCTTCAGCACCAAGCCGATTTGGGGAGTTGCCATGGAAACCAAGCCCCTCGCCGCCGCATCCCGAAACCCCCTGCTCGGATGGGTCTGAGTCCACTGCAGCCTTCCCAAGGAGGCAGTTTCTTAAAGCCCTCTAAGAGAAACAATAATGTATGAACCACATAAATCTATAATCTGTGTAACTCACTGCCCCGTTCTTCCTCTCCCCCAAACATAACATTATGTCAGCCGTTCGACCTGCTGCGCTACTGGGCCAGCATGATTTACAGCGCGAAGAGGGGAAGCCTAAATCATCGCGTAATGAAAACATTAAAGTTAATGCATCACAAGTGAGGAATTTATTACCATTAACTCCAACAAACAGTTATAAACCACCCGTCCTTTCCTGTCCACGCGCAGGGACGCGGGGACTTCATTAAGCTTCAACTTTCTTCTCTTCTCCACTAGACCGTTCATGTGTGCTCCAAGGGGCCACCATTTATTGTTAACCGGACTGGCTCATTTTCCGGGCCCTGGTGAAGCTTTGAAGGCCTCATCCATTTCCTTCCACGGGTGGCTCGGTGCAGACAGATGGAAGAGGCAAGTCCTCGAGGCGGGCAGCTCCACGGGTTTATTGAAACGCCGCTGAAAGGGATGCTTTGACAAAAGCCAACCCTCGCCCCGGCCCTCTGCGCCGTTACTCAAAGAGCCTGATGGATAAGTAATAACATCTGGGCACGCTGGGCGGTTACACCGGACACCAGCGGCCCTCAGCCTGCTCTTGGCCAAATATTTGCTTCTCGCTGATGTTCCACCACCTTGGAAACCTAAGCCTGACACGTGGAGCCCTATCAACCCCCCCGGCACAGCGGAGGACGGCGGCGCTGGCTCGTCCCTGCATGGGGCCGTCTCTCCCTCATCCCCTTTGGTCCCGTAGCTGGTTTCAGGAGAGGTTCCAGCGGGGATTTTGGGGCTGGGAGCCGTGGGGATGCAATGAGAGCCACCACCATCCAGTTACGAGCTATTGCTTCAGTCCTGAGGTGTTTGGATGAAAATACCCCTGGCTTCAAGAGGAGCTGCAGATCTGAACCATGAAGTGTGCTGATGGGTTTGTTATTGCCTGCTGGCAACAAGGACCTGAACAAAGACGTGCTGCTCCCACAGTGCACAAACACGTCCTGCTCCCCTTTATGCCAGCACCTCACCATGCTCATAGGGAACAACTTCTTCCCAAGAGCTCATCTCAAGTCTCCCCTCCGGCAGGTTAAAGCCATTCCCCTTGGCCTGTCCCTCCATCCCTTGTCCAAAGCCCCTCTCCAGGCTTCCTGCAGCCCCTTTAGGCACTGGAGCTGCTCTAAGGTCTCCCCTTAAGGAGCCTTCTCTTGTCCAGGCTGACCCAGCCCACAGCATCTTCTCACCTTGCACGCCAGGAACAAGTGCTGAGGATGAAGGCAACCAGAGAAACAGCCAGAGATGGCAACACCACAAAGGGACCCCAGGAGCAAACAAACTCTCGCAGCCCAGAGCAGCACGTCAGGCCACTGGGACTGCGGCTGGGCTGTGAGGGGAATATGGGCTGTGAGAGGCCAAACCACATCATGTCTCAGCATCACAACGCTATCCCCCCGAGCTGCTCGACCTGAGCCCCTCGCTGCAGCCACAAACCGGTGCAAGGGAATTCCCAATGGGAAGATGTGATTTGAACCCCCAGGGTCTCGGCGAGGCTGCGGAAAGAGCAGGCACCTGTTGGCTAAGGCCCTCTTACAGCTTCATTCCTATCAAAACGCTGTACCACAAACCCATCAGCCTTGACACAAACGATTCCTATAGATCACTGCGGAAAATCGAGGGGATTTAAGGAGAGAGGAGGGTTAGGAAAAAGTAAAACAAACGACGTGCCATTTTTCAAGCGGAAACAATGGCAATATGAAGATATATAGGTGTCAGCCGATCCGCAGGAGGCAGGAGGCTGTGCTCTTTTACCTCTTCCAGTGCCGCTCTCCTGACCTCTACCATTTGCAATGCTTTGATTCCACCTTGCCCAAGGGATCTCTGAGCGCCGGGGAAGAGATGAGGAATGCCCGTGCCTGACCTCACCTCCACACTGTCTAACGGCTGACGGCATAAATCAGCTCAGACCCAAGTGTCAGGAACCCATGTGAGAAGGCTGCAAATATGAAATGATTTCCCCGAGGGTTTTCATTGTTCCTCGGGTTCTCTCCTGTAACTGCAGAGCCGTGTTTCACACGAAGAACCTTCCCTTGAGACCCCCATCTGTGTATGCAATGAACAGGATGAGGTGGGGAGGAGGGATGCTGGTGGCCGGCATCCACCTGGGAGGGGAGCAGGAAGAGGCAGAACGATACCCGCAGCCCAAACGTGCTGTGCTCGTCCTTCCTCGTGCTCGTGCACACCAAAACTGGTGCAAGACCAGTGAAGGGGTATAAGGAAGAGCTCAGGGAGGTGGCACATATAAGGGGTAAGGCACAGGAGCCGGTGACTGAGCAGACCCCAGGGAAGGGATGAAACCAGCCAAGGGGTCTCTGTGTACCACAGCCTTGGGATTAAAGCATCACAAAGCGCATGGAGGGTGCTGGAAGCTGCCACCATTCCCAATGCTGGGGATGCATTTGCACATGACAGAAGCAGAGCCAACACAGGTGCACTGTGAGCTGCTCCCCCCATCCCAGCCTTCCTCTATGGGGTTTTTCTGTTTCTCTAACCCTGACACTAACACGCTGCCACATTCTGCCCCATTATGGAATACCGGCTCAGGCAAGAGCCAGTTTGCTGCCTTCTCTTGGACTTGGAGGATTTGGTGCCCAGTGTGGGCATCTTTCAGGTACCATCCCTATAGGAAACCCCTTCTCTGGCCAATCCTTCCATCCTAAATACTGGAAATGGCAGAGAGGGGTTTCAGGAGAGACCTGGGGTAAGAACAGTGCAGGCAACAGGCTCTGGAGGCAGCAGCAGGGATGATGCCAATACAGGTTTGGGTCTGCACCCCAGCAGCAGAACAGCTTCAGCTCCCTGCTGAGCCTACAATGGGTGCTCTGCCTGATCCTGCCCTGTAGCAGAAGCTGAGCTGAGAGCCCCATTGTCTGGTTTTAGTCTGGCTTCCACACCCACAGCGAGCCAAGAGCTAAGGAGAAGTCCTGGGGCATCAAATCAGCTTGTTTTAGGTGTATTTAACGAAGCTCTTGGCAGCAGCTCTCTAGAAAGCAAGCAGTCCACCTTGACCTGCTGATGCTGAGAGCATCATTAGCACAGCCTGCCCAAGCTTAAACCCCCCCGAAGTGCCCAATGGGATCATTATTCCACCCTTCAAACCCAGCATCACTCTTTAAAACCCAGTTCTGCTGGTAATTAGAACTAAGTGCTCTGTGCAGTGTGGCCACTGGTTTGTCTCATCTCAAAAGCCAGTCAAGGCACCTCGGTGGTCGCTTCCTTGGCACAAAGCCTCCAGCATCTTCACCACGGCATTGGACCACAGCAGTGATGTCCCATGGGCACAGACATCCCCCCGCTGGTTGCTAATGGGAATAATGGCTGTGAGTCAGGATTGCACCCCATTAAACCAAAAGCAACCCAAATTCCCCAGCTCCCTGGCAGGGTTTCAAGGTCCAGGTTTGCCGCTGGAAGTCACTGTCTTATCAGGGTGACCCCTGCCATGATAAGCAAGGTCCTTGGCAGGGCTGGAGGCAGCGAGTGGGAGGAAGCCGCTCTTCCCGGACGGATTCAACTCTTCCATTTCAAACCAGCAGCCTGGCTCTCCCACTTCCCTTTCATCTGAGCCCAAGCCTCTTTCTTTCCCCTGCTTCCTACTTCTGAGTAATTGTCAGGGAAGTAAAATCAACAGGTCGTAAAATGATAAAAGCAGGTTCTATGGTAAATCCTCCCCTTGGGCTCACTTCTCCTCTCGCTTTACACTGATAAAATGCCCCTGCCTTCCCTGGAGCCCTCTTGATTTACATCGCATACCTTGGATTAGGGAAGTAACGTTGATTCCCTGATATCAACACAACATGAATCCAGACACACCCAGCCTGGCTCTGCTAGTCCAATAAATCAGGAGCAGAGCCAGGAAGAGCTTATATACGAGTAATAGAGCTTCAACTACACCATACTGATACGGCGAGAGCAATCCAGCCTCCTTAATGTAGATAGTTATATCCAAATAAAGGTGCTTTATGTCAGTATAAATTATTCTCTTCCCATTTAGGGATGCCTTTGTACAAAATGAATGTGTGAGAGCAACTGCCAATCTGGATACAGATGGATTGTTTAGAATCAAGAACAAACCCCCACTGAAACACAGGCTGGAATTTGATGGCTCCTTCTCCTGGACCTGATGCTGTGCGGTCCCCCTGGCCCCTCGGGACACGGTGCTGTCCCATCCCGTCTCCCTTCCATGCCAATCCAGTGGGAACATGCAGGAAGCAGCAGGATTGTGGGTTTCCCCCCCCCCCCCCACGTTGCCTTTTCTCCTGCATCACCCCCAAACTGAGCAGCTCAGGACCCCCCTTGCAAGGAGGCACCAAGTGCTCTGCAACCCAGAGGAGATGGGGATGGGGATGCCTTTGGGAGCCAGCACCAGACAGGAGAGATGATCTCCAGAGCTGCCAAATGGAGTTCAGACCACGCTTAACCTCAGGATTAGCTCTGCACACGTTTGCCTCAGGCAAGGCAATCAGTACTGACAGGAGCCCTTGTACCAGGCTTTTGTTTGGTCCTAAGTGCCTTACACTGGTTTTTAGTAACCCACAGCCACAATTAAACACATGTGTAGATGAGGAGCGGGACCAGGACCAGGGCCGTGATGCAAGACACAAGGTAGTTAGAGTGGGAGCCTGATGTGACCACGTTCCCTCTGCAGCATCCCAGGAGCTGGGGCTGGGACCGCCAGGACTGAGGAGCTGCTTTTGGACCAGATGCTCTGGCTTTTTGTCTGAGGGTTTGGGGTTTTTTATGAGATGCACGCCCTGCAAAATGGGAAAAGCTGGAGACGTTTCCAAGTGCCTCCCCGTGCCAGCCTTTGGGAGCAGGGCTGTATTCCCACCCCTAAGCCAGCAGCCCAGCCTGGTTCACCCTCTTGGTTCATCCTCTTGGCTCTCTGCTGCAACCGAGGGGAGAAAGAGGCACTTTCTCCCCATGGAGTACAAAGAGAGCCTGGGGTGGGCAGCCAGAGGCAGGTGATGGGAATGATTCCTGCCCCTAAATCCCTGCTGGCCATTCCCAAGACCAAACTTCACTGCTCCTGGCACGACTGCGTGAGGAGACGGAGCAGGGGCGCGGGGAGCGGCTGGAGCTCATTACAGCATCCTGCTCCGCGCTGCTCTGGGACAAAGATGTTTCCTTTTAAATCCTGGATCCGCCGCGGGCAGGAGCCCAAGTGATGAAAGGAGCTTTCTGGGTGGTGTGGTCCCAGCAGAGCTGCAGGAGCCAGAGCCCTGGGTGGCTCCATTGAGCTCCACGTGATGGTTTCAGTCACGGAGTGAGGCGCTGTGATTGAGCTCATCCACTCGGCTGTTGTTTGCCTTTGGTCCTTTGGCTTCACTTGCTTTGGGAAAGCTGGGAAGCCCTCAGAGACGTGGATGAAGTTCAGTTTTATGGTAAACGGGGCATTCCTCTTGGCTAGGCATCGTGTCTATGCAAAAATACTTCGGTCATTATGGAGCGTCACAAACATTTACTTGGGTCCTTGAGTGGTGGATTACGTTCTGAGATGGTGAAAGATGCCGGGTTTAGGAAGCGATTATTAACTTTCAGTCACAGCTCACGTTAAACGCTCCCCGGTCTGAGAGGGAAGAGCAAATGGAAAGATACAAAAAGCAATGTTCTGAATTTTATTGGGAAAATAAATTCACTTTTAACTTGATGGATATATGGGGGGAGGAGGGGGAAATGCAAATCCTATCAGACTTAAAGCTGATTTATTTCAGGAAGTCTTATCAGCAGCGATGGGATGGGGTTTAAGGTTCCTTGTTAGCACATCCTTCCGCTTGGCAAATCTCATCCTCCCAAACCTTGTCTCCTCATCTACAACCCAGCGGTTGCCTGCGTGAGGATGTGATCTGAGCTGCTGCAATACAGGGAATGAGAGAAAAGATTCCCCCTTGAGCTTCAGTGTTAAGTCTGCTTTAGGCCCTCTCAGAGCTCCTGGCACTAATGGGGCTCCCCAGTGCCTTGCTTAAGCCTTGGGCAAGCAGCGAGCAGTGGGGGTTTTATTTTTCAGCCTTAATAATTGTTTTGAAGCTTCAGTTTTGAAGGAAACAGCTTTGGATTTTAAAACCACACCGGGAAGAGCCGCTGGGTGAGCCAGAGACCCCCAAACCGCACAACGGGGTGCAAACACGGAGCATCACCTCCCTTCACCCCTCCAAGCCAAAGAGATGGGCTTATTGCAGTGATCATAACCCGGGAATTCACACCTCATTTTTCCCACCCCAGCACCGTTATTCCAGCAAGTTCCACATCCCGAATGCTGTGCTTTAACCCCCTCTTTTGCACTGCCTGCTCCCAGCTCCTTCCGGGCTCTGGCACCCCGAGGCGAGGCTGACACGAGGGAATCTGGTGCCTGTGAGTGCCCCCAGGCACGGAGCCATGCGGGAAGCATCCCCATGAGCCTTGGCTGGCTCCGGGAGAGGAAGAGCGGCTCTGCCCGCGCTGCCATGGGAGGAGGATGCTCAAGGCTCCGGTGTTGGGTGATACGGGGCAATTAGATTCAAGCATCTTCCATTAGTGAGGAGTGCGAGTTTGCTAAGTGTGGCATCTGTTAGGCCAGAGTCATAACAAACCCACAGACAAATGAAGTGCCAGTTATCCCCTTCAAAGGGAAAACCAGGGAAGAAAGAGCAAGCTGCTTCCTCTTGGAGAGGCTCCGGGCTCTGGAATTCCCTGCCTGAAATCCAAGCATCAGCCTGGTCCATCCTTGCAAACCGATTGTCTGGAAAAGTGGCATATTTAACCGGAAATGAAGGCTGTGTGTTAAAGGGACACAGCTGGGAAATTCCAACGGGAATCACCATGGGAAGGGCAGGGGTGTTTGCTGCTATGGGAACGGGGCATCACCATGCTGCGGACAAGGGGATGCAGCAGCAGCCATCCCAGCTTAAACAACTTTCTGCAGGACAGGAGGGGAAATCACTGCACAAGGGAGCTGTGCCTCAGCCCACGCTGCCCCTTGTCTGTCAGCTCGACTCCAACCCATCCACTGCTTTGCTGGGACTGGTCCAGCACCCAGACAGAGAGACAAGGGCTGGGAGCCCGTAGGGAGCATCGGCCCAGCGCAGCATCCCCTCACAGGGCTGTGCCAAGAGCAGAAGCTGGAGCCAGCCTTCACCTTCGCTTATATTCCCATTGCAAAGCCATCCCAAGAGGCACAACCCCGCTGCAGGGATGTGCTGGGCAAAGCGGGTCTGCAGGGCGAGAGGGATGCTGGAGGCTCCAAACCCTTATGTGCAATGGGGTAAAAGAGGGAGGAAACGGAGCGTTCCTTGTGCTTCACCTCAGCTGCACAGAGAGGGAACCCCAGAGCTCTGCGCCGAGCTGGTGATGTGCTCTGCTTCCATCCCCAACCATGCGGCCGCATCACCCCGCTGCCCCCAGCATCCGGGCGGGAAGTGGAGATGAAACTTGGCCACTGCTTTTCCTTGTTCCAGATAAGAAAACCATTTGTCACCGGTGGGCTGGGGGGGGGGGACGGGACACGACACGCTGGGGCCGGGAAGGGGGGTGTGTGTGTGGGTGTGTATGGGGGGGTTTATCAGGGAAGTGTCAGTCTGTCCACACGACCTGCAGAACAAATGTGTGTTTTATCATGGGCCCCGCACCTGCAGCAGGCGTGTGCCCCGCGGAAAGTCCCCGTGATGGATTTGCCCATCTTAACGAATGTAAACAAGCAGGAGAGGAACATCAAATAATGCCCTTGACAGGCTGCAAAGGGAGCCGGCGAGCAGAGAGCCCTGGCGAGGAGGAGGCCTTTTGATGTGCAGGCCGGGGGATGGAGGTCTGTAAATAGCAGCAGCTCCGTATCGCGTCTTATCCAAATATTTTCATTTCCCATCACGAGCTGAGAGCCAGGGGTTGATGGCTTTGGACTCTTCAACTTTCAGCTTTCACCCTGCAGCGAGAGGAGGGGGCACCCGCTCCCCACCCGCCTGCGCTCCCTCATCGCCCACGGGAGAGAGCCCACTGGTGACCGGGGGCATCTGGGGTCCGGCTCTTTCACATCCACCCAGGGGATGCTGAATCCCATCCGCGTCTCCCTCCAGACACGAGTGGAGGAGCAGACCTGAGGGCTCGTGAGCCAAATGCAGGGGGATGAAGCAGCACCCGGTGATGGATGGGCAGGACACGGGAAGAAATCCCTTCCCTTCACGTGGCTCTGGGAAGGAGCCTGCATCCCAATGGGGCCCCTGGGCACTCTTCATCCTCGTCACCAAAATGGGGTGTCTGCAAGGAAAGGGGACATGTTCCAGCTCACCAGGGCAACACAAGGGAGCAGAGAGAGGGGTTATCTCTGGGTACCAGAGAGAGGGGAAGCCCACGTTTAAACCTGAGCAGCAACAACTAAAATTAGAATGGAAAGGAAGGGAGGGAAGGAAAAAAAAGCCAGCTTTCCACCATAAATATCCTGTGAATTCCCATCTTGACACCGGGGTTACATTTCGGGTCTTTAAAAACACATACAACTGAAATCAAGTGCTTCCATCAGCTCCTCTGGCATATTTACGGTCTCCGGGAAGGGCTCCTAGACACAAATCCCACTTTGACTTATAAAGGACCCAGCAAAGGTCAGTGCGGGGCTGGACAGGGGTGAAGCACGGCTGTGATGGACGGGAGCGGGGAGCACAGCCGGGATGCAGCCCCCCCTCCACCGGGACCGGGTACCCGGGGGGATGCTAGCGGGGAGCTTGGGGGGGGGTCTCCCCGGATCTGGGGCCAGCGGGGCCGGGAAGGGCTGGAGGAGGCGGGGGAGGAGATGCGCGATGAGGGGAAGGATCGTGTCATTCCAGGGCTTTGCCACAAGGAAGCAGCAGAAGCCCAGGATTGGAGCCAGGAGCGGAGGGAATCGTGGTCCAGCCCCAGCCCGGGGCCAGCAGCAGCGGTGCCAGCCCCCCCCTTCCGCCCCCAGCCTGCGCTCCCCAAGGAGGGGCTGTGCTGTAGGGACAGGCCAAGGGAATGGCTTGAACCTGCCCGAGGGGAGACTGAGATGAGCTCTGAGGCAGAAGCTCTTCCCTGTGAGGGTGCTGAGGCGCTGGCACAGAGAAGCTGTGGCTGCCCCATCCCTGGCAGTGTTGAAGGCCAGGTTGGACACAGGGGCTTGGAGCAAGCTGCTCCAGTGGAAGGGGTCCCTGGAGCTGGATTGGAGCTGGATGAGCTTCAAGGTCCCTCCAACCCAAACCTTTCCATGATTCTATGATGAAACAAGACCTGGAGGTAAACCGGACTCTCCCAGCTCCCACTCCGGTGCCCTGCAGGTCAGACTGGCCGCGTCCCTGCAGCCCCATCCCACGGGAGCTCTGTTAACCCCTGGCACATCACTCACAGCACGCACGGAGCAGCTTTTGGAGCTGCTGTCCCTTCATGCCCCATCGTGACGGGGATGCCAAGGCCAGCAGAGAGCTCAGCACCTCCGGCCCTTCCCCTCTCCTGACTCCATCGCTTTTCCTCTGCAGGCTCTGCTCAGAAGTGCTGAATGCAGCACAACTTCGCTGGAATTATTTATCCAGAGGCGGGGGATGAGAGGAAGACCGTGATTTAGAAAATTATTGGTAAAAGGAGCTAAAATAAAGTATTGATCCCGGTGGCCGTGTCCCACCTCTGGAAACGCAAGGAAGTGACAGGGCTGTATAAAGAATGCCAGCTCCAAAAAAGAAGCTGCTTCTTATTACATCTCCGATACCATCCAAGTGATAAATCCAGGGCTCTGTAGATCAGGAGTTTATTATAAAAAGCACCAAATGTGATTCATCAGATGTGCCCTTGGCTACAAATCCAGGCCGGACCCAGGGGTGCCATTCAGACCTCAACCCAACCTCCAGCACCCCTCTGACTGGAGATTTGGTGTTAACCTGCCCTGTGAAAACGGGGTGAAAAAGGCCCATTTCAGTGCCAGTTCTGCCCCCCTTTATTCCTAAGCCTTCCAGTTCCTGCCTGGCTGAGGGGAGGCTGAGCTCTGCAATCCCCATTCCCGGCCTAGAGCCAGCGCTGCGGTGTTCAGGCGAAGGTGAGGGAGATGCTGAGCCCTGTGGAAGGGCTCTCATCAAATCAAAACCCTGAGCTTAATGGCTTTGGCTACCTCGGAGAGCAATCAAAGGCCCAAACCCGGTTATGAGCCGGCGATGGGAGGGTAGAGGGAAGCTGCCGGAGCGCTGCCTCATTGGAAAGACATCAAGAGGCTGCATTAAACCCAAGGGAAGGTCAGAGCGCGCGCGGGGCTCGTGGAAGGTGACTGCCCTCATTACCCCCCCTGCATGGCGGGGCCGGGGCCGCTTGGTTCCAGGCTCTTTGTGGAGCAGAGATTTATAGAGAACTGAGGATGGGTCTGGAGGATGCGGTTCTGGAGGATGCGGTTCCGGAGGATGCGGTTCCGGAGGATGCGGTTCTGGAGGATGCGGTTCTGGAGGATGCGGTTCTGGAGGATGCGGTTCCGGAGGATGCGGTTCTGGAGGATGCGGTTCTGGAGGATGTGGTTCTGGAGGATGCGGTTCTGGAGGATGCGGTTCCGAAGGATGCGGTTCTGGAGGATGCGGTTCTGGAGGATGCGGTTCCGGAGGATGCGGTTCTGGAGGATGCGGTTCCGGAGGATGCGGTTCTGGAGGATGCGGTTCTGGAGGATGTGGTTCTGGAGGATGCGGTTCCAGAGGATGCGGTTCTGGAGGATGCGGTTCGCTCTGCGCACCCATCAGGCCTTGCCCTGCTCCCCGGGACCTCGCTCGAGGCACCCATGGCCGACCCCCTTCTACAGGCTGGAATTTGCTCAGGGATTGAAAGAGCAAAGGGAAAAAGGCAAATAAGAGCCTTTTTTGGGGGGGAAAGGCAAATAAGAGCACTTTTCCTGTGGAAAAAGGCAAATAAGAGCCTTTTTGGAGGGAAAAGCAGTGGTGAAGCTGAGTCCTTCCCCACCATCCCTGTCCCAGGCAGCCCTGGGTCCGCAGTGCAGCATCGCTCCCTCCTCTCACCATCACCAGGGCACGCAGAGCATTCAGCACAGGCACTTCTGCTGTCCCTCTAATGCAGAGGGGCTCAGGCTCTGTCCTCCCAAAGCTTATCTGAGGCGAGATGCAAGGGCTCTATCCCCACAGAGATACCTTATCTCTTACCATGGGAGCACTCGCTCCATACAGCCTCCTTTGAGGCTTTCTAAACCAAGGAGGAAACCCAGACAGGGCAGAGACCGGAGCCACGAAACAAACCAAACCCCCTCAGACTACAAGCATGGAGCAAAAAGGGCTCACAGAACTCGATATGCCACCATGTTATTCATGTGAGCTCAGGTGCCATCACCTTCCCTTTCTCCTTTGCCACCCCTGGGCATTTTCAGCTTTTCTTTAGGCCTTTGCCCATCAGATCCCAAGTTCTCATCACCAACGGCATTCTGCCCAGTGGAACTGGAACCTCCCGACAGCTCAACCCCACATCACCATTTGCCCCAGCATCAACACTACAAGATACATTAACTCCGCAGCCTCAGTCCTTCCAACCCCACGAGGGCTCTCCCATTGGGAATGAAGCATCTCAACGGCACAGAAGCGAGCTGGGATGGGTTCAAGCAAACTTTCTCCTGCAGGAAGGGAGATGCTGTGTGCTCCTCCACCCCTGAGGACCCTCTCGGTGTCGAGGGGAGGGAGAGGGACATCGTGAAGAATTTGTAACCGTGCATGTAGAGATGACATTTATAGGGCTCTCAAATTGGAAACTGTACATTTTATTGCACTCTCTGTCAAAAAATGCACTTCCATCAGAGGCGAGAACGACAAGGGAAACAACCAATCAATATCTGGGCCTCTAATATCTGGGCTGAAAAAAATCATTATCCTGTTACTTTTATTATGGTGTTATGCTTGAAATATGATAGTTGGAGGTTGTTTCCATTACCTCAACAGTTCTGAAGGGGTGTTTCCCTCCCCTCTGCCTCTGCCTCAGCTCCCTTTGGGCTCAAAATCACAGTGAGTCACTTGAGAGGGGGATACACAGGTCCTGGCTCCCCCTCCCAGCCCCATGGAGCTCAACTGCCTCTGGAGACAGCGAGAGGGCAGAGGGAGCCCATGTCTAAACACAGGCGAGGTAGCTCCGTGTCCTATTGCTCCAGGCCCAACCACACCATTTGGCACCCCTTAGCCCCAGCTGCCATCCCAGTACCACTGGCTTTTGGTACCAGCACATCCAAAATACCAGCAGCAATGGGGAGCAAAGAAAAACCACCTCATCCATCCCCTCCCAGCACACAGTCCTTGCCCCACGGAGTTAATCTGCTCATCCACGGTGCTATTAGAGGACAAACTCAGCCTCCCCAAGCACAACAGCTCTAAAGGAGATGCTCTGTCTTCACCCTGCAGGTTTTCCCTTCGTTGGGGGGTTGTTTGGGGAGCTCTTAGGGTTGTATTTGAGTCCTGGCCTTGCGCTGGGAAGATTATTGATGAAGTTCTGCATTACCCAGGCTAAAAGCCTTGTGCTGCTTCTCTCTTCCAGACTGTCTCACTTGAGTCCCACAGAGCACTAAGTGGGCCCTTAATGAACACAAGAGAGGTTATCAGGACCCGCACGGGGCTCAACCGTCTGCTCCAGGAGACGCCACCGATAAGAGTTCAAAGCGATGCAAAGAGACAGCTCGTGCTGGCTGCTGCTCAGGCCACGGGCGTCTGGGGAGCTGGTTCCCAGCACCGAGCAGGTAAACAGCCCGTTACAAACGTGCTCCACGCATCCCAAGGCTCCAGCGCTGGGATGAGCAGCCCCGGAGTGATGGGTAAGGGAGATGCAGCCACAGAGGCAGCCCCCGGGCTCTGGTCCACAGCACCTCTGAGCCCCATGGTGCCGGTACCCAGCATCACCCAGGCAGAGCGTGCACCCAAAGGTGCTCTCAGCTAAGGGGTGTTGCAGCTTAGAAGACACACAAGGTTGGCCACAGGACTGCCAGAATGGCAGGGATGTGACCCTAGGAGCAGCACTGCCTACTGAGGGTCTGGGATGGAGGGACATAGATTCCCAGCCCCGGTTGCAGGAGACTGGGTGATGTGTTTAGGTACCACCTGCAGCACTTTGGTTGGGCTTTAGCAAGTGAGGCAGGGTAAGAAGGCTCACACTCTGTCAATGAGCACAACAGGAACAGGAAGCCGTCTGCTACAGGATGGCCCTGGAGAACACGGCTGGAACGAAGCCCATGGATGTATAACAGGGTTCACTGAGACACAAGGCCGAAAGCTTGTGGAATGGAGTTAAAAATGATTCTAAACCTGCCCGTCAGCATCTCTGGCCCCTCCAGTTCCTCCTTTAGAGGACGGCCCAAAACGTGCTGTGGGACTCATCCATCACAGGGACATTTCACTGTGCACAGCTCTATTTACACCCGTGGCAGGGTCGCTGGGGTGGGGTGTTCATGACAACACATGAGGAGGCAAATCCCGGTGAGCCCCTGGGAGGGGGATGTCACGGGGAGATGCAGGACAGGGACCACACGAGCACCATCTCCAGGCCCAGCACTGCAGCATCCTGACCAGCCATGGACATGCATTGAGAGCTGCAGGGGTAATTCCTGCAAAGCAGAGGAGGGGAAAGCTTCCCAGGAAGCATCTCTGCTTCAGCCTCCCCGAGCCGCACTGGGCACCAGGGCTGCTTGAGACACGCTCACTTCTTGTCCCTGTTGGAGGCAGTCAAAGTGCATCACCCAGATGGCAATGTCACAACGGGGCTGTCCTCCCCTCTCCCCCCTGGCCACCTTAGAGCTAAGGCCTTCCTCGCCACTCCACCTCTGCTTCTATGACAGCACACAGATCCCTCAGCCGGAGCTGTTTAAGCGGGATGCGCTGGAAGGTGCTAACCTCTAAAAGGATTTGTGGTTGAAGAGCAGAGAGAGGTGGGAGAAACAGGGCAAGGAGCGAACGTGAAGAAAAGACGGATCAATCCCAACGATTCATCATGCCAAGAGCTGTCCAAATAATCAAAGGCATCAGCCAGGTTGATGTATAGCTGATGTCACCGAGAGAGACCCTTAACAAGGCAGCCAGTACAACAGCTGCTGGTCAGGGAGTGCCTCAGCACACGCCGGGCTGGGGCACAGCAACACAGCCCATCCATCACTGACCCACCTTAATGGCCAACCTGATTAGTAAGCACTGGCTGGGGCTGACAGCCCACCGCAGCCGCCCTGTCCCGGCCGGCAGGAGAGGATGCTGCCGATGGGATGCGGGCCCGGCGCGCTCGGTGGGACCATCACCATGGCAGTGTGAGCATCGGCGGGGAACCGAGCATCAGAGCATGGCAGAGCATCTGCAAAGCCCCGTCAGTGGTGGCAGGAGGGTGCTCCAGGTATAGAGCAAGAGCCATGGGTCCCCAAGGCACCCCCCATCTCTCTGCACATCAAATATCCATCAGCAACGTGGGACAAGACCCAGCCGCTCTCCCACCCTGGTGTCCCAGGGACAGGGCACGGGCCTGCAGGGAGCTGGGTTTTAACATCACAGCGATGCTATAGGGCTAAGCTGGTGTGGAGGCTCCCAGGCAATCCCAAACCCAAGGGCTCTGCTTCTGACTCCACCACATCGCTCACCCGAGCAGGGCTCAAGTCCCCACATCCCTGCTACAAAGCCTTTGCTGCGCCCTCAGCAGGGCCATGGGGGTGACCTCAATGGGGGGACCCAAGAGCCCCGCTGAGCATCCCCCGGCTAGGATGTGGTTCCCTCCTGGGAGCCAGCAGGAGTGGAAGGGGCAGGGAAAGCTTTTGCTTTGTTCCTTCCTCTGTTTCTATTTTCCTGAGGAGTTTCTGCCCCCCAAGTGCTCCCCACAGGGTCAGGAACACCCCAGGGATGCTCGGGATGCACTGGGGATGGGAGCAGGCCCCCACATCACTCACCAGCCCATGGAACATCACCAGCTCCATTGGCCGGGTGGGAACACAGGTGGCACTGCCCCCCTCACCCCAGTGTCCCCATGGCCACCAGTGACCCCACCACTCATGGGATGTGGGAAAGCATCTAAAGCATCTTCCCGTGTGTAAACCGCACACCAGAAACAGCCCATGTGCGTGCACACCCCTGTGTGCAGGAGAGTGGGATCTTTTGCATGGAAAAATCCCTTATTTTTCCTCACCTGGGGCAACAAGATGAATCAATTAATCAATTAATAACATTAATGCACAGGGCTACGACACCTTTAAGCCTCCTGCCACCAGGCAGGACGTGGCTCCTGCTCCCATACTCCTCAGTGTCTACAGGAAGCTGAAGCTAAGCCCAGGCTCCTCCTGGCAGGCCCCAAGTGAGGATCCCGTTGGATTAACTGGAGTCCAGTTGATTGCTGCAGTTTCAATAGCTTGTTCCGACATCGATTGCCGTCATGTCACTGGGAGAAAAGGATTAATAATCGGGTGCTCAGGTTGGCTCAATACTGCTGATAGTGCCTGACAAAACGCCGTTAGGAGCACTCCCACCGGAACACTATCTGTGTAGGAAAGCTGCAAGGAGCATCAGTCAGGGTTTCGTGGGATAATGATTAACTCCAGATCCTCAGCCTCGAAAACCCAACCAACAGTTTCTATTATTTCCAGATAAATTCTCTCTCTCCCTCAGTTCATTCCCGTTGCACACAAACCTTTTCACTGGATCCCACCAGGGGAGATGCATCTTTTCCTGTCTCTCCCTCCTCCTTCTCCCCCCCACAACCCCTTTATGGTCCATCCCGGAGGAAACACACTGCTTTGTAACCCTCACGTGTCTCCTGACCCTCAGCTGAGTAAAACACGTCCAAGGCCCTGATGCTGCACACAAGGGGCAGAGTCCCACCAGGTCCCCGCACTGGGAATGCTGCTGGTGCTGTGCCTGGCCTTGGCCATGCCCCTTTTCCCTGCCACCACGTCCCTGCCTGCTCATGCCTGTCCCAATGGAAGGGGCAGCCTTGCACAGGGACCCACGGAGCAGTGGTACACGGAGGGAGGTGCGATGCCCCCAGTCACCCTCCATCATTTCCAACCTCACTGTCATTATAAGCACGCAACAGTGGAGATGGTTCCTCGGCCATGGAGGAGCAGGATCCAAGCCACCATCCCACCTCCCAGTGGCCGTGAGCCGGTGCTGGGCGCGGAGCCGGTGACCTCCCTCCGAATAAAAGGAGGATGGGATTGGGGCAGTAAATCCCACCCCGGTGCACATCAGCCCGGCAGTAAATCGGAATCCTCTCCGTGCCCTCTTTATTATCACATTCACAGCATGAAGTTATGAGCTTCTTCACAGCTCCTGCTATAAAAATGTGATGGATGGCGGGGGAACCTCAGGGAGTTAATCTATTCTCCCATTAAATTTTACTTTAATTGGTCTTTGAGTCAATCAGAAACTCACTAGACAGTGAATTAAGAAAAGAAAAAGGGGGGAAAAAAGGAATGAAACAGGGTGGGGGGAGCAAAAGGAGGTGCCTTTTTGCTGTTAGGGTATTATAATGCTGCATTAGCCTTCGAGAGGAAGGCAAGAGGCTGGCAGGCCATGCGGAGAGCCTTCTGCAGGGCTGCAGGTACCACTCCAGAGGAGGAGAGCGCAAACCAACCCTGCTCAGGAGCCACTGGGGCCTCCATGGAATGTGCTCCTCAGCGACAACAGAGCAGCGGCGCGTCGGCCCCACGCCGGTGATGGGGATGCGGGAGGGAGGATGGAAATGGCATCGCTAAAGCAGCGGCATCAGTAACACCAACGTGGAGGTCGGGGACCGGGGCAGTGCTCCCGAGCCCTGGCATTGCACAGCAGCAAAGCCCATCCCAACGACCTGCAGCGCCCGCCGACGTCCCAGCATCGTCCCTGTGCCCACTTGGCTTTAGCACAAAGGGTACGGAGCAGGAAGGTGGGCTCGGTGATTGTGTTGCCTGGGTGGTGGTGTTAAAACCTTTACCAGGCTCCAGCTAAAGGCATTCCAGGTCCATTAATCATTTCCCAGGATTTCCCATCTTATTAGAAGAATAAGAAGTCTGTATCAGCCTGCAGATGAGATTTCCGAACAGAGATAGAGCAGCAAGGATGAAACCCAAGGAAAATGGCAGGAAACCCAAGGCTGCCCTGGCTCCGGAGCAGCGTGCTGGGGCTGATGTCGGAAGTTTATGCCTGGAATATGTGATAATAAGGTTTTATGGGAGCGAGCCCTGGGGACAGGCATTGTCTCTGCAAACAGCGGACTTGGGGGAGAAGCTGAGGTTTGAGTAACGTGCTCGACCTTCCCTTCGATAATCTATGGAGGCACACATGCATATGTGTGTATATATGCGCATACACACGTACATACACACATAGGGCAGCAAGAGCAGGGGATGAGCACCCTGCTCTGCCCACAGGACCCCCTCGAGGAGTGAGAACCACCTTGCCCTGGGATGGTACAAGGTACTGAAAGCAGTAACTGGGGCAGGGAGGACCCAGTCCCAGCCATGGTGCCGTTGGGTTCTTTGGGGCAGAGCTGGACCCGCTTCCATGGCCACGATTTGTGCTGCAGTGAAATGCTTCAGCCTATGTGAGCCCAGAGGGCCTGACCCTGAAAGCTTCCCCTTCGCCCTGCCTCACAGATCCCTTCTGCATGAGCCCGTTGTGTGCACTGCAAAGGTTTCCTGCACAGCCCTGAGCTCCTGGAGCCCCTGCATAAGAACCCCCATAGAGCTGCATGACTCGAGGATGGATTACACCCCACACGGCTTCCTTTGCCTTGTAGAGGAAAGCAAAGTTTCAAACAAGACAGCAAACAAAGCCAGACCCCACATCCAGGCCGGCTCAGAATGAGGGGCAGCACAACAGGGGCAGTGTGAGCAGTACCAGGGTGCACACAGGACTCCGGCTGCCTGGAGCAACCTCCCGTGCTCTGAAACCCATGAGGAAGAGGAGGAGGAAGAGGAAGGGGAAGGCTGGTTTGGGCTCTTGCAATGCTTAAGAGCTGACAGGAAAGGATGAGCCCCATGCAGGCTGCACTCGTGCATTCTCACACCTCTCCTCTCCAAAGGGAGCGCTCAGGGATGCTGCTGGCCCCATTCCCCCCACCACACACCTGCACCAGCGCAGCAGCACAGGCTCCCCGGCAGGATGCGTGCCTGACCCCGGGATGAACTCCGCATCCTCTCGGAGCAGAGGCAGCGATGGGTCCCTCGGGATGTGTGCGGATGGGTGGCGCGAGGGGGGGGCGCGATGGAGGCAGGTCCTGCCTCATTATGAAAATCAGATCCCTGAAAGCACCAGGCTGGAGGCTCCATTTGGGCTGACAGCTCATGAAGAGATCATCTGACACCCTTAATGGGCCAACACGGGTTCAGCGGCTGTGTGCAATTAAATCATGCGTGCTGGTGCTGTGGCTGACACCACGAAGGGGAGGGGGAAAGCCCAGATGTGCTGGAGAGGCTGTTAGGGACCACTCTGCATCCAGCCACCGGGCTCTGGGGCGCAGGCATCGCACACACTCAGCCCACCGCATCCTGCACCCCTCCGTGCCTGCAAGTGGGATCAGAATCGCAGAATCAGGGAATGGTTTGGGTTGGAATGGATCTAAAGCTCATCCAGTTCCAGTTGGTTGCTCCAACCTAGGGCAACTCATAGAGCAACCTGCTGTAGTGGAAGGTGTCCTTTCCCATGGCAGGGGCCTGGAACTGGATGAGCTTTAAGCTCCCTTCCAACACGAACCAGGCTGGGATGCTGTGATTCCATGCGGGCCGTGGGGATGGGGATCACTGCAGCTGCAGCTGACCCTCCACGGCACACAGCAGGGACACCCCAGGTCACTGCACTTGTGCTTGGCCCATCCTTACGTGCAGCGAACACCTCTGCCCCTTGGCCGAGCGCAGCAACGAGCCCAAAGTGCAGAGCCAAAGGGGTTAACTCACACCAGCCCCCATCCTGAGCAAGAGGCAGGAGCAATTCTCCCCCACAATCCCCACCTCTTATGAAAGGCAGAGGCTGAACATCCCCTGTCCCCTGCCCCTTCCCCATCCCCTGCCAGCCTCGGGGCTCCGGGAGGCGATGAGCTCCGTCCATCAGCGCCGGAGCAGGAGCCTTCGGAGGGGTGTAATTCTGCCGGAGGAGAATGGACTTCCCGAGCACATGGACCTAAACCGCAGAGAAACAGAGCCCTAAATCTCTGGCTGTAGATTTACAGCCTCCATTCTCTTTCTTTACTGCAAATACAATCCAGCAGTAATGGTCTAACACAGGAACACCATCACCAACTGGCTGATGGCTCACATAAAAGCAATGTCAACCAAAAACTATGAGTTTATAAAAGGGAACAAACCCTCAACAGTGACAAGAACATGAAACCCATTAACAATTTAAACACTCTCCATTTTTTATTCCCCACCTTGAAGCTATTACGGCTGATAGAAGGCTTCACAGCTGAGTTAACCACTTCAAGGGAGGGCTGCTCACACGCATAAAGAGTGCGCTGAGGCCGCGAGGTGGGAGGTTACGTGGTTTAAAACCACCCAGGGCTCTGCTCCTGCAAGATGCTCAACCGCCCTGCCCTCCGCATCGCTGCTCAGCACCCGGCAGGATTCATCCAGGTGCAACTGCCAAGGCTCTGGAAAGCCGCTTGGTAAGCCCAAGGTACCCGAAGATTATTGCTATGGTTACAGGAGGGGGGACAACAACGGAACCGCAGGTGTGTTATAATTGTTGTGCTTTGTTTCCTTCCCAGAGATTTTCTTGCTGCTCTGGGTCTCTTTTGGCACCTTCTCATATTATGGAGCAAATATTTGTGGAGGCTGCGTGTGAGCTCAGCGCAGAGCCAGCGTGCAGAGGGGACCGATCACCTGCTCCCTACATACAGGCATCTCTGGGGTGACGTTTAAAGTCAGAGCCCACCCAGCACCCAGGCACTAAATGCCCCTGCACAAGGGCTCGGTGCCTGGTGCAGCAAACCCGCTCCTGCCTCTCCATTGACCCTGAAAACACCATTTTCCCCTCTCTAACTATCAATTTGCTCCTGCTGCAAAACAGGGATAACACCAGTTAACCTCTGCTGTAAGGTGCTTGATGAGCTCCAATGTAAGGCGCTCTGCCCTAACAGGAAAACGACTGTAAGTTCCCCCTATTATTAGAAGGAACTACGATGGGGCTGATCCTCATCCAGCCTGGTTTAGACTCTCTTAGAATCCCAGACTGGTTTGGATTGGAAGGGACCATCCAATTCCAGCCCCCTGCCATGGGCAGGGACACCTTCCACTAGACCGGGTTGCTCCACTGGCCTTGATCGCCTCAAGGGAAGGGTTTAAGCTCTTCCATGAGCTGTCCCAAGAGCAGGAATAGCTTTGGCTCCTCCGGGTCTAAAACAGCAGCAGCTCCGTGCAAAGTGTAATGGATATCACTGATCATTGAGGATGCCATTGATCATTGATAAACCAGCTGACTGGGAAAGAGGGAGCAGTGCAGAGGGGAGGTGGCTGCACTGCTCCCTGCATCCCACACAAATATCCCAGCTTTTCCGGGCCGGCTGCGGAATCTCCACCACCACGCATCCTGAATTCGAGGCCGTGGGTACGACCTGTGCCCACAGACCCCATCAAGTCCCTGCAGCATCCCCATCCCCTCCCTTCCTTCCTTCCTGCCCTGGCCCCAGGGCAAACAGCGGGGCAAACAGCGGGACCACTGGGAACAGCTTGAAATCAGATCCTCATCCCCAAATGGAAGGAAGTGGCACTGGAGGCTCCTGCCATAAAGCTGGTCCCATCCTATTGAAACGCTGGCAGATGGGGCCATAAACGTTTCCTCCTCCCCTCACTAACAGCCACCGAGGCTTCAGATTCATCTTTATCTTTATCTTGCTGTCAGGTTGTAAATGCCTCTTGCTCTGTCTCTTGCAGCTGGGACACGCCAGGCCAGCTCCCTTCCTCTTGAGGTTCATTTCAACCAACAACAGAGGGGAAACGAGAGGGGAAGGGTGAAAGGAAAACGGGATCTGCAAGCCAAAAGGAAAGAAACCCACACCTGCTTCAGACACGGGTCCACGGAGCGCCCCATGGGGTGGCCATGGGATGGAAGCAGGACCAGGAGAACCCATCAGCAGCTTTGACGGGGCCAAAAACCAAACCCACACAGAGGTCCAGGCACCCTCCATTAGTGTGTCTACACCACAGGCGACGTGGCAGAGATTAATGTCCCCTCTTGTTTACCTGCACCGATACGGGTTAGACATTTACACGGACAGCACGAACATCTGCAGCTTCATTAGGCAAGATAAAAGTTAAGGACTATAAACCTTTATGCCTGGAGTCGTAAAGCAGGAAGGGTCGGAAGGGAATTCCTAAATACAGGCAAGTTATTCCATCCCTGTCCTTTACGGGGTTTTCTGGTGACTCTCCAAAGCAGCTGGTGCTGGTCACTTGGAAGCATCGGCTCCCGGACAAGGTGGGCCACCTTGGATGGTCCCTTCCAATCCAAACCTGTCTGATGTGAGCTGGCGCATCCCCCATTTCCACAGTCTTTGTTTGGCACGTGAGGACCTCACATGAGATCTGGGTTTCCTGTTATGTGTCATTGAAACAGAAAACCACCTCTGTTTTAAAGACCTGATACTCTACAGCTTTATGCTGCAAAAGCCGTGTTTAGGCTCTGTGACCAATGTTCTCTTTGAGCAGAACGGGGAAACGGTCACCTTTTGGACCTAGTTTTCCTACTTGTTTGAATATTTGGGCAGGCAGCTCCTATCACACCGGGTACCTTCTGGCTCACATCATTCGGCTCTGGACCAGAAAGGACAGTGATAGCTCTGCAGGAGGAGCAGCTTACTCAGAAGCCACTGGAGCTCACCCTTCCTTGTCTGCACACACAGTTGTTCCTTGGCCCGATGCTTTCCTGCTGTTATTGAGCTCAGGCCATAGAACCTTGAGTTTGAGTTCCACAGCCTAATTCCCTACAAGCATTAATTTTCCACCCTGTCCTCCTGCCATATGACAGACATGCCATAAACCCAAAACCCCATGCAGCCATCCCTCTACGCACTTGTAGAGCATCGGGACAGAGCAAGCAAAGACTTGTCCGGGGTCATACATCAAACTGCAGCTCAGTTTAGGTCACCCTAAACACCCCATTTCCGCAGCCATCATCAAACTAAACAGGAAAGGAAGCGTGAGCAGCATCTGGATGCATTCAGCCTCCTCCACCCCATGAGAAGGAGAAGCCTGATGAGATGATGGTGCCCCTTGGTATTTGCAGCAAGGAGGTGATCCTCCAGCACAAAGCTGCAATAGGATGGGAGACACTGAGCTTCAAAGAACAAATCCTGGGCAAAGCAGTTAAAACCCCCTAACTAACAATAGTCGTGACAGGCTGACGCTCATTAGGACAAGTGGACTCTTGTTCAAGCAGTTTACTAAGCGCTGCCTCATCCAGCCCATGGGATGGATGCTCTGAGCTGTTTTATTACACTGGACCCAAAGGACCTTTGTGTTTATGAACAGTGTGTTTTGGGGGTATCCTGGCTAAAAGGGTGGAAGTCTTCGAGAAGGAAACAAACTGAGAGCACTCCTCTGCTGAAGCCCTGGCACAGGATGCTCCAGCTCAACCCTGCATCTTGGCCCCTACCCGAACGAGCCATAGGGAAGCCAGACCTCGGAGAGTCCTGCTGAGGGCAAAGCTGCCACCTCAGCCACTTTTGCCTGGATAAAATGAGGTTTAAAGACCTAAAACTGTGTCTCACAAGAGGATACTGGTGGTTTAAGTCCCCTTATATCTGGCATTAGATGTGTCCCAGCTTCCTTTGGGCTTGGGGATGAAGCTTCTGCCAGAGAGCTCACACTTCTCCCTTGGTCCATCAAGGGGTTTGATACTGAAGTTTCCCATTCTGACTCCCTTTGGCACCAAATCTGCTGCTGCAAAAAAAATAGCAGATTTATTTACACCCAGCCATTTCCCCCTCTATTTTACACAAAGCTTTGGGTGCGCTTCTGCTGCAGCGGTGCCTGCGCCGGTTTCCCATCATGTGTATGGTCAGCCTGCACCAGACCAGCTCAGACCACAGGAGGATCATCAAATAAATACCTTTTCCCATGGGACTGAGGAGCTCTGACCGGCTGGAAAACACAACAAACACCAACCTGTCTCTGCCCTGGGAGGGTGGAGGACTTTGCCTCCTTCAATGCTTAATAAAGATGGTTTTTAAAGGAAGAGTGTAAACAGGCAGGAATTACCATGAGAAAAACCTGCTCTGTGCTTGTGTTTCCCAGGATTAACAGCTAGAGCCCGAGCTCTCCTTTTTCCAAGTCTTCTAATTCCACTCAACATCCGCTACCCTGAAAGGACTCCACAGAATCCCATAAAACATTATTTATCTGTGTGCGTTAGCTGCACGATACTGTAATTTCCAGAATAAATGCTGGGTGTAAATTGTTGTTTATGTTGGAGTCTGACTGTCTTTACGAGAAACAAAGTGAAAACTGAATCTTCACAGCTTTATTTCTTCCGCTGAAACCTCTTCTGCAGAAGGAGAAATGCCTGGTGGAGCGCCTTAATGGATGGCTGTAAAGATTGGTGGGTTAAAACAAAGTACAGGGAATCACCTTCATTCCCTCCTTTTACTGCCAAATCCTCAGCTGGTGTAAATTGGGGGAGCTCCAGTGACTTGGGCTCATCTGGCCCACGAGTGTCATTTAAATCAAGCTAAATTAAAGCAAAAGCAGCACCCTTCACATGGTTCTAATTAAAGGCCCATCACTGTTTCTGTCACAAACCCTGGCTGGTTAAAACCACTTCTTTCCACACCAGTGTCCAGCCCCAAGCTGCAGGCACAGTGACCTGAGCATCTTCAGGTATCCCCATCCTTGCAAGGGCTCTGAAGATGCTCTGTGGTACCTCGCTCCAAAATGGGTACCACATCCGATTCTCTTTGCAGGTAAGCATCATTGGAAGAGTCTGATCAGACTCCAGGAAGGACTTTGCTCCAGGACCTGTCCTCACTGCCCATCACACATGCCTAAAACCTGGACTGCCCTCATTTAACTTCTGATACCCATATGAGACCAGTAAAAATGCCTCCTTCTCTTGCCAGATGCATGTTTGCTCTGCCCCAAGGTCTCAGGGTCTTCACACTGCCCCTGTGTGACAGCCTGAAGTGAGAGGGGGGAATCTGAGCCATCTATCAACCACAGGGATGGATAAGCTTGGGCTTCATCTTGACTTTCCTCTCTTGTGGATGCTTTATTTCAGTCCCACCAGGTGAAGTGCTTGGCAGATACCACGGTGCAAACCGTATCCAAATGATGGATGATATCCTGGATGATACCAAACGGTATCATCCAGGTGGGATGGAACTTAGTTGGGAAGACCCGGTTTGGGATAGGAACTTGGGAGACGTGGCTTTGGTGGTGATGGTGGCACTGTGGAGACTTCACTGCTCTCTCCCACCTGCTCTGGACTTGTGTGACCAGACTGGGAGCGCTTCTGGACTGGGGCTACCTTGAACTTGCTGCTGCCCTGAGGCACTGGCTGTAATAGAGCTAATGCAGGCAGGTGGGACTTGCAGTAAAGGGGACATGCCATGAGCCGCCAAAACACCAAACGATGCAGAGCTCATCCTGCTCCCAGCCCCTAGAACCTCCATCCATCAGCTTCCCCAGTGAAAACGGCCTTTTAAGGATGTGCAGGGATGGGAGAAGAGGGCAGAGGCTCTGCTCCGAGCTCCTCAAACCATCCTTGGGCTGGGTGACCCCCAAGAGCTCCTGGGCTGCTCCATAGGAGAAGGTAAAGCCCAACATCTTCCACACCACAGGACTCGCGTGGACGTGGGTACCGCTCCTCTCTTTGTCCCTTCTCGGAGCTCCAGGAGGACCAGGAGCCCCCCCGTCGTCCCGGTCCCCAGGGTGATGCCGAAATGGCCATCACAGCTCCAGCAGCAGCAGCAGCAGCAGAGCAGAGTTCAGGGAAACTTTTGATGAAGTGCTCTGGCAGCCCCATCATCGGGAAGCACGAAAGGTCAGAGAGTGGAAAAAATAATAAGAAAATATAACTGCTTTCTTATGAGGAAAATATTATGAGTTCTTCCCCTTTTTCAGCTTTTATGGAAGGAGATTCTGCCAGTTCCCTCCGAAAAAAAGAAGAAAAAGTAGTTTTAAAATGAGATTATGCACCTTCAGGGTGCCATTAGGAAGTTTTACTGTACTGAGATGACATGAAAGCTCTGGAATTAATATCCCTGAGATGCTTCAAACCTGCAATAGCAATTATTGTACTACGTGTCCCTGGATAAATAATAGGGCCATTCAGCTAATTAGCTTCAATGATTTCAGCTCCCTGTAAATTCTCTCTCGCTCGGCTATAAAAATAACACCAGCAAACTTCTGGTAACAGAAACTTCTTTGAGGGAGAAGGCAAAAACAAAGGGGGTTCCCCAGCTCCTAATTCATAACCGCTGTCGTGGCGGAGGCGTCATTCCAAGGCCTGCAAATATTAATAGGCTATAATAGCAAATAGAAAAGGAGAGCTGTTATTAATTGCCTTTTACTGGTAATAAACCTCTCGCACCAATTCCTGCCCGCGCACATGTGCAACCCCATTAATTTCAATGGGGCTGCACGTGTTAATTGAGAGCAGAATGTAGTCCACTGGTCGGAATGAATGAATCAAGCGTGCAGGATGCTTTGCATCCTTTAAACCTCTCTTTCCTTTCTGGCTTAATTATTTTCCATCTTCCCGTTTCTCTAGGTTTGACTTATGCAACAGGGGCTCCGTCCCCCACCGCAATGGGATTTACTCAGGGTTTGCTCCTGCCATCATTCACTTGCCATGGGGTAAACTCACGGTCACCATGAGACCATCACCACGTACACGTATTTGGTCCATGTTGTGATCTACACCAGCACCCCTTGATCACCCTGGGACTGTCCCATCACACCAACATCCACTGGTTTCTGGATGCCTGGAGCAGTAAAACACCGCTTTGTACTACCTGCACCTATTGGTAAGCCCTGATACATCGAGAAACGTGAAGTACTGACAAATTCCCATCTAATTGCATGCACAGAGTTAAACACAGCACTATTTCCTTTAGAGCCAGTCTGGTTCTGCCTGTAAAAGGGAATGCCGTGATAATGATGTGGTTTGGGGTTTTTTAAGGCTGAAATACGAAACAAGCCTTAAAAGCCAAGACTTCATAGGGATTATCCGACCTCCCTCCCAGATGCCAGGTGTCCATGACGTGACATGGCTATTGCCTTTGCTCTTAAGACCTTAATATCTACAGTGGGATGAAAGTATTTGTGTTTCTGATTTGAAGGCAACCTGATTGCCAACCTAGCGGCTAACTAAGCAAAGCAAAGGGAAAGGGAATTTTGGAAAGATGAAGGGGGGGAATGAAAGGAAAATGAAGCATCCCCAGCAGCTTCCCAGACCACGTCTGTGTGTGATTTAAAAGCAGAAAATTCCCTTTATTCCTGTGAATGAACATATGCTCAAACCCCTCATAGTGGGATGCTCTGAATGCCCTAAGTCCTGAAGGAGCCGAGTGCTTCCCAGGGTTAGAAAGACCTAGGAAAATCCAGGTGATGAGCAGTTACCAGCAGAATACACCCCAAAAAGCTTGGCTACCCCATAGCCATAAAGCCCTAAAGCTTCTCTGGGCTTTACCCTATAGAAAGCCCATGCTCCACACACAGGAGATACAAATAGATCCCGGGACCTGGGATATAAACCCAAAGTGATTCCTGTCCATGGCAATTTGTCTCCGGCATCCCCCTGCGTCAGCGCGGCGGCACTTTCCATCTCCGCACTCGACATTATGGCCCTTGGTGGCAATATTAATACTAATGCTCTGCTCAGCCAACACACAGTCCCCAAAGAACTGCCCCGCTGTTATTGGAACGCTGTCAAATCCCTGTCTCCTTGCTCCCTGGGTTAGCTCTGCTAATCCATTCCCCTTGCGACGGGCTGGACGGGCTCGGCTGAGGAGGAACCCAGGCTCCCGGCCGGCGGCGGACGGGAAGTCATAACGTTGGTTTGGGAAATTTATTTTCGCCAATATTTCTCAATAAAAGAACTGGTGTAAATGAAATGGGGCTGACGCCGCAATATTTCCTGCCTCCCTGCAGCGCTCCGGGACTGTCAGGCCGTTTTCCCTGAGGTTTTCCCTGTTTATTTCATGTCTTTTTAGGGAAGCGGGAGGATGGGGGAAGGTCTGGGCACGGTACCGCTCAACTCAAGGCAAACCTCCTCACACAAGCAGCAGGTTTTGCACGTTTCACCCGGACACGTCTCCTGTTTGAGGCACGAGTGCTGCAGATCCTGATGTTATCCTGACTAATACCACAGGGTACAAAGAAATTAAAAGCTAATCCTGATAAGAGTTCATTTGTCGCCTTCAACACCTTTAGAGGTCTGTGGACTCTGAAATCCCATTGGAAGATTCAAGCCTAGGTTCAGGTGGGTAAAATTGCCTTTTATTTTGAAGCCTGATATTGAGTGTTGGTCCCTGCAATGAAGAGCAGGAAGGATTTTTGCCTGGGTGATGCTCTCCATTATGTGCATTGTTAAAGGGATAGCTTAAGAAGTCAAGACAACTTCAGCATCCCCTTGCTGAGCTGGGACCTGCCTGCAGGAGCCAGCTGGTGGCTGCAGCACAAAACAGGAGGAGGGATGTGTTTGCTCCTGTATCTTGCAGAGAAGCAAACAAAGCCCAGCGAGGTTGAGGTCACGCTGATCAGGTCTACACTGAGCTTTGCTGGCCTAAGACCTTGGGATGCTCCACCACCACTTGGTCCCCTCGCATGGGACAGGAGCATCCCCCAGGCTGCAGCGTAGCAGAGCTGTTCTGCTCTTCTCCTCCACATCTAATAGGGAAACACCCAGAAAAGGGAACATAGAATCATAGTGTCATAGACTCATAGAATCCCAGACTGGTTTGGGTTGGAAAGGACCTTAACATCATCCAGTTCCAACCCCCTGCCATGGGCAGAGATGCCTCATGCTAGCCCACGCTGCTAAAGCTCATGATAACATCCAGACCATGTTATCCCTCGCTACGAGGTCTCTGCTCCCTGCTCCAGGACCAGCCCATGCCCATCACATCCCTATCACTCCAGCTATACCGAAGTATGAAACTCAAGGCACAAACCTGGAGGAGAAGTGCTGCGTGGCAGCTGTGTGCCCGGCAGCGTGAGAAATGAGCAGCCTGCGCATTGAAAAGCAAGTGCTGGAGAAACGTGACAAATTTCACCCTAATTCCTCCAGGGTTTGGGTTTGTCACTACTGGGGTTAAACTGCTTTCAAGGCGTTGCATTATGTGCAAGCAAGCTTTTCAAAAGCAGGCCAGGCTGAAACGCCTCATGGTGACCCATTCCCGTACCCATGGCCTTAATCTAAACTTCCCTGGATCTCATTCTATGAGTAATTATACACACAGGAGGGCAGCTCATCAGCTGGCGTAAACTGGCTGAACTCCACCGAAGTAATTGGAGAACAGGCCAGAATACTGTTTCCAGACATGGTATGATGCCACTGGGGTTGAGCAGGCAGGAGTCCGGGCTTTTATCACCGCTTTGGGATCAGCTCTGGTCCAACGGATTACGAGCCAGGATGCCTGCATGCTTTGCCAGCGCAGTGTGTGTGCCTTTTGAGCTTGCTTAATTCCGTTCCCTTTAACTTTAGTCTCCCTTTATTTGAATGTGAAATAACAGAGCTGTCAGCTTGAAAAAGCAGCTGGGATTGTGGGATTAAAAGTCCAGCTCTCTGAGCATCGCTGCGCACCGTGATTTATTCCCTGCTTTAAGACACCCATGTGTGGCCGGTTCCACTCACAGGCACCCTTCTAAAATCCACTTTCAGCCTCCATTTCTTTCGCCCACCCACCAAAACCAGGCGGATGGACCAGATAACCCCAGACGGTGCCTTCCTAGCACCCAGATGAAGCTCCCAGTGCCCTTCACAAGAGCTTAACCCGGCGAAACCTCAGCATTAGGTCCTGCATGGGGCAGTCAGTGTGGTGGCTGCAACATATCCTATGGATGTGAACAGTGTGCACGTGTGTGGAGGTCCTCCTGGAGGGCTGGGGGGAGCAGGGACAGGCTGTGTCTCCATCCCTCCTCTGCTCCACCTGGACGGGAAGATTAGTCCTGCAGCCAGGATGAGAGCGCATCGCAGACTGCTCATCTCACCAATCAATTTTTACGGCTAGAGAGGATAATAATGGTAATATCAGTATAAAAAAAACCCCGCAATGACCCATAACAGTAACATATTACAGCTCCTTTTAAATAACTGTGCTGGCTGCAGTTTCTTTGTTTCTCTGGCAGCAGACAAGCTGAGGCTCTGGGATGGGCTCCCAAACCAAGAAGGATGCTTTGGGATGGGGATGAGCGACTGTCCTGGGTTCAGCAGTAGCAGTCATTTTTCTCCTCCTTGGTAGCTGGTGCAGTGCAGTGTTTTGACTTTCAGCTTGGGAACAGAGCTGATAGTGATGTTTAGGTTTGGCCAAGGACTTTGTGAGCCTCATGCTCTGCCAGGGAGGAGGGGGAGCCAGGAGGAAGCAGAGACAGGACACCTGACCCAAACTGACCAGAGAGGTATTCCATACCACAGCACGTCATGCCCAGGATGTGACTGGGAGTTAGCCGGAAGGGCCGGGAGACTGCAGGGTTGGAGGAGGTATCGGTCAGAGCTTGGTCGGGCTGGGGGGGGCGAGTTATCGGTCGGCTGGTGGTGAGATGATGTATTCTCTTCCCTTGTTATTTCCTTTATCATTATTATCATTGGTGGTAGCAGTAGTGATCTGTGTTATACCTTAGTTACTAAACTGTTCTTATCTCAACCCGTGGGAGTTGCATTCTTTTCGATTCTCCTCTCCGTCCCTCCGAGAGCAGGGGGAGGGCAAGAAAAGGGGGGGAAGTGAGCGAACGAAATTACCTGACGGGGTTTAAACCACGACAGTTTTTTTTTTTGGCGCCCAACGTGGGGCACGAAGGGTTGAGATAACGACAGATCTGACTGGATTAATAGTCACTGGTCACAATGCTGATTTATTGGCTCTCAGAGTTGTTTCGCTTGATCTCACAGCTTCAGAATGTTGTAACTTACGTAGAGCCGGTATTTGCTGTGTTAGTGTTTATCAAGTATGGGGCCTGGGCTAAGGTTCTTGTCTCACTGTGCTTTATGGCAATGGCTTGTAATACGGGCGGGCTCCAGCAGCAGGGCGGGACGGACGTGGCCGTGGACTTGTACGTGGCCGTCCGGCTGCTCTTCACCGTCCTGGCCCTCACCCTACTCTCCATCTTCGTGAGGCTGCGGGGAGCCGAGGGGGAGCGGCCCCGGGAGCCGGCGGCAGCCGAACCGGCCCGGGAGAGCGGCCCCGGGGACCAAGCGGCGGCGGGAGAGGGGCCGGAGGCCGCGAGGGGACGGCTGCCGGTGGAGGAGTTCGGGGCGGTAGAGGAGAGGAAGGAGGCGGCTGCCGAGCAGCGGGAGGAGGCGGCGGAGGAGCCGAGCCCCGCGGAGGAGCCGAGCCCCGCGGAGGAGCCGAGCCCCGCGACGGCCGAGAGCGTTTCCCGGAAAGCCGCCCGCCGAGCCCCAGGAGGATGCAGGAGACCACGCAGCACTTCCCAGCAAGGCAGAGGAGGAAGAGCTGGACTCAGGAAAAGAGAAGCTGGCGGTGGGAGAGCCGGCAAGCACAGCGGCTACACCAGCCCCAGTGACAAGTACAGCAGCTACACCAGCCCCAGTGACAAGTACAGCAGCATCGTTTGAGAGTTCTGGAGGTTTTGAATGGCCTTTGGGTGTCCTTGGGACCTGCCTGCTGATTGTGATGGGGATCAGCATGTTGGCACACACACAGAGTGTGTGCTACCCACAACCATTTTGTCTGATCTCAAAAGTTAAGCAGAGTCAGGTTTGGGTCTTGTCTGGGGTTAGACGAGGATATGGGGGGACCAAGAGGTTTTCCCCAAGGCTGGACAGCCAGGAGTGGCAGGGTGTGTGGGACAGTGTGGGCAAGTATCTAGTCCACTGGGCCCCTCCAGTGCTTTGGAAGCATTGGAGATGGAAGGCAGCTGTATGGAGTCCCCAGCAACAAGCTGCAGAAACTGCTGAAGGGGACAGTGAATTATTTTGAGCCTGGTGGGCCCAATGCACTTCAGGCCATCAGAGCAGAGATGCAACACAGAGATGGACTCATGATCAAGGGGTGGACTTAACAATGGACACTATTGCCCTAGTTATTCACGAGTGTGAACACTGCACACAGTCTCTCCTGCTCTGGAAGACTGTTAGAAGAGATGGAGACTGACATCATGGACCAGATGGACTCAGCAGCTTTATAGGGACTGGTCCATGCACTAAGATAAGAGTGATGGTATATTGAAAATGTGGGATCTGAGTATGACGTGAATGGTATGGAATAAGGGGTGGATAATGTCCTGGGTTCAGCAGTAGCAGTCATTTTTCTCCTCCTTGGTAGCTGGTGCAGTGCAGTGTTTTGACTTTCAGCTTGGGAACAGAGCTGATAGTGATGTTTAGGTTTGGCCAAGGACTTTGTGAGCCTCATGCTCTGCCAGGGAGGAGGGGGAGCCAGGAGGAAGCAGAGACAGGACACCTGACCCAAACTGACCAGAGAGGTATTCCATACCACAGCACGTCATGCCCAGGATGTGACTGGGAGTTAGCCGGAAGGGCCGGGAGACTGCAGGGTTGGAGGAGGTATCGGTCAGAGCTTGGTCGGGCTGGGGGGGGCGAGTTATCGGTCGGCTGGTGGTGAGATGATGTATTCTCTTCCCTTGTTATTTCCTTTATCATTATTATCATTGGTGGTAGCAGTAGTGATCTGTGTTATACCTTAGTTACTAAACTGTTCTTATCTCAACCCGTGGGAGTTGCATTCTTTTCGATTCTCCTCTCCGTCCCTCCGAGAGCAGGGGGAGGGCAAGAAAAGGGGGGGGAAGTGAGCGAACGAAATTACCTGACGGGGTTTAAACCACGACAGCGACCCAGCAGCTATAGGAGAAGGGCTGGGAGGGAAGGGTGGGATAACAGAGCGGGGTGCTCCCCCCCCTCAAAGCAAAACCATCTCAACCTGGAAACACTGAGGCTGAGCTTTAATTCCATCCTTTCTCCCCTGGCCCGGCAGAGCCGTCCTCTGCAGCGGGTCCGCCTCATACCAAAGACACGACGTGCCCAAGCCCAGCTGTAAGGCAATGAAGCAGAATGCACAGCTTCATTTCCAACACCCCCCAACCATATGCTGCATCAGGAAAACCTGAAGATCGAGCACTTTACTGTAACACTGGGCATGGAAAGAGAGCGCGTTTCCCCAGTGTTCCCAGACATTTACTGCGGTTTAGTGGTACTGCAGGAAGTGAAGTTCTCACTTGCCATATGCAAGAGAAAAAGTTAAAACACAAAACTCCCCACACCTTCATTCCCAACGTGAAGGGGGGGACCATGGGGCTCATTTTAAGGCAGGATGTAGACACCCCACTGAAGGGAGCAACGAGGGAAGACTGAACAGCTTTTCATTTCAGGCATTTGGTAACAGGAGGAAGGTCCACACAGCATTTGGGTTCACTGGGATGGGGGGCAGAAAATTAAAGCCACTGCTACTTTGATTACCTGAAACTCCTTAAAACACTGGGCTTCATTTCCAAGTACAATAAAGCACCTTTATGCTTTCATGCAAAAGGACCTTATGGCTGCCCTCAATCTTAAGCACATCATTAGCCTCAGAGTACCTGGTACCCAATGCTCTCGTACCTCCCGTGCAGCATCGCAGCCCCATCCAAAGGGCTGGGTTTTTTCCAGTCACTGTTTCATACAGACACTCACAATCTTTTTATATCTTTACATCTTTAAAAGCCCTTTTTTCTCCTTTTCATTTAAAAACAGAACCAGACCCAGAGCATTGCTGTTTACTTCACCAGCATCGCTTCAGGTTTACGCTTGTGTAACAGCAACAGCAAGAGCCGAGTCCAAGCTGTGCAAAAGCGACTTAAAAACAAAGGTGTTAGACGAGAATGTGACAAAACACACACAAACACACCCCAAATCACATCCACACACAGAGACATGCACTGAGCTCCAGCACTCCCTGGTCCCGGCTCCAAGCTCCCCCTCACGAACCCTGCTAATGCACTGATTTGCCATGGATATTGTTTTAAACGATGCTTCCGAGTGACCCTTAAATTTGCACACACAATAAAACCTCATCTGCATCTGCAGGCTGTGCACTGGTGTGGGGCGTTCGCCTCATGCAATGCCCCCTTACACACACGCACTGTTTTCAGAGCAACTGGAGCCTGTTCGCAATGGATAAAACCCGTCCCCTTCTTCCCACAAGAACCCCAAAAACCAGGTGCCAAACCAGGCTGGAAGAGCTGCTTCGACAGCAGCAATTGGGATGAAACATAAGCGAAGGGATGTGAAAACAAGCCTAAATTGTGCTGCTTTACAAGGGCTTCTCTTCTGCAAGCGCTGTTTTGAATCCTGCCTCATTCCTGGGTTTTCTCGACACCAACCCCATAGGCTGCAAATTCTCTCTTTATTTTTCAGAATATCTGCTTAATTTCAGAGTATTTCCCCAGAATATTTGGGCAGAACACAGCTCCCACGTAACCACACAGAATTCCTGCCAAAGGGGGTTTCGACCTTCCTCAAACCCTCAACAAACATCCCCGAGCCCGAGCCTGTTCACAGCCGTGTCTTAGGATCCGACCCCCTTTCATCCCTCCATCCCCCCATGACAGGGAAAGGGGGCACAGCCCCTCCAGCTTCCCCTTGCTCCAGGTGGATTCCTGGGACCAGTTTTATTTCCTAGCAAATAAGGAAGCTGGAGGGATGCATTAACGTGGAGGAGCGGGAGCTGCTTCGTTCTGTCACCTCCGATTCCCCATAAACCAGGGAATGCTGCTGGAATGGGACGCATTCCGGAGGCATTTCTATACTAAAACGGGGTGTCTGTGCTGCTATTAAATATAGAAGCAGCCCATTTAAACCCTGCTAATACCTCCGAGCACACGGAGAACCTGAAGCACAGGTACACGGTGACAAATGACTCTGTTTTGCACAGGAAGGTCTTACTCAAAAATCCCCTTAGGATAGAATCTAAAAGTGGGAGGGGGAAAAGTTCCTTTTCTTCATGTCTTTACCCTCAAATGATTTTATGGGAGAGGAAGGGAAAAAAGTCTTTATTTTAATCAAACCCAGAATATTTAAGCAGCTGAAATGGGTTTATTTTTCATGTTAAAAAGGGACATTTTGAAACCACGCCATGAAACCAAACAAAAATCCCCCCCAAAATGCCTTGATCACCAAATAAATTATTTAGTTCTTATAAAAACCCCGGCATGAAACGACAAACATTTTTGTCACTTTTGCACAGCCCTGATTACTGTGCATTATGCTTCCTAACAGCTTTCCCTAGCATCATCACTAATGGATTTTATAACATGCTTTATAACAGGTTATTAAGGAATATGGCTATAGCTGGTAATCGCTGTATAATATGAATAAAGCATTTAAGAAACGGCCCCTTCATTTAAACTGTTAACTGGGAAAACTGTGGCATTATAAATAACAGAAGTGAGAGGCATTTGCTGGGGAGAGCTCCCATCTCCAGCCCCGTGAAACCGGGGATTTGCGCATTTCTGCCTTTCTTTCTTCCTGCTTTTTTGAAGAGTAAACCCCATTCATTCATCATTATCCTGCGAACCTCCTCTTGCCGCCGTGCCCACGAGAAGCGGATCCCCCGAGACTATTTCCTTTTATATGATGAGTCATTTATTTTATACAATGATACCATAAATCCTCCAAAAGTTCAAGCGCGCTGTGCATGGGCCATTGCCAAGGAGCCGTGTCATCTCCCGCCTGTGTTTACGGCCTCTCCTTCCCCACACCTCACTGTTTTGTCATCCCGTCACTGAATCATGGCAGGCTTGATCCTGCTCCCATTTAAGTCAATGGCAAAATTCCCATTGACGTCAATGTGACCAAGAAACGAGCTATCTGGGAGCGTGATGATAGATGGATGTGGAGGTATATATCAAACCGCGGCCCGATGTTGAGTATCTAACTAGTAATAAAGAATTACAGTCTGCTCTGATAGTAGGGGAATAGTAGGTGGGCTTGGGGAAGCGAGGAATAAAATTAACATTATAATTGGGCAGGTATTTATAAATCTGCATCCTGGAGGAGTTTTTAAACGTCCGTTGAAGATAAAAAACACCGACTCCCCCAGCTAAGAGACGGGATTGATGTAATGTGGAGAGTCCTCCCGCATCCCGCATCCCGCATCCCACGGGTGCGTGTCAGTCCCGGCTCGGCAAGCAGGTGGCAGTGGCGACATTTCCCGACGAGGCTTCCCAGCTGGAAATGTCCAAAGCGAGGAGAGGAAGGGGGGGGGGGAGAAGAACCCTCAGCCAGGAACAAACACACAAAAATAAATAACATCTCGAAACGTTCACTTCTTTCCCCCTATCAGATCATTGTTAACAGCTAATAAAATATCAGTCTGCAGGGACGCGAGATATAACCAATACCCTAATAAAGAGAGTCAAAGAAAGGAAATTAGATCTGCTGGGTTTTTAGACCATTGGAATAAAGTGATGGATCTGAAGCTTTGGACAATCGTTGCCTAAAAAATTAAAAGCAGAGCCTGCGTGTGCCAGCAGGTTGCTGCGGCACCGAGAGCCGGGACGCGGCTCTACTGCAGCTCCCATCTCCTCCCGCTCCAACTCTTGCTTAATGTCTTTAAAAAGGGCCCATTAGCCAATGCCACATGTAAAATGATTCATGGGTGGAAAGGCAGATGAAAAAGTATGACGGTCTCTGCTCCCCTATTGCAATGTAATTAATATCAATTGAATTAATCATCGTGAGTTAAGTGAAATGTTATTAAAGAATGCACAGGCGCAAACAGCCCCGCATCCCCCTGCAGACAAAATGTAACGTTTCCAGTATTTGCCTGCAGCTGACAACCATAAATCCTCTTAAATTTACCTTCCAAGGTCAGCGGGTGCGGGAGATGCATGTATATGATTTTCTAGTTTACCTGCTAAGGAGAGAGAGGGGTCAGTAAATTATATTCCCAATTCAGCCTAATTGAATAGACTAGTGGACGTCAGACTCGAAACTGGAGGGAGCATGAGGACATACTTGACAACGCAGATCCGTCACCCAAGACAAGGAGAGACAGGTAAATGGACTGACAGAGGGGAAAGATATACCACACGGATAATAACCAGCGTGTGATGAGCAGAACAAGTGTTAAAGGAAGAATAACAGAGCCACCTCCACTCTCTGCAAAGCAACTTCACTCATTGTTTTAATTAGGGGAACCTGCGGTTGACAAGGGAGGGCAAGATTGAAGAGTCGCTGGAAGCTCGTTACATCTCATCCTGGAATGGGTGGCAAGAGGCAACGTTTTTAAGCAAATCCAGTTGTGTTGCTCTGGAGCAGGACAACTTCCAGGATTTGCCAACTGGGCAAAGAATGACAGGTTGATGGCTTTGAGAAAAACGGCTTCCCACTGCAGATCTGTTAGAGCAGCCAAAGCAGCAACCCAGGGATTACACAGTGTTTGCTCTTGGATGGGGCTTTTATGCAGAGGTTTTGAGGTTCTTTATATGAGAAGGCTTAATGGCATTAATCCTGTTGCACAGAGAGAAAGCGAGGCAAAGTCATTTGCTCAAAATTACTCAGTTGAGACCAAGAACCAATTGCTCTGACGACTGCTCCCAAGCCTGAACCCAAAGGGATGAGCGGAGAGGATCAAGCAGATGAAGTACAGCAAAACAGGGGCTGATGAGTGAGGAGGGGAGACGAGGTATTCACGGGAGGACTCCAAGTTGGGTTTCTTCTCAGGTCTGATGCAACGAGACCAAAATTGCTGTGGAAATATAACAAATAGACTTGTCTTTTTAGAGGAAGGGCCAGGAAAAGTTGGGTGAGTCTTCAAAGGCAAGCCAGTTTTCCACAGCAGAGGCTCTGGAGTTGGGGATTTGTCCTTACATTTAGCAGCTCGTGCCAGAGCACATCCAAACACAGCTGAAATGTTAACAAGTTACTCCTGGGAAAAGGAAGAGTAGGAAGGGGAAGGCTGGACGCTGTCATGCAGTGTAAGCAATGAGCAAACCACTCTTCGTTCCTCTCGAACTCACCAGCAGAGTTCAAACAGAAACCAGAAATCTTCACTCTTAATCTCATTTCAAGCCACAAGAAAATGCATCTGCTTGCAGCACAACACAGCACACTGTGATGGAGTCCATAAGCTTCATACCTTTCATTGTGTCTTTAACAGTAGGGTCCAAACATTCAACAGTTTTGTGGTGAACAACTGATGAAGTTGCCCAACGTTCCTGTGCCCTTTCGCAAATAGCATGGTTTCCATAAAATGTTGGGACTCCTGGAGACAACCTGGAATGGACAGCAATGGTTTCCTTATCTGACAGTCCACATCGTTTGAAATATCAAGACCAGAAGATCAGGATGGGGTTGAACAGGACATTCCGGTGCTTGCAGGGAACAGAGATGGAAGAATTCATTCTCAAGTCAAGCTGCAAAGCACCCTTAAATCCAAGCACCACAGGAAAGGTCTCCCTGGCTAGCTATGGATCAAGTTAAAATGGTGGCACCACCACGTCACTCTTTGTGACCTACCCTTCATCAGGGGATGCCCAAAAGGCTGCGCTGTTGAAGAAAGCTCCATCCTCACCACCAGACCTCACCTTCTGGTGCTGGTGAAGAGTCTTGTCCACTAAACATGGGGATTCTTCCACCTGGCTGAGAGCACACCCGGGACTGGCCTTTCACTTCCTATCGTCAGCCTCACATCACCCCCAAGAAGCTCCCCACGCACCTGAGGAGGATGAGCAGCATCACTCGCGCAGCACACTTGGCTCTCACCACCTTCAGAGTCCTGACCCATGAAGTTACAAGGCTCCCTAAGGAGCTTGGCCATTGTTCAGGCAATGCTCTGGCAGCCATGGATGAAGAGGAAGTTGGAACCCAACACTTCTCAGGTCCACAGAGCACAGAAAGCCTGAGTATGAAGACAACCTTCCCTTTCCAGTCCATGTCCACTTCCAGTGGCCTGTTTTGAGGTACCATAAGATGAGAGAGGGATGATATTAAAGGTACAAAGTGGGGGCACAACCATTACAGCTCACTTAAAAAGTGGGATAGGAAGTAGGGAATGTCTCATGGTTAAAACTGCACTAGTGGAAGAGCAGGGAACTGTGGCCATCCTGATGGATGCGAGTCTGACACTCCAGCTCTTCATAACCTGGAGCAGAGCAGGGGACCTCCTTCTGGCTTTGGATTCCGCACATAACATGGAAAATGTGGCACAGGAATGACCAAATTCCCAGAGTTTTATGGACAATTTTCCTTCCCATAGTGCTTTGGAAGGACATCTGAAGAGTCCATAAGGTACCACGGGAATAAACATAAGGCACTAGAGGAGACCAAGCATTACTATTAGCACTCTGGGACTTTCTTCTGTGTAATTCCAGGGTAGTCACTCATTCAATTTTAATCATAACTAATGCAATGCCTTTTACAAGAAGAGGCTGTGCTATATTCTAATCTGTTTTGTAATTAAGCATAAATTGTGAAGAATCAATTGCGTACAGTGATGAACTCTCAGCTTACCCCGCGCCTCTGCTGCCAAAGGGTGGCCCTGTGCAATTAACTGACTTCAAAAGACCTGGCTAAAGGATGAAAACGCTCCCAACCTCTGGCACGCGGTCTTATCTGGGAAACAATGTAAGGAATAAGGCAGCAATGCCATAAAGATAAGGTGGAGAGGCAGGAGGGTGGGTTTTCTTTAAGGAAATATTTAAGAACAGAGAAAAAGAATGGTTTGATTCAGAATTGAGCAGGAAAAGGAGGATTTGAACCCTAAGAGGAAAATCTTATGAGGTGTTTGGAAAAGACACTGTCAGAACTTGAGCCTTATCTTTCCCTTTCACTTGGGGCATCTTCCAGTTCTCCCAGTTAACACCTTTCTCACTGGCCAGAGCCAGGATGGACCCGATCCTGCACATCCTGGTGGGAATGGGCCTTTCCATCTTCCACTCTGAAGTACAGGGACTATCCAGGCCGGCCTGTGGTGGGAGGTATCCCAGCGATGTGCTTTGCCTGGTTTTGATGAAGTAGTGGAAGAAGCACAACGAGCCCCTCAGGTCCAACTCTCTTCTCTGGCCAGGGGAACATAATCTAGCCTGAGAGCCTGAAACCAAAGTGGGGAGAAGCCGAGCTGGGTCTCGCTGCCGTTTTGTTCATTTAAACTGCACTTTATTAGGGAGCATTTTAAAACATAACCCTTTGGGAGCAGAGCCAGGACGCTCAATGTCTGGAAGAGCCTGGCTGCGGGAGCTTGGATGGATGCAGAGACCGCTGCCATGTGCCAAACCTGGCCACGGACACTGGGATGGCTTCAGCATCTCCACCCCGCAGGATGAGCCCTGGCTCTGGCTCCACCACCTGCCTCCACCGGAGGCCCTTCCACGCTGTCAGCAGAGGGCAATGAAGGCCATGCAGAGAACCCCACACCAGCACCCGCACCGAGCCAGAAAGCAGGATTGCTTCCATCCCAACCGCAAGCCGAGCAGCCCCTGGATCCGTCTCCTTCCCCATAGGACAACACGGCATTTTTGCTTGCGTTTACACCGAGCAAAGCCTCTCTACCCATAGAAACACTTCCCTTGCAACAAGCATTCCCTTCCCAAACGCAAGCCTTCCCAAACTCCCCCCCGCCTTGGCGCTGGCCCTGAGGTCAGAATCCATCCCAATCCATCCCACTGCCTATTCATCGGCGCGGAGTCCGGGGAGATTCCGTTTTCTTCCTTTCTTTGGAAAGCCAAGACGAACCCTGCGTGTGCTTCCGAGCCTCCCAGCCTCGCCGACGAGCCTCTATGCAAATACAGTTGCTAAGGAGAAAACATTGCTCTCCCCGTGTCCTCCTAAACCCCACTAATGACAGGCGAGCCCGCTCGCCGTCGCAGGGTACCGGAGCGCTGCGGGGCAGTGAACTGCACGCGGGCAGCCATCGGCATCGGGACCAGGCTGGAATGATTTGGTTTTGACCGCCAGATGACCTCGAGGGCTGCCCGGCCTGATGGACAGTGGGACCATTAGTCCTTTTAACACACATTCTTTGCTGGAAACACAGACATCGCCGCGCTGCTTCGCAGAGAGCACCATCTAAACCAGCCATGACCCTGCCCGCTGGGTTATGGGCCCTAAGGCGAGGGGGAATTCATTGGGGAAAGGAAGGCGACAGCTCGCCTTTCACAAAGAGCCCCCGGAACCCTCCGCATTCCCCCCCTCCAAGCCTGAGCAAACCAGCGCCGGGAACGGAGGGGCTGGAGCTCCCGCAACAAAAGGGAAGAGGCAAACCTCTCTTTGTGTTTCCTGATGCTGGGATGGGGCAGGGGGGGTATTTTTCCCAACCCAAATAAACACCAAACATCCCTCCCGGTACCGCTTGGGAAGAGCCGTGCTGCTCCGCGCTCTGTTATCGGAGCACGTGAAATCCCAGCTCCTTTTCTTTGCCCCCCTCTCTTCTGCCCAGGCATAATTTTTTGGTCTTATTATTCCAAGGAAAATGAGGCAAGAGCTGAACGAGCCCTGCTGGTAATAGACCAGAACAACCTATTAATCCAGAGCAAAATTAAGCAGCACAAAGGTTAGGGAAATGAGAGGCTTGCTGTTTTTTAACCTCATAACCGAGGCCTGAGACCAATGCCTCCAGATGATGAGAGTTTTCTTTCCACTGCCTTTAATGAGGTTTGGAGCAGGAGATCCGGGTGCAGCCAAGGGTCTGTCGATACCCAAAGGCATTTTGCCTCAACAGAAGCAGAACATCGGCAATATCTGCAGCTTCGTGTCACCTTGCTGCCAGGCTGAGAGCAAAGCATCGATGCCCGCAACCTGCCTCAGTTTCCCCAGCTGGAACATGAGGATAGCAGTGAATCCTCCTGCGTCAGGTGCATCACAGAGAACATCTCTGAAGTGCTCCAAGACCAGCAGAATAAACCCCACATATTGCTATGAGCACACTGGTATTGTACACATTGACTCTGCCTGAACCAGTAGCTTAAAAGATGCTGATTTCTGCTGGCAAAATGAATGCAACCCAAAGCATGGAAGGGGCAGTATGGGGATGATTCATTCCACCTAAAACCACAATGAGTAAATAACTACAGAGGCCAAAGCCACAACATGGGGGGGGGGGCAATGAAAATAAAGCTTTTCATCTCATTTTCAGTGCCTGCAGCAAACAGAGCCTGGCCTGTCCCGAGCCCGTTTCAACGCCCCTCTTGGGACGACTGACGAGCTCTGCTGAGCTAAATGAGGAAACATCTGTGTGCCTTTCCCAAGCGGTGGCACTGGGTGCCGACGCCTGACTGGGATCCGGGATCCCGAATGCCACTTTCACAACTCCCAGCCTCTCCATTGGGAACAGCCCAGCCAGGGCAGAGGCAGCAGCGGTGGGGCTGAAGCCTCCGCACTGGCTCACAGCAAGAGGTCTAAGCTCAGAAAGGAGGAGGCAGCAGCAATACAAGCACTCAGCCTATTTCCCCCATGCTAAAAGAGAAACTGAGCCCTATTTCCCTGCTTTATGAAGAGCAACAACCCAAGGAGCATCATAACCCCCCTTAAGAGGAGGCAGAGAGAAACTCTGCCCCTTCCCAGCCTGTTCTATGTCCAGGAAAACCTTCCAGAGGCCTTTAATTATTATTTCTAAGCCGCTTCCCACAGCCCCTGACACTGTGCAGGCTGGGGGCTGTTTGTTTTCTCTAGCACGGTGGCTGTACAGTAGAGTGGTGCTGACCCCTGCACTCCAGCCAGAAGTGTGTCGAATGCTCCTACAAGGTAACCTTTTCACTGGAGTTTTCTCGGGTGACCCCAGAGTCCCATCTGTCCGAAGACTCACTCCTACGGCATGTGGAAAATGCAGCTGGCCTGGCTCCAGAATGCCTCCTGCAAGACCGACCCATCTGCATCTTCTCTGCTTTATCCGAGTTCGCACTATGGCGAATTTCCCCCCTTCTCCCTCTGCTCAAGCTCAACGTTTAACTCTTTCCGCCCAGGCAGAGGGCTTAAGCAAAAGGAACTGGGAATTAGGAGCGAGTTGAAACACAGAACCGGATCTCGGTGGGGATGTCACTGTTGGGCTGGAGGAGCTTCGAAGGTCCCTTCCAACCCAAACCATTCTGTGCTTCCATGAAATCTGGAGCAATCTACTTTGTAGTGGTTAAGGCAACAACCCAGCCCTTGATGCCCCCCCTTCAACCACGAGGGTTTATCTGTCCCATCTCATCCCCAGCCCCTGTTCAGCAGCTGGAAGAGCAGACACTGCTCTGGGGACAATAAGATGCTGTTGGCATCACTTTAGGGACGAGCTAAGGATGGAGGGTTGCCCAATGGCACCAATTACTGGTAAACTACAGCCAAGAGGGGTTTCGGGCTAACAATCAGCTGGGTGAAGGCTGTGCTGGAAACAACAGCGTGCCTTGATTCTTTGGGGAACCTTCTTAATAGTGAATTAGTGGCTGAAGATCTCTGGACCACAGCAATGCTTGAGCCCAGGAGCATGCAGATTTTCAGCAGCAGCCTCTGCTTGGGTTTCTCTGTGTTCTAGCAACCAGGCAAATATCTGCAGTGGCAGTGAACTGCAGAGGAATCCCCAACGTCAAGTTGGGAATTGATGGGCACAAACCAGTGGCACTTAATGACCAGCCTCCTATTTAAAACTGGCTTCACCTAAAGGAGGAAAATGGTGAAGTGAAGCAAGCCCCATCCTATAGTTTGGGGATTTCCCTCCTGTTTGCCCAGGAAACCCCGGATAGGCCAAGGAACAAGGGTTGACATTGAGGTACGTTTGCCCACACTTGTGAAATTCCTGGGTTTCTGCTTCATTTAGATGAGTAACATCTGCAAACAAACACCGGCACCGATCGCCGGTACCCACAAAGCTCTCCTTGCACCGTAAGGTGATGGAGCTGGCTCCTCCACACCTGCGAGGGTCAGAAACCCTCCTCTTTATTTGTTTGAAGAGGCCCAGACCTGAGCTTCATGACAAAGGGGCCAAATCCAACTCCAAATTACCTGGGAGTGAGGCCCCGACCCCCCGGGCAGCTTAGAGAAATCCCAACTTCCATTAACAAATTACAACAGAGCTTTGGTTCCCGCAGGCTAAAGCACATAATAACCCACGAATTAACTCCAATGTATTCACAGGATTAACCAAGGGCTGATAATTAAAAGAATCCTGATAAAGACTCTGCCAAAAAGGAATTAAGAAGAAGAGAACTAACTCTGTAACGTGAGATGGGTGGTTTTGCTACTCCAGCTCGCGCGCTCAAACCCATCTCTTCCGCTCGCCGAAGCCCTGGCACGTAAGTGATGGCAAAGCTTGAGGAAGGGCAGCCAGAGTGGCTGGGTTACAAAAGCAGAGCTTTTCTCTCCCGATTAGGCTCTGACACTTGAAATCCAATGCAGCTGCTGCTCTGCTTAGGTCGGCCTCATTCCTCCCCCCCCCCCCTCCCCTTCCCTTTTCCCAACAGCCCATCGCTCGCTCCCTCTTTGTCCTTTATTCTTTAACTCCGAGTTTCTGCAATCAGGAAAAGGAATGGCAGCCATTAGAAACACTAGTTAGGGACTTAGTCCAAAATCAATTTTAATTAAAAACACACCGCTTTAGTGTTGAACATGGTCATTTTTAGCATCGCTGGTGGCTAGACGAGCTCTGCAGCCTGCCCACCCTTGACATGCAGAGAAGGACTTTCCACCAGGAGCAACCCTTGTTATTAATGGGAGGCTGGATGTGAAGTCCTGGGGGTCAGGAGAACCCTCTTATGGCTCTCAGCTCTCTCTAAACAAGGTGAGGGTCGTGGTGCCTAATGACAGGGTGCATTCCATGCTGGGGAGGGGGATATGTGGGTGAGAAGGGGCCGGCGAGGCGAGTGTGGGGGTAAATAGACTGTAAAGAGGAGCTCCGTGGTTTTATGAGAGCTGCTGTGACCCAGAGTCAGTTGGTCACATGCAGCCGGTGCCCATTACCAAATCAATAAGCATTAAATCAACCTCATTTTCTACTATTTAAATTAACTATAACTGTTTTAATTGCAGATTCATAGCCTGCAAACTGCTTATTACGCTTTACATTATAGCTGAGATTTGCTTGCACGTTACAGACCATTGAGAGCACTCGACAAACCCAGCCCTGCTGAAACCTTCCTCCCTCCCAGCTTTCGGCGTACAAGAGGAGACCCATTAAAACCAGGGGAAGCAAGGAAAGGGAAGAAGGGCTGGGAACACACAGCGTGGGAGCTCGGCACAGGGTGATGGGGACCACAGGCTGTAGCAGGAGGCAAGAAATGAAGAGCTTGATCTTGCTCCCATGGAAGATGCTGCTGTGTTTGGTCCCTGCCGGGGTCCCAATATGAGGGGCTGTGGGTGGAGATTGGGTGTTATAAGAGAGCCACGTTGTGTGGGGGCATCTCTTGGGGCTGGAAATGGGGTCCCTTAGCACTCAGATGAGGTTATGGGGTTATAAGTCCTAAAGGAGAGCCTGGGTGTAAAACCCCAGTGACCTTCAGCTGGGCAAGGTGGAGAGAGGGGATAGGAGACACCCCAAAGGGCAAAATCAGGCCAAGGACATGGGTGAGCCTTGGGTGCCCTTGAGGTGGGGCTTCCCACCAAGGCTAAACACTTGGAGGCAGGAACTAAGCAGGGTCAGGGCAGGATGGAGCCCACTGGCTCTGCAAGGCTTGGGGCACCACTGCACAAAGGTGCCCTTGCTCAGGCCTTCACTGCATTCCCTCCTGATTCCTTGTTAATTCCCAGACATGCTTGATTAAAAATAAAATACAAGAAAACATAGGAACCCCATCCCATGGTTAAGGCTCTTTAACCAGTCTTGGACGGTTTTCCCTCTTCCCTAGGGAGTGCACGCCCTGGCTCTGGCCCTGGCCATCCTTCTGGCATGTTGCCTCTGTTGCTCTTGTCTTCTTCCCATCCTGCCTCTGAGACAAGGAAGAGCTGTAGGTAAATGGGAGTTTGCTCATTTTTTACGGATGTCAGTCTCTTGACATCAGTGCGAGATAGACTGGTCCCTGGGTCAGTGGCAATGACCCCAGCAGCACTAAAACATGCACAGAGTAAACACTCAAGGGTGGGCAGCGAGGGGGTTATTCTACAGGGGGTTTGCTCCACGCTGGCTGCAGCCCCCCCTCGCTCAGGGCTGTGGGTGGACGGGCTCAGCCCCAAAGGCAGAGTCCCTCTGGCTCTCAGGCAGCGAGGGAACGCTCCAAGCAGCACTGTAGGGCTTTAAGAGCAATGAGCTCTACTGGATGGACTTGGCACTGCTGATGAGAAGCCACGACCCCAGCAGGGCAGGTTTACACGGGCCTTTCTTCCCTGTCTTTTACAATGAGGGTGGCAAAACACTGGCACAGGCTGCCCAGAGAGAGGTGGGAGATGCTCCCTCCCTGGAAACATTCCACCTCAGGATGGATGGGGCTTGGAGCTACTTGATATAGTTGGAGACATCCCTACTCATTGCAGGGAGGTTGGACCTTTAAAGCTTCCTTCCAACTCAAACCATTCTATGATTCTATAAGGGCTTCCACCTAACGCTATGGGCACTCTTGAATCAAGCAGCCTCCAGTACTGCCACAAGCATCATCCAACCTCCCATCGCGTCACAGGAAACACCATCATGTGAGAGGATATGGGCAGCACAAGAAAAAAGGTATCTGTGGATGCTATCAAAAGAGGAGATCGAGGAGCAGAAAGGCACATCCAGCCTCATCCCCTTCCCCAATGACCAGGGCGCACATAGTACACACGGCTCCAGGATCTTCAATTCACCACCTCCCAAAGCACCTTCCCAGCGTCTCCATCCTTGCCCCAGCACAGTCGCAGACCACAGAGCTCCCGGCCTGAACCCCCAGCGCACTACCAACGTTTTCCCAGCATCACCAGATCTGTCTCCCTGGGTTTGGGCCAGGCCAGTGCAGGCAGTGAAGGATCAAAGGCTGCCCTTCATGGAGAGGGCTCTTTCCAGGCTCTTGCTCCAATCTCTTGGGTCTGAAGGAGAAATTTAATTCTGGGCTCCCAGATTTTCTCTGTGCACAGCTGGCTCGGTAACAGGAATTCTGCATGCATGCTGGGTATGAGCCGGGACTGCTTTAACATCTAATTTCAGCACGGCAAGAATTAGCTCATCCATAAATGACAGCAGGCCTGCAGCTCCTCTGTCCTCTCCAATGCCCAAAGCACAGATTAGCGATAAAAATATCTGATTTTCTAGATGCTATACTTGATAATAAGCTAGCGAATTCCCCTGGATGGATTTCTTAAACAGTCCCTTTGATTCAACAACCTGCCCTCCCCCAGACCTGCAGTTTCCAAGGCTACGCCAGTGGACAGCCCCCCCATCTGTCCCCCTAGACCCCAAGGTACAGCTCCACGGGGACAGTTAATAGCCAGGATTAGTGAGGTAACCAATATCATGACTCTCTCCTGTGTACATCCCTGCTCTCCATTACTGCCCAGAGCGGTGCTGGAGCCGTCTGAGCACTCTGCAGTCATTAACATCCCCAGAGCGCCAGGGGCCGTCGTCCCCATCCTACCCAGAGCCGAGCTGCGGCTCCGCTTCCCAAGAACCTCTGAAGAACATTGGCCCTGCTCGCCCATTGCCCCCAGGCTCCCTCCCCAGCCTCCTCTTCCTCAGGAGTGGAAGGAAAAGCTATTGAAAGGAACATGCTAAAGAAGTAAATAATTACAAGCAGATGTGGAAGCTGGGGAGACACCAAAATGTGCCCATACTGTTCTGTGGAAGGGGTTCCTATCCCATTCTCTGGGCTCTCAAGGTGAAGAGCATGGAGAAGACCCTGCAAGCAGCCTCCTGCAAAAGCCCCTCCTCAGCCATCACCCAGCTTTGTTCAAACCCCATCCTCAAGCCTGGGGTCAAGGAACACGCTGGGCTGCATCCCAGGCTCACTGGGAGCTGCCAGAAAGGGCTGTGGGGCCTGGATGGGCACAGTGGGGAGTGCAGCTCTTGGGGAGGTCACCACACTGCCTGAGCAATGGTGAATAACACAGAGGAGCCCAGAGGAAGCAGAGAAAAATGAGGGGATGCCCAGGGCTCTAATAGGGAGGCAAAGGTCCCAGCCCAGGTAGGAGAAAACGTGCCATAAAATTGGCTGATTTGGCTTGGCAGGTAATTACAGAGTTAATAAAACCAGGCTCCTTGACACCACAGGTCCTAACGACACAGCCCGTGTCACGGGCACTAAGTGACTTTTCACTTTGCTGGCCATTGATCCAGCAGACAGGCCCAGCCCCGCGCTGGATCGATGCTGCCGCGGGCAGCGGGGCCGCGCGCTCGCCAGCCGCAGGACACTGCGCATGAAGGAGTTCGCTGCTCCTGCACTGTGACCTGCTTGGAAATGAAACATCTGGCCGGGTACGTCTGCTGCTTTTCATACAGAGATGAACCCGGGCTATGAACTGTTCGCCACAAAGATCCATTTTCTCTAAAGGAGAAAAAAAGAGGCAAAGTAGCAGCGGGATTTTGTGCAAAGGGATGCAGCAGCGTCTGGAGTTTTAACAGAAAACAGCACCAAAACTCATATAACGACCACGAAGGGCTGAAGACTCCAACCTGAGATCACCTCTCTCCATCTGATCAATTCCACAACCAAAACTTGTTCATAAAAAACTGATTTTATTTGCTACGGAGACTGCTTTTATGGCAAGATGCTCACTGCAGAGACCTTCCCAGCAGCTCCAGCACGCACAACACACAAGCCCCAGGTGCTTGAACATAAAACGTTGGCCACCCTTGGGTCCTATGAGACCCAAGCCTGATGGGCATGGCCCCTGTGCCAAGCCAAGGCACTTATTCCCTCTTCTCTGTAATAGAATCATAGAGCCAAAGAATGGTTTGGGTTAAAGCTCCTCCATCTCCAACCACTGCCACCGGCAGGGACCCCTTCCACTGGAGCAGCTTGCTCCAAGCCCCTGTGTCCAACCTGGCCTTGAACACTGCCAGGGATGGGGCAGCCACAGCTTCTCTGGGCACCCTGTGCCAGCGCCTCAGCACCCTCACAGGGAAGAGCTTCTGCCTAAGAGCTCAGCTCAGTCTCCCCTCTGCCAGCCGCAGCACTGCATGGAAACTGTAAGAGATTAAATCCTGTCCACCAACCTCTGCTGAATTTGCCTGAAACTGGCCAACAGGATAGCAAAGAAGGACTGAAAGTGGCCACGTCCGGGCAGGGTGACAATAAACCCTGAGAGGAGAGCAGGAAGCAAAGGGTGCAGTGAGCGCTGCTGCCGGTTTCATCTCCCCAGGTATAAACACCCGCAGGGCAAGAAGCACAAGGAAACCAAGGTCAGGGAGCCGGGCCCGGATGGGGGCAGGAATGTGGCTGCAGCTCAGTGCCTCGGTGCTCACCTGTGCCTCGCAGCCCTTGCAGTTGGTATAAACTGCCAAAACAAAGACATAGAGCTGGGTTAATATTTAACAGTGCCACCCGGGCACCTTTAAACATCGCACACGGGATACTTACAGCTTGCTTTAGAGTCACTCCAGCTCTACAAAGTTTCCACCTAACCAGTCACCCGTGCTCTGCCTAAGTGCGTTCCTGGGGAAGAAAGCGATCCATCAGGAGCTGGAATTCAGCCCGGCCTCGCATGAGCAGCTCAAACCTGATGGATCGGAAGCACGGTCTGCTGGGGCCAGCACCAGACTGGAACTGGGCTGACTGGGCTCAAACATCTGCCACTGCATCCTCAACAGCCCTGGGCACAGCGCTCAGCATCCGACGTGCCTCTGCCCCCCGACCGTCACGAGGGGCATGGCCGGGATGTAAAGAAGGATGCTGAAATAAAGAGAAGGTCCCTATAAGTGCACTGTGTATTGGGAAATAAGCTGGAAGTACATCCATTGCATGGGGGCTTGGTGGGGAAGAGGTCTCCAAACCCGTCTGATTCACCCCTATCACTTATCAGGTAAATCCCTTTCATTGTGCAGAGCTGGATGAGGCTCACAAAGCACCTTTGGCAAAACCAGGGAGCCCTGGTTTAAGGAAAGAGCTGCCCTTGCTCCCAACAGGGTGCCTGTACCAGTGCTCCTGTAAGTCAAGGTCCAGTCATCGCTTCAGTACTGTGGCTTGGAAGATGTCCACGGTGGTTCCTCTGCTGGATTGCACTAGCTCTGGGAATTGGGTTTGCAAACTTAGATGTCACAAGCCTAATAGGAGCCATCCTCAAAGATGGGACAAGCACCGAGTTATCTTCTGGGTCCCAGAACCAGCAATGCAGGAAAACCCAAGCCACTTCAATGCAAAGCTGTGCTCTGTAACTTATTTCTGACTGGAAGATGGGGGGAAGCATTTCAGCATCCTTTGCAGAATAAGCATGTGAAGCTAAACATATGCTTGATAAACACATCTCCCTGGACCAGACACATCTGTCTGGCTCCTGCATTAACCATTTCTGAGCCTGCCTGGGATAGGTGTCTACTCTTAGCCATTCCATCAAGGACTTCCCTACAAGAAGATGAGCCTGTCGGGGTTTTACAGCCTCATCTGCAGAGAACAGATACACACACCCCCACCGCGGGAGGAGAGAACCCAAAAACATCCAGTTGCTTCTTTACAAGCATTCCCACTTTAACTAAATATTTGCAATCTGTTTATACACAGTGAGCTGCATGACCTTTTATAGAGCGAGCTGAACAAGCACCAGCTCCTCAGCCCTCGATGGAAGACAGGACCTCCAGAGTCCTGCCCCCCCTTTCCTTTTATCGATGAAGGCAAGGCAGTGCCTGCTCTTGCAAAACCATCACCGAAGGTTCAGCTAAGCTCTCATTACTTTTTGCCTGACTAAAAGATCCCTGAGAGGCACAATAAAGTGCAATGCAAATACCAAATCAGCTTCCCCAGACAAATTATTAACTGTGAGCATTACACGGGGCACAATCCAACCAGGCTCAAGATCAGATGTAGTTAAGAGGGAGAGTTAACCTCGAGTGGAAACTCTGCCATCTGATACCAAACTGGTTTAAAACCAGTTTTGCCTTCCTGTACCTTTTGCATGCAAACCCATGACATTGCAGAGGAACCCCCCCAAGCCAGTGCTTCACCCTGATCGAACAGCACCCATGCAAGGGGGACTGCACCCATTGAGATGAAGGCATTCAGAAACGGGATGCGAACAGCATTGTGGCTCGCTCAGTGCAGGGGATCAGTTGTGCAATGCACTCACACCCTCTTGGTTAATACTGTCTTGGAGACTGTCTCCTTTGGAGCCAAAGAGTGGACCTTGGTGGCTTTGCCTTGCTGCTGACACGGCCCTCGCTTGCCGACAACTGAAGGGACTGTCACCGTGCTGCATGACAGAGAACGCGGTATCGGGTACCGCACAAAAGGATGGTTCATCTCCAGAGTCCTTCACACGTCTTATAAAAACTCCCATATATAAATAACACCGGGACGGAGGTAGAGGTCCCTGCAGAGATCAGGGCCCTATCACGCAGGGTGTTTTATGTACGCGCTGAAAAAGGCTGTCTATATTCAGAGGAGATTATATTTTAAACAGGAGATAATGAAGCTCATTTTGCAGGTGGGGACAGAGACATAAAGATAATTTGCACACACACAGAACCCGTTGCTAAGCCAGACGCTGCGCTCGGATCCTCTTACAGGTCCTGTCCGCTGCCACAGCCACCAAAGCATCCTCCTCCTCCTCCTCCTCCCTTGCTCCATGCTCAAGTTCCTCTGGAGAATAACCCACGCTGCTACATGGCTAAACTGCTGTTGTGGGGCAGATTCTCTGCTCGGTGGTACTGGTGCGATGCTGCTCACTTCAGGCTGGCTGCAGTGGAAAGCCAAGGCTAAATTTGACCCTCGGGCGCCTCCAAAAATAATTGGAGGTGAGAAAACCACAATAGCAACACGCGGCTTTTAACCGGATCCATAAAATATTTACCAAAAAAGAGATAAATTATATATGTGTATACAATGCCCAGAGATGCCTCGATTTATATGAGGTGGTTTCCTGAGAGCAGTACAGCTCCAGGCAACAGAAATGAGAAGTCAAGCTGAACAGCAATAGTGCATCCCAGAGATTGTGACATCTTATAACAGGGAACAGAGGTGCCCCTGGGGCACCCCATAAAAATTATTACTGAGCAGCAAAACAACAATGTAAGTTAATTTCATTGAAATTAACAGTAGTTTCCTCCCCTTGAGCACACGGAGAGGTAAAAGCCGAGGGAAAAGGGGGAGGCATGTGTAAAGAGTCGAGCAGTTGGAGCGCCTGAATGGCACCAATGCTTTGGAGAGACTTAAAACCAAACAAAACTAGTGCAGGATTCGGGACTGATGGGTTAAAACAAAAAAAGAGAGAGAAAAAAGAGAGGTTTAAATCATTGCTCTATCTTGCCTTTGGAAGCTTTAAAAATGAAACCCTCCTTTTTCTTTAACTACATTTTCCTCCGCCGAGCCCCAACGTGACAGTGGAGCTGCTTGCCGCTGATGGAGCTGCTCGGTTTTCCCTTCAGTAAGGAGATAGCAGTGTCTTTGCACTATTTCTAACAGACACAGGATTTCACACGCATCTAATCTGTCAGGGAGCCCCGTCCCGGGAAAAAAACTTGGGCCCAGAAATGGATTTTTGCATGCTGTAACCCCTGCTGTGATTTATCTGAACTGCATTACAAGAATTATAATAGCGCATACCTCTACAGTGAGTGCAGCTCGACCAGAACGGATCTGGTTTATGTTGGTACAACTTGTTTGCTTCCTTTGGAAGTATTCTTGCGGTCCCCTTGCCTCCCTGTGAACGGCTCGTATGTCTTAGTGCATCGTTAAAACAGTACGGCAGCGTGCAGACATGCCTTGAATAGATGGAGGCTCTGACTCTTTAACAGACAATCCCCATTCAAAAAGTACTTACACACATGGTTAAGCCCCGCTGACTTCATTTGTTAAGTAAAGGCTGTTTTAAGCAGATGCTTAAATATTTGGCTGCGATTGAGGCCACAGAACTTAGCAGTTGCTTTTGCTGAGGAGGACCGGCCGTGCTAGTGAGGACCACACGTACAAGAGCTGTGTGGACTGGGCTCTGTGCTGGAGGAGCAATGCTCTATTAAACACTTCCAATGTGCAGTCAAACAACTCAGACAATCTTCTTCAGAAGGGGGAAGTTACTGAGTGTGAAATACTAGAACCTTAAGACCAACTAAATCAGGGAGCATTTTGCTTTGTCTCCTCATCCTTGGCCTGGTTGCTCAGTACCTCGGTTTACTTCTACCCCAAGGCATTGGGAATCACAACCCTCTAGCCATCATCCTAAAAATCACTTTACTACAAACTCCTCTTCTTTAAACACAAGGATAAGAGACAAAACGTCCTCTGGTGATAACGAAACAAAAGGGGAAATGCTTGGAAATTCAGAATGAAGACCTAAAGCCTTTCGTTGTGTCCTCCTGCTGGAGTCCAGTAATATATGAGGCAAACAGGGTAACATATCGCAGGCATCCAGGACATTTGTAATGCCAGGGTCAAAGTGCCATGCACAGAATTGTGCCTTCTTCCTCCGGGCAAAACTCTCCCAGGCAGATTTTCAGCTGGTGTAAATTGCCCAAACCCATAATGAAGTTATGACAATTTACAACAGCTGAGGATCTGTTCATCTAATGAAGAGAAATACAGGGAGGAGGGAAGGAATTAGTTTTAAGTAAGAGCTCACTGCAGAGCACACACAGAGCCTTTAAGAGATCCCTGAGAACCATTCCCTTATCTAAAGAAAGGAGAAAGAACAACGAGGTCCTTTCGTGAGCAAAGGGATTTTTCTTCTCCCCTTCAGCTGAAGGATGGGATTCAAGGAAAGCTTCTCAGACACGCAGGGAAAAAACGCTCTGCAAGTAAGCAAAGATGTAAATGGCATGAAAAGAGGGACTTCACCTCTGCGCTGGGCTGCGGGTTGTTGTTTTTCCTGTTTCCCTCTAACAGGAAAGCCAGCCACGCTGCCCATATTTCACTCCTGACAGTCCCTTCCATCACTGGAACAATAGCCCTGCGTGGCTGACCAGGGTCAGCACCGCGCCAGCGCTTTCCCCACGCCGCCGCATCGACAGAAACCATCAGTCTCTATCTCCGAGGCTCTTCCTGCGATTCTCTCGAAAGAGCCCTCGCTCCGAGCCCTGCCTTGGAGCACGGAATATCTACAAAACCCAGGCAAAAAGGGGATCTGAACAAAGAGCCCAGCTGTAAATCCCTCCATCCGGAGAGGGCCTGGGCAGCGCGAGTTCACTGCGTTACAGTCGAGAGCCTATATTGATCTATAGATAAACTATCAGGGAAGTGGCTCCTTCCTTACAATCCACCCTCCATAAAAATACAATGCACTGTCTCCGTGCACAGAGCACATATGTCCTTTCCCACATGGGAAACCCCATTCCCTGCCACAGGTGTCCCAAAGACAGTTGTAATAAATACAAGTATTTCAGCTGTACAAGGAATAGCGGAGTTCCGTATTCACGTCAACTCGGATCACAGGAGCTCAGCAAGTGAATTTAAATGAATTATGCTGGTAGTAGACTACATACGCGCAAGGTATGAAACACTTGGAGAGTAATGGATGGGCAATAATTCAGCCACCCGAGATGGGAAAGAGCAGATTTGAGCTGGTGTTTTCAGACACCAGAACAAAATCTGTTGGGGCACAGAAAAACAAGCCAGAAAGAGCGTGAGTAAGAGGCAAAGGATAAAGAGGAATAAAACAACTCCTTCACGATCCCTGTCTTTAAAGCACTGCATGTTTTAAAAGCCCGGGGGGAAAAAAAAAACAAACAGCAATGTTAAAATATATTAAAATGTATTAAATTTAGTGCTACCAAATTTACTGATTTTACATCCAGATTTCTGTGCATTCCATTTTTTAAGCTAATCCGAGTTTTTGGAATGTTCAATCTCTCACATTTTGGTCCAGGAAGAAAAGAAGGGGAAAAAAAAAGCAGCTTTTCAGCTGACAGGACTTTTCAAACATCTGCCACCATAAATGTGTAAAACAAAACCAGGCAGCAGCGAATTCTCCGTCTTTACTCCTCGTGCTCCCCGGCAAAGGCAGAATTCACGCTCCGTAAGTTCTCTGGGAAGCGCTGCTAGCAGGGATTTGTTTTGCTTTAATTCAATAACGGTTCCCATTAAAACAACAACAACAGCAAAAAGGGGCCGAGTTGAAGACGAGGGGGGAAAACGGGCCCACGGAGCGGATTGCAGCGATGAGATGAGTGAAGGGGATGCAGAGAGAAACACCTGAAAGATCCACTGACAGCACTTGTGTCGGAGGTGCTCGATGGCTGTTTACACCAAGTGCCATCTGGCTGTATAGATATAATAACAATTATTCCATTGAGGTATGCAGCTCTCTAAATCATATTAATACACAATGATTCCACTCGTCTTATAGGGCTTGCTGTTACCGCGTGCTCCCATTTAACCTGGGTAATGCGCTAAAACAAGCCTGCCTCGTCATTAAGAATTGATTTTTTATTTATGGGAATGTCGCTGGCAATCCCATGACATCCCTTTGTCAGGCAGGAGGACGGGGGGCTGCGTCCCCGCGTTCATCTCTTTTTATGGCATAGCTTTAAAAATTTGCAGCATCTTGCTGCATTTGGATGTTTATGGTGAGATTTGTGCCCTCGCGCGGGGCTGCCGTTTCGCTGCCGAGATCTATTTCACATGGCACTGGCGCAAAGCGTCGCCTATACTTCATTAGCTGCGTTACATCAGATAAGGGCTTTATTTCCTTAAATTATTTAACCTTGGGAGAGCCCACTGGGACCACATAAATTACAGCCCCACTAATGAAAATCATTAGTTATGCGATTCAAAAAGACAACAGCAAAAGAATTAAAGATCTTTGAAAATCAACTCTTTTCCATAGTTGAAATCTGAGATCTCGGATAATTGGGCACAATCCTCCCTTTTCCCAAAAGGGTGCTGGTTAGAGCTCAATCCTGAAGCACCTGAGACTATGGAACATTGGGGTTTCCCCTCCAGTTTTTGGAGTGCTTAGAAAAGCTCCTCTGCTGCTTTCCAGAGGAGAGCAGACCATGAAACATCCCTTTATCATCAGCAGCAGAGGCAAAATACAGCTCCTAATTACAGGAACAAATGTCAAACACTTTGTGTCTTTCCTTCAAGCTGGAATACATGATCCGGCGATGGACACCTGACACAGTAGGGCTCAACCCCCAAGGCTGGACCATACCTGCTCCCTGTGCTGAAAAGGGCAGAGAGAATCAAGGGGGAGGAAGCAAAATGAAGTGCACTTGCTTCAAGTTGTTATCTGAGCATTAAGTAATAAAACCAGCACATTTAATTTAGCCTCTCCCCCACTAAGTATCTCATGGGGGACATCTTTAATAACACCTTCCACCATCCATATCACTATTATGGTAAACGTTGCCACATTAATTCAAGTTATTCATTTTTTGTCCCTTCCGTACGCTGTTTGGGGCGACGGGTTTGGTTGAGCTCCGCACACACGGAGCATCCTGATGTTTGAGAGGCTATGAGGAAAGACAGGAGCATTTGGGATGGATATTCCAGAAGAAAGCATCACCTCGCCTCTGTTTGGCTTTGTGGGGATTTATTAAAGCAATTGAGAAGAGGCAAACCCCATAACTCACCAAACTGATCCTAATGGGGCTCAGGAGCACGAGGACTCCGGCACAGGGTAGGTCCTGAATACGGTGGTACCCTCCAAAGGCTTTTGTTACACATCTAGCCCTATCCTTAGAATAAACCATCAGAGAAAAGAGAGTACGAAGCACAACCATCCTCCTCCTCCCTCCCAGCAATCAAACCAAGCCAGCTTCATACAGACACAGCAAAAACCAGTAATAATAAACAGGGATGATATGGAGATGGAGCCACCTCCCCAGTAGATAAGCTGGATTTATGAAGACACAGAAGTTTCTTATGGTCTCCAGGAAGGCACCGGAGCACCTCTGTATGACCACTCAGCACCTCATCCTCCTGGGCCACTCACTGGTGACTGCTTCCAGCACTGGTGAGCATCAGACTGGGCAGCCCGATGCAAAACAAGAACCCCAGAGCTTCTCAAAACCATCAGCGGTCAGGATAAATGCGTTTTAGAAGTGGTCAGAGGTTGGTCTGTTCTGCTGGGCTGTGCTTGAATCCAGAGCAACAGCGCTGGAGTAAAACCAGAGCCAAAGGAAGCCTTCACCCATCACTGCCAGGGATGAAAGCGGAGGTGGCTGGACCCCCATCTCTACCCCGGCTCTGGATCATGCTCGCACTGTGGGATCATGCACCACTGTGACCCCTATAAAACCCCGGGTTGAAAATGGTGATTTAGGGATGGCAGTTCAATTTCCCAGCTCCTCCAGATTTGAACTCAGAACCTAGCAGAAGCCAAATGTATTTTCCCCACTTTAATTACTGCACCTTAGCTTGTTTCAAAGGGCTTTTTCTACACCCCCCCCCCCTTTCCTTTTTGTTAAACCTGTAAAATACACCCAGCACAGAGTTAATTTTAATGTTCAGCTGATAAACCATGAAAAACATGGGGTTTGCAATGAAAGTGCTGACAGAAACAGTAAAGACCGAGCACTGCCATTGGGTGTTGCTGCAATTTGCCTTCCAGGGCTGTCTTTGGAACAAAAAAAAAGCCAAGCTCCACATGCAGCATGCAAAGAAGTTACAAGTGTGCTGGGGGCCTGGGGATGAAGGGGGGGGGCAGCATGTGAGATGAGGAGGGCGGGCGGCGCTGGGAGTAGGGAAAACTGCAGATCAATCATTTATAATTAACAAAAATCCGATTGGCGCTTTAAATAGAGATCAATGGGTTGCGGGCTGAGTGGCTGCCGAGGATGTATTCACCTTCTCGTAAGTCTCCTCGCAAGCTGTCACACCTCCCGAATCCCCATTTGTTTTGTTAACAAAGCTTCGGGGGGCGCCGGGCTCTCATTGAAATTTCATTAATCTAATGGAGTAAAGTCCTATAGAAAAAAATCAAATCCTCGTTGGGCGAGATGGTACCTGGGAAAGATAACCTCTGGTTGAACTCCCGACTCCGATCGCGCTGCTATTAGTCTGAGGAAATAGACAGCAACTCAGATGATTACAGCCACCGGCCTCAACATTCCCCCCTCCTCTTTCTCGCCCACCTCCTCCTCTTTCCCCACCAGCCCTCGCCAGCATCGCGGGCTCGGCTCGCAAACCGCGCCGCGGCGGAGGGAGGTTGAAGCCCACCAGGTGGCATAGAAGGGGGCACAAAGTGGGGTGCATCTGGGCTGGGGGGGTCTGGGCACATCCCTTCCCCGGGCACTGGATAGCAGGCATGGAATGGGGATGTCTTTAAAGATGTCGTGTGGGGTGACAGCAGCACCGGGCCACGGTGGTGATGCTCTGTCAGGTCCTGGGGATGCTCTGGAGGGCACTGGGTGTCCTCTTGGCCAGTGCCCACCATACCCAAACCATGCGGTGTCATTAGTCCTACCTCTAATTTAAACCAAAAGAAAACAAACTTCCTTCCCTTCCCCATACCAGTCCGCAACCTCAACTTCTCATCCTTCAGACCCTATTTTGCTAGAGGCTTCCAAGGGGAAAACCACTGTGTTTCCTCCACTGCTGGAAGCGTGACCTTTACAAACAGGACAAGCAGCTCTTGCTCATGTTTTGAAGATGCTGTATTTGGAATATTCCAAGAATCCCAACAACTGGAGTAACACAATCGCAGGAGATTCTCAACTTTCAGTTCACACTCCTCCCAAATTCCTCATCCCCTTGTTTGTGGGAAAGAGCAGGAAACCTGAATCCGAGGGAGGAAAGACCATTAAAAAAAGCAAAATCTCACGGTTTTCTGGCTGCTTGGGATTGCAGTCAGCGCCTGAGCTTCAGAGGAACCCAGCCCCACTTTCAATGGGATTTGAAGTGAACGGTTATAAAGATGCTACTGAGCGCAGACATCTGTACAGCTGAATTGTGCTACCCAAGTGGCAATTATTATACAAATTCCTTTAAATGTAGTGGAAAAGTGAAGCAGGCCATCCCCGCGCTCTCAAATCACTCATCCAGGTGGCTTATAAAATCCAGCTGCAATTTTTATTTTGGAGGACTTGTATCATCTATATTATACAACACTACGCTCGCCATCTGTGGCGTGTGGTTCCGAGTCCTTGGCCAACTGTCAGCATGAAAATCATAAACCAAACCCCACGGCATTATTTCAGATGGAAGGAACCCCTGCAATAAAGAGAACCTGAACCAGGTCGGATGTAGAAATCAAAACCTCATCCGACTGAGCATCAGTTTAACTGCATGGGATAAAGTGTTTGTGTGAACCCCCAGCACCGGGTACAACTCTTTGAATAAAGACATGGATTTGCTTTCTGTTTACAATCTAAATCTACAGTTCACTTTAGTGCCTTCATCTGAAACTGTGACAGGTCTTTACGGTAAGCTGACCAAGCCCTTCCCACTCTTCTGGGAAGGGCACTTACTGCCTTGTAGATGGAGAAGCTGAGGCATTGCCATGCTAGGACAAGGTTCACACTGCCTGATCCCTGCTGCTGCTCTTGGGAGCCGAAGGGTGCATGCATGGGGCTCTGACACAGAAAGGTGACGGGTCCCACCTTGCCCTTATACCAGTCCCATCATCATGACAGAGAGCCTACACTGTTCTCCAAGGTCACTGCAGCAACCTCCTCCTCCAGAGCCCAGATTCACCTCTACCCATCTCGAGCCTGGTAACCAAACCGAGCTCCGCATGACGAAGGGGATCAGTGGTACCATGGAAGTACCCACCTCCCACTACCAAGTGCACAGAGCCCACTCCATGGGTGCTTGGATGGGTGTACTCAGGTGAGATGCATCTCGTGATGAGGCTTTACACTTCACCTTAAGCAGCCCAACGCCCTCCTGCTTTTAGCAGGTGCAAACCAACCAGCTCAGACCGCATTTTCCAGCCCATGATGCAGGTCAGCCACGCTGGCCAGTGCAGAGTGACCCTGCAGAATGGTGGCTGCAGGATGAAGGGACTCAACCAGCTCAGGAGGGGAAGGCAAGGCAAGCTGTGCCAGCAGAACCCCAGCCTGCAACCAGACACGGTGTCAATTAGAGGATGCAGCGCGCCAGGGCTGAAAGCTGAACATAAGGAGCCTGATGGAGACAAGGAGGCAGGCAGGGATTCAAGGAGAGGGCAACATTGAAAGAAGACACGAGGGGATGCTGGTCTTGGCAATACACACGTTCCTCTCCCACTGTCCTTACCCACAGCTCCACTCACTGAGGGATATTTTGCCCTGCACTCCTCAAACCCCTCTCCTTGCACTGGACCTTGTTTGTTTGCTGCTTGCTCTTGCGTACTTGCTTCCTACCATGGACCCACCTGTGGAATTAACTTCCTGCCCTCCATCCCTTACCCCTGTTTATTCGCTTACGCTGCTTTCGGCTACGCGCTGGAAGCATCGTTACCTTTCCGAGCCAAAAGGGATAAAGGACAAGCAAGGGTGGGAGAGGAGGAAGGGCGCTACCAAGTTCGGATTCTTCCGAGGGGGAAAAAAAAAAAGAGAAGCAACCTTTGTTTAAAGTACAGCACCTTTCTGGGCATCTGTCTCTTAGCAGAGAGCCTGGGAGCGAGAGGGATGTGCGCGCACACCCCACTGCAAACACACACACACAGATGAGCCTTCAGGGAATTGTGTGAACTTTTGAACCAGGGATGCAGAGACAGAGCCTGCCCTGTTCCCACTTTAATAAACAATTTCTTTTCTTTTTTTTTTTTTCTTTCTTCAATTAATTAAGGTTTGGAAAGAAGAAGGGGGGGAAAAAAAAATGGCAGAAGAGCAATAATTTAGCATGCGGCACGTCCTTTACAGATGGATCCTACCTTTGGATGCTTATTAAATCTATGCATGATTGCGCTAGAGAAAATTAATCGCATTGTTTTTCACTATTCAGAGGGGTTTGCAAACAGCACAGAAAATGATGCAGAGCTCTGGTCCCCCCCCCCCCCGTTCCCACACTAACAATAAGGACAGAAACCTAATTCACATCCTACCCGCGCTGTGCCAGAAGGAGCCTGTTTTGAGCGAGCCTCAGCACACAACCCACTGCCGTGCAAAGGTTTCTTTGCCAGACTCGGAAGCCCCACTACCCCCGTTTCTCCCTCCATGGCCTCTGAACTATCCAGTTAAAGACTGAGGTTTTACTTGGACCCTGCTGGGAAGAAAGAGCTGAGTGACCGCTGGGGGTCTGCTCTGGAGGGGAACGGCTGAGTAAACCCCAAACCTTCAGTGCTCTGACAATCGAGTATCTGCCTGGAAATAGGCAACGTATTGAGACAAATACCCAGGGAGCCATGAGAGATCTGCATCCCGTCAGCCTTAATAAAAGACTGTCATACTCTGGAGATGGAGCCCACCTCCAGCCTCTTCCTCCCACTGCAGCCTCCCACCAGCTGCCCCAAAATGAGCCTCAGGCTCAGCTCCCAAGCACCACGTTCACCAGCTCCCAAGCACCATGTCCATCAGCTCCCAAGCACCATGTTCCCCAGCTCCCAAGCACCATGTCCATCAGTTCCTAAGGACCATGCCCATCAGCTCCCAAGCACCATGTCCATCAGCTCCCAAGCACCATGTCCATCAGCTCCCAAGCACCATGTCCATCAGCTCCCAAGCACCGTGTCCATCAGCTCCCAAGCACCGTGTCCATCAGCTCCCAAGCACCACGTTCACCAGCTCCCAAGCACCATGTCCATCAGCTCCCAAGCACCATGTTCCCCAGCTCCCAAGCACCATGTCCATCAGTTCCTAAGGACCATGCCCATCAGCTCCCAAGCACCATGTCCATCAGCTCCCAAGCACCATGTCCATCAGCTCCCAAGCACCATGTCCATCAGTTCCTAAGGACCATGCCCATCAGCTCCCAAGCACCATGTCCATCAGCTCCCAAGCACCATGTCCATCAGTTCCTAAGGACCATGCCCATCAGCTCCCAAGCACCATGTCCATCAGCTCCCAAGCACCGCGTCCATCAGCCCCCAAGCACCATGTCCATCAGCTCCCAAGCACCGCGTCCATCAGCCCCCAAGCACCATGTTCACCAGCTCCCAAGCACCATGTCCATCAGCTCCCAAGCACCATGTCCATCAGCTCCCAAGCACCGTGTCCATCAGCTCCCAAGCACCGTGTCCATCAGCTCCCAAGCACCGCGTCCATCAGCCCCCAAGCACCATGTCCATCAGTTCCTAAGGACCATGCTTTTCTAAATGAGTTGAGAAAAATCACTAGTTTTCTCTCACCCTTGAAATTCCTTCTAAACCAGACCCTCCCAACCCAGCTCTACTTGGCAAACCCACCATATTCCATTAAAAACCCCAGAACACGTCTGAACCTGGATCTCAATACATCCAAAAGATCATAGTCCCTTCTTTCTCTCCTTGTTTCTCTCTTTCTTATTAACCCTCATCACAGCTAAGAATATACAAGAGTCCACAGCTAAGGATATATAAGAGTCCATAGCTTTGAATCCCATGGATTGGGAATCGGCAGGTTTTAGAAACAATTCAGACTTCTAATGGTATCTGAAAGGAAAAGGGGAGGGGAAGGATTTGGCCCAAAGAGAAGCAGCAACGTCAGGAATTTGATAGAGGAAATGATGCTGAGGTGGGTATTCTGAGCAAATCCTCTTCCTTCCTAGACAGAAGTCCCACGAGAAAGCAGGACCTGGGAGCCTGTAGGCCACAAACCCCATATGGCTGCATGCTGGTACTAATGTGCAAAACACTTGCAGGTGCTCTGCTAAATGCCAAGTAGAGAAAAGAGGAAAATAAGGAAACCAATCAGGTCCAAATCTGATGTTAGGAACAAGTAGAAAATAAAGGCTCCTTAACCAGTGCAGCAAAGGAATACATTGAAACCAGGGCACAGGGTGAGCCTTCCCTCGCCCGGATTTTGCCTTTCCTAGTGGCCATCTGCAATCTCATGCTCTGTTTGACAAAGCAAACATCAGAAGCTCCATGCAAGAAATGATGCACGGGACTGTGCTACAGTGAGCACTATCTGGTACAGGTGACCTAGCCCACTGGCCTGGGCACACAGCATCTTAGGGACTGTGAAGTGTTGGAGGATTTAGGATCACAATAACTTCAGTTTCCCTGATTCAATTCCTAATCCTCTGCCTCCACACACTCCTCAGGATGGAGAGAATCCCTACCTCATCCACCAGCAGCACCACTAGAGTGAAAGCAGCAACGTTCGGCACACACTGCACCGGCTCCTACATGGTCGTAGCCAAAAGGAACCCCTCCCATGCAGAATAAGCTGAAGATGCAGGAAACCAGCCACCAAAGAACAAAAAGACAACCACGAGGATGGCAAAATCACACCTTGTTTTCACAGGGCTTCCGTGACATGAGTGATAGTTGGGGAAATGGAGGAAACTACAGGGAACGAACTCCAGGAGCTGAGCAGAGAGGCAGGACTCCAGGTGCTCCTCTAAATTCTGCTGTTAAATCTCTTTCATCTTAAACAACTTCTTTTCCCCTCTGTTTCTCTTTTAATAAACCAGAGGCAGATATACTACGCTTCTGCCCAGGAGAAAGAGTATAAAGTGATCTGATACTTGTCAGAAGGGCTTCACGTAAGATCCTGCCCATTCCCAGCAGCTCCCATCCTCGCTAAGAACACATTTCAGACACGGATCCAGCTGAGATGAAAGCAGAAAAGGCTTTTCTTGGTATGAAGTATCTACAAAGGATGTTTTCGCAACACACAGTCCCGGCACTTTACAATCCACATCCCAGTCTGCTTTACAACAGCTTCCTGGCATGGTTATGCCTTATTATGACATTTCAGTGCATTAAAAATGCATTGGGCAAAGCAAATAACTTTAAAAAACAAATTTTAGCAATGTGGAGCTGTAACATTAATTGCTGGGCTGGTTTCTCTGCTTCCCTCTCAGCTACTGCAGCTCCAGCCATAAAGGTAGAGGACAAAACAAACATCCTGGGGTTCTGGCTTCCTCCTGGTGACGAGCCCACGCAGCTGAGAGCATCACGCGCACAGAAAATGATGCTATTGGTTTTCTTGCATCCCACTTGTCTTGCAGACACTCTGTCCTTCAAATTAAAAAATCTAAAGGGTTTAGATCTAATTTAAACCAAAAGACTGAGCTGAGCTCTGAGGCAGAAGCTCTTCCCTGTGAGGGTGCTGAGGCGCTGGCACAGGGTGCCCAGAGAAGCTGTGGCTGCCCCATCCCTGGCAGTGCTCAAGGCCAGGTTGGACACAGGGGCTTGGAGCAAGCTGCTCCAGTGGAAGGGGTCCCTGTGCATTACAGAGAACTGGAACTGGAGGAGCTTTAAGGTCTGGGATTCTATTAAATACAAACATCCCAGGACTTACTGAGCACATTTGTGCTTTCCTGCATGCCAATGGGAAAGACTTTGTTTCTAACCTACGTAAGAGGGCAGAATGAGGCCCAGCTGTTGGCGTTTTCAGCTCGATGCGCTCAAAGTCTCTTATCTATTTGAGTTCTGCAGAGCCACAAACACTGACTCTCCCTGCCCCATGGGGCACAGACGTCAGCAAAGGACCCGCAGCCCCTTCCTGTGCTCCCTGCCCCACAAAGGTCTCAGTCGCAAGGATTGCAGCTGACTTGCACAAGTTGTTTTACAGCATGGCTACAGCCCTGTGTCTATTAACTGATAATAATAGGGTTATAACAACAATTTTTAAAACTAAGACAATGAAGTCATACTGATAAAATAGGCCATAAAGAGGGATCTATAGCCTGCTTATTGCTCTGTAATGATGAAATACGGCTGACTCGCAGTTAGCTGGAAGAAGGAATTTCTTTTTCTTTAATACCACATCTATTAAGTAAATTTGGATGGAGTTCTGTTGTCTGGAAGCCACCCCACACCACTGGCACCTCACAACAACACGGCCCAGGTGGGGAAGAGAAGGGAATAAAGCCCTGTGCTTTCCACCCAAGGTTCCCAGGGTATTTCAGGCACTTTGGAGCTTTAAAACTTTATGGCCCTGTGTGCACAGATGAACAAATGTGATGGAGAGGGAAGGTGCAAAGAGGTTCTCCTTCAGGTCAAGCAAATAAAGGGTAACAATGAGCACTTTACCCTTTAATTCCTGCTTTGGTACCTCCAGAACATCTCAGTCCTGCTTCCTCCACCCAAGGCACATGCAGAGACCAACACCCTGGCATCTCCTTGGGATTGCAGCAGGGCAGGGGACCAGTCCCTGCCTTCAAAGGCATCACCACCACCACAAAATCACAGCTCTCCTGAGCCCACTTCTCCCGAGGCAACCGTGCTGCTGGGATGAGGATCAGTGGTTCACCCCAAGGCCTCTGGCTAACACCGGGAGGGTTTGCATCCGCACTGCTCTGAGCAAGTGAGTATTTTCACAGCTGCTCCGAGGTCCTTGGAAGCCGCACTCGGGCCTTTCAGACACCTCAGCTCAGCAAAGCAGTTAAGCACATGGTGACGTGTGGTAGTGATGACAAATCCTGCTCTGTTCTGGAGCTTAGAGGGGACGAGGCAGCAGAGTCCTTCACAAAGGACCTTCAGGGAGGCTGCGAATGCTCCATCCCTGGCAGTGGCTGGATGAAGCCTTGGGTGAGATGGTTTAGTGTGAGGTGTCCCTGCCCATGGCAGGGGGGTTGGAACTGGATCATCTTATGGTCCTTTCCAACCCAAACCATTCTGTGATTCCACAGCAACCACTGGCATTGCTCAAGTTCAACAGAGACCTCTCATGGGACACACAGAGGCTTGGGGTTCACCAGGAAGGCAAAAGAAAACACTTGAACATGGAGAGATTCTCCTTCCAGTTCACGTTCATTTTGCCAGCAACACAAAATCGCTGCTATTCCTTGGATTTTCATACCAAAAGCAGTTCCAGCTCCAGCTGAGACAGCGATGGAGCAGGGAGGACAGAAAGCCTGACTCCGGTGAACTGACCTTCCCAAATTACCCTTACCTGCACAAGACCTCTTTACAGCTTGAAGACTTAGCGATGCTATTGAGGCAGATGTTCTTCACCCACATTTGGCCTCATAGTGCTGGGCATCACTTAGCAGCGATGCTCATTCCTATACCCCAAAAAGAGAATCACTATGGGACTCAGGGGGAAACTGAGGCACGATGGAGCAGGGGGAACCCATCCTGCATCCCAACCCCTTGCCCGAGCCCCTGACACCACAAAGCTTTACAGTGGGCTTCACCTTTGTGTGAAGGTGCCCAAGAGCCACCCGAAACGCAACCCGTCGGTGGGCAGCTCTGCAGGGCTGCGGCCAGGGAGGATGGAGGAGGCCTGGCCTATCTTTGGGGGTTGCCATGGCTGCAAGGTCATCCTTGCAGACTTGGCTCTACCAGCAAGAGTTCAGACGGGTCAGCGTGTGACCGGCTCAAACCCCGAGGTTAAAAGTTCAGGCCGGGAAGGAAAAACCAATACGTCCACGCCGAGGCTGCTCTCCCATTTATTTCAATTTGCATCAAGCCATGCATATAAAATCCAGATAAATTCCATTCAGGTCCGGTGTTGCCTGACGCACAATGTATGCAAACAGATGTCTTTGGGGCTTTCACTCAGCTTTGGGGAGGAGACAAGGTGCTATGTTAATATATATTAATCCTACATAGAAACGTTGGGGGGGGGGGTTCTAATCCTGTTTTCCAGGAAAGCAGGGAGAGATTTTAGGTTTAAAACCACCGCGTTCCCTTCTCCCAGTTTTCATTTCCCCCCTTCTTTGTCATTTCCCCAGCTCTCCCAATCCACACGGTGTCATATTAGGAAAGATAATGAGTATTTACAACTGCAGCCCTGCTTGTCACTGCAGTTATAGCCTCTATTTATATCCTGTGCCACTTTGGCCAGATTCCCCATGACTGATGCCTTTGATTTATAGTTCAACGTGGTTCCCCCCCTCTTCTCGCCTCTCCTTGAGGTCCCACCTTCGGAGCCAAGTGGGGCGGCTGCCGCTCAGCACCATGGCCACGAGATGGCTCCTGGACCCCTTCTCCGGCCACCACCGGGGTCTGCACAGGGTCCAGAAATGCATCAGGACCTCCCAAGGGACCAACGCTGTGATGGGCCGTGGTACAGCACCGGATGGGGGGAACCCCCCCTTCATCCAAGCACTAGCACTACCTGCATCGATACACACAACTCCCCCAGAACTGCTTCGTGCTGCTTTTAAGAAATAATAGGAGAGAAGGAAAGAAGGAAAAAGATGGGAAATTGTTTAATAATTTAAAGAGAGCAAAAAGGGCCAGGACAAAAAGGTTTCAATGGCTGCACAGCAGAAAAAAAAGTCAAATAATTTGGTTTTCCCTAATATTAGCTTACCTGGGAGGGAAAAGGAAGAGAGATGGAGCGGGGGGAACCACATAAAGAACCAGAGGATGGTGGTGGGTGCCCCTTTTCCCTGGTGGAGGGCTGGATGAGCCCCGTCAGATGGGTAGATCTAAACAGTTGGTGCCTGCCCCAGCCCCTGCGGTGCTGGATCCCACTGAGGTGCTGGAGCATCACCCGAGCCAGGACCAGCAGGATGAAATAATCAAGTGTGAGTGTTATGGAAACACAGTGCAGCCTTCGAGGGGAAATTAGCCAGATTGTTTCTGTAACTCGTTTAATGGGAAACAGTCACACTTTAAGGGGTGCTTGAGCCGGCGACAGTAATGAGAAGCTGCTGCGCTTGGGTCCAGCGCTGCATAAGGGCTGTCATAAGCACATTTGCTCGCTCGCATCCAGCAGCAGCTTCCGGCCTTCCCAGCATTTTATCTTTAATAAAATAGCCTGACTTATAAAAAGCTCCTTCAGCTTTGGCACACGAGCAGCGAGCTGGTGAGCTCGGTTAGAAAGCAACTTGCTTCAAATCAAGTTGGGTTTTTCCCTTTGCTTTTAAGCTGTTTCCAGCAGTAAAACTCCCACTTTCAGGTGCCCAATAATTTCCTAATAATCCCCTTTAGCTTTTAATCCTCCAGGAAATAACCACCAAAAAAAAAAAATCATTTACAAAGTCTTCACTTAGCCCCATAAATTGAGAGAAACCCACAGGCAGGTTTCGCTTCAAGTCAGACGACCAGAATTCCATACATCAGAATATAAATCCAATTCTCTTTTACCTGCCAGGATTTCCTCGGAGAGCAATTCCAAGGTCATAAAGAACGGGCCCCATCCTGAAGCCTTTATGCAGTTTTATTTAGTGACTATTGTGGCTTTGCTGAGAGTTTTGCCCGTGACCCACAGTCCATGCAATGCCTAAGTAATGGTTTAATAAAGACTTTGACGTCTTAAGGTAAGAATATTGGGTCAAATGGCAATCGCCCGTACGAGAGCACGAGGGGATGTTTGTGTTACAAATGTATGGATGAAACCTTCCACGTGTTGGAAGCAGTTCCTTAGGCCAGGACAGGAAATTAATGAGGTACCCACTTTTCAATGACTAAAAACGAGGGAATAAAACCATTCCAGCAGCCCTCCATTTCTCAATGCGGACAAAGTGCCTTATTTTCATCATCCCTGTCAGTTATGACAAGTGCCGACTGGACAAACACCAGCTCCAGTTCTGGCCATTCATTTCTAGTCATGATGATTTGAGCAGAGGCTCAAGTGCCTAAAAATACAGACGAGGTCCGGTTTGGGTTGCAGGGGGGGGTTGGTTATCACAGAAAGAACAATAAACCATAAAAACAAGACAGGAAGGTTTCAAGATGCTTTGCAGCGGTTCCAGTTCCTGCCTTTCCAGGCTCTGCAAAACGGGCATTTCCACCATTAAAACAATAAGAGAAAATAAAAGGCATTTGCCCTCTCAGCCCCCCCTTGTCTCCTAAGATGTGCTGGAAGCCAAGTTGTAAGAAATAAGATTTACTGCACCGAGGAGCTTTTACTATATTTGTAGGGAGTGTTACTTCCCCTATCAGTTCCAGACTCCAGCTCACAGCATCCCTTGAAGAACAGATGTCCTGGGGCCGTGGAACCATTCATCCTCCCCACAGTTTGGGGGGTCAGGCCTGTAGGAGCCGCCAGCCAAGAGGGGCTCTGCAATTGGCATGAGAAATCTCCTTTTCTGATGAGCCAGAGGATCATCGGAAAGCGGGGCATTGCTGCGAGCAAAAGACGCTAATTTGCTACACTATGGATGTGGCTGGGGAGAGGCAGCGGAGAGGGGGGGAGAAGGGATGGAGGAATAAAATCCCACCCAGTTACAGAATCAGTGCTCGAACCTGCTCCCGGTTCTTCATCAGCGTGAAAAATGACAACTGCGCGGAGATTCTTCTCTGTCAGCAGCGTAAATGTGCGATTACAGCTGTTCATATTTTCACTCTAATGAAGGGTTGCACATTTAAATGGCGAGATTTATTAGGGAGCGCGGGCCGCCTCTGCACATGCAAAAAGTGCTCAGCGACGCCTAAACCGCTGCTTGTTTATTCTGGTGTCAATGATCGTTTCTCTCCGTGTTTAAATAATAAGAAGAAAGGAAGAACAGCCCCGTTTGGCCCCTTTCTGGGGGAGGAATAGACAAAACGCAACAAAACACAAAGCGGGGGGAGAAGGAAATCAGACAAAACCTCAAACTCCAAAGCAGGAAGGAAAGATGAGGAGCGGGGGATGAACTAAAATGAGAATGAACCCCCCCCACCGCGAGCGCAGGACCCCCCCCTTTATCCCGGCAGGACCAAGGAGCCGACAGCCCTCAATGCGCCGAGAACGCGGCCCGAGGTTGGGTTCATAAACAGGTGAAATGATGGAGTTTATTGCCACCAACATCCCCACTGAAACGAAATAACCGTGTTGCCGTCTCGGCCCCGCTGGAAGACGGATGGTAAACTTGACCTGCCGCTGGTACTATCCGAGTGCCATTTTTTATCGCCCTCGGCCACCCCCCCGGCGGAGCGCGCTGGGTAAATGCCTGTGCGTGGTCAGGTCAGGCGCGGGCGCGGGTGAAACTCCGTTCACATTTGCATACAGGCGGGTTTCCACAATGAAGACCCATCTGTTCCCGTCAGCGAGTACAAATCGAGTGTCACCCAACGCGCTGCAAACGGCAGCCGCGCGCGGCCATTAGCCGCAGGAACACTTAGCTCAGGTTACGGATATGGAACTGCTGATTTGGGTTTAAATACCTGATAACTGAAGACTTTTTATTACACGCGAACAAAGAGTGAACCTTGAACTGATCACAAGAGCACCCCGCTCCCCCATGGACCCGACACCCACCCTTCACCCTCTATTATCCGCACAAAACCACTGTATATTTGGGGGGGGGGACAACGCTCAACCAGATTGAAATGTCACCAAACAGATCTTAACAGCAACCGGTGACATCAAATTTATACAGGAGACGGGATGCATCCAATGGGAAAAGGGAGAAAAGGATGGGTGGTGCAAACAGAAGGCGAACTCTGAACTCTCCATGCCCTTTGAGGTCATTAATATTGGTGCAACGTTGGTCCTTGAACTTCTACATTATGCCAGGGTGGAAATATGTGCGGTCCAGGTTCAGCAGAGGTGAGGGTCTGTCCCCCTCCCATCACCCCAATCCCAGCTCTGGCCACCAGCCCCTTGGTGCTGCTCACACCGAGCAGGATGGGCCAGGACCCACATCACCTGTGTCACCCTGTCCCCAAAACCAGCTCTGTGCTCATGTGTGGTGAGCACCGAGGCCAGCAGGATCATGGGCCAAGTTCACAGCGAGCTGTTTGGGGGCTGCCCCTCATCTCTGGGCCATTAAGAGGTTTCTTGGGGAGCTGCTTTGCTCCGTTTCCCCTTTCAAGCGAGGGAAGCCCTAAACTTCCGAGATTTACTTCCACGATGAGCACAAAAGCCATTCTTTTGCACTCAGAACAAGCCTCCTGTCCCACAGTGGAGGCATTGGGCAGAAAAGCAGCAAAGCTCAACACCCATCCAGGAAGAGCAGTGTGACGACCACCATGAACCCCTCCTTGTTTCCACAACGGGGGACAACAAGCGCAGCCGAATCCTGCCCAGCCACCTCCCAGCATCCGCTGCCAGCTCCTCACCCCCAGACATCAGCACTGCCCCAGGGATGTAGGAGCCAGCCCCCCCAGAACTGATGCACTGAGCATCAGGCGCCACAGCCAAAACTGCTCCTAAGACCGCCAGAACAACCCCTGGCATGGACAGAAGCCACATCTTTACCGGGAGGAAAACACCGCTTCAGGAGCATGAACAGGAACACCGTTTCGTCCCACCAAAACCGTATCTGGGAAGGTGAAATCCCATTAAATCCCCTAAAATGGGCAGTTTTCATGGCCCAGCTGCCTTCCTTCCCCTCCTTTGGAAAGCTCCCCTAAACAAAGTGGGTATTTGCATATCACAGGCAAGGCCCTTCTCGGGATGCCACCCATTTGCATGCAAGGTGGCTGCTCCAAAGGAAGAATAAACCAACTCGGGGCGGGGGGGAAACCCATTACACAAGGTTTACCCTTCTGTTGGCTTCTAAAGAAAGCAAGCCCCATTAAAGAGCTGTCAGTGGTTTAATTCCCGTTTTCCTGCAGGGATATGCTCCCATTCCCATTCCCAACAGATAAAGCAACTCGTCTGATAGAAATATTGGCTGCTGGGTGCGTGTGGGTTGTTGTGGGCTGGTTTTTTGTGCGAGGAGTGAACAGGAACTGAACCTTGAACTTCATTTCCCCTTTGAACTCGTTACCTTTAAACAAAATTCCCCATGCTTTCCCTCTTCAAACAAATTTCATCACAATTACAGTCCCTTCCACTTCGCTTAAAGATATATAATCATTGACTTGACCTAATTACCTGGCGCAGGCCTTTCTCTACAAGGTGAAAGCCATATTGGTGTGAACAGAAGCTGACCCCTGTATTCTTGATACCCCAATTTTATTCTAATTATTGTATAGGAGGTTTTCCATCTTCCTCTGTCCTCCTATTCCCTCCCTCCCCCCGGTTGCTATTTGGTTGCCGGCGCGTTCGGTGATGCCCTTTGGGTTGGGAGCTGCCTGGAGACAGGCTGCAAAATACATCTTAGGTTGAAAAGAGCATATTCTTTTTTTATCCCCCCAACCTCATTCAATAGGGAACGGGGAGATTCAGCTCTGCAAAAGGCTGCCAAGAACAATCCCCCATGGAAGCACACGCGGCATCGCAAGCATGTGGGTTTGGGGACCCCCACACAGTGACACCCCACACCACAGTCCCCCCCCAGCGAGGCCTGGGCTGCTTGTCTACATGGATTAAAAGCTTTATGCTAGCAGGGAATGGGAATTCTGATGTGGAAGTTGAAGGCGATGTTTCCTGTAACTCCAGAGCAAGGGGATTGCACTGAGAATATAAGCACAAAGAACTGGGCTCCGGCTGGTCCCACAGTCCCCTCTTCCTCCAAATCCACGCGAGCCAAGGTCCCTCAAGTGCCAAGAATCACCTTTTTTAGCTGTATGATCTTGTGAGCCTGGCGAGCCCAGGACCCCCAAGCACATCACGCTCCTGGTTTCGTCATCCCCTCATTCACCCTCCCAAAACACAACGGAAGTTCAAGGGCGCTGGGTTGATCCTGGTCCAACACCACCTCGACGAGCCGGTGCGTTGGAGGCAAACCACTTCACACTCCTCTAACATCACCCCCCCTTGTCACCCTTTACCTTGCCCGTTTGCCTGATCAAACTGCAAGCTCTTCAGAGCTGTAACTCGGTGCAAAACAGCTTTGGTGCTGTGGTGGTACCACAAAACATCACTGCAATGGGAATTAAATCATCTTCCAGCAGACTAGGACAAGACTCTGGTACCTTCCTGCATAAGGTTGAAGGTTACTGCAGATCCCCACCTTCTCTAAGGACAGTTTTTCCCCTTACAAATGAAGTTGCAATGAAAGGATGGATCTTCCCACCAGTGTCTTTAGCCTGGTAGTTTCTAATGGCATTCAGAGCTGACGAAAGGCTCCAATTACCTCTGCAACACAAGATATTTCCCCTCTTATCCTTTCAAACCAACAAGAAGCAGCTCACAGAACCAGCTCCCCCATTAATAAAGGGTGCCAGGACCTGACAGGCAGGGTCATGGAGAAACACACCCCCCCCCCAAACCCTCTCATTTGTCTTGGGCAATTGAAAAATAATTAGCAACTGCAAAAGGGTTCAGTACCGAGGAGTAAACAAAGGGAAAAGGGTTCCTCCACATCACGGCCTGCGGGGCACAGCATGTGCGCATCCCCAAAGGTGAGCATCTCCCCCCATGACAAATGAGCCAAGGACGGGGCAGGAAGCGAAGGGGAGGGCAGGTGTGGAGAGGCAAAGAGCTGCTCTTTGCACTCGAATCCCTTCCTTGCTTGTCCTCCCCCTTGGCTCATAAGCCCCCACAACAAAGGAAGGAGCAGAGGCAGAGTGAGCCAGCACCGGAGTGTGCAGATAGGTGGTGCGCAAAGCCCGGCTCTGTGACACCGACGTCGTGCATCCATTTGTTATGGTCTCTTGGCGAGAAAGGCCATGCTCAGATGCCCTGGAGCTCCACTGTAATAAATAGACGCTGAAGATTAAAGGAGCAAATCCTACCACCTGCCCCAAGTCTGAACCCACAGATTTAGCATACTGGGGTACCCAAGAGGGATGGAGGCTTTGTAGACAGCAGAGCTATAGCCGTTTTATGGCAGTTTCTGCAACCTCAGGGCTTGTGCCTGTGCCCCTGGCTCAGAGAGCTCAGCTCCCCTGCTGAGCCCTGAATTCAGGGCTTGAACGGGAAGACCAAGGGGGAGGGGAGAAAATCAGTGCTTGTCCCAGTCCCCAGGCCTACCCCAGCCATCCTGGGATGGAACCGAGGACCCAAGCCCCAAAGTCACGGTGATCCGCACTATTGTCCTCCCCCTCCGCCCAGAGTTCTTTGATCAGCAGCAAGTTTGCATCTCAAAGAACAGGAGGGAAAGAATATTCAAATCCTCATCTTGTCTGGCCCTGCTTTCCCTTGGTGGGCTGGTGAGTTTCCCATTGTAAAAGTGGGTGGTTTCAACCTTCTTGCTTTGCTTTTCCATTGGTTGAGGGTTTTTTTCTGCATTGCAAGACCTTAAATAAGGTCCAACACATCAAATAAGAGAATTGAAGTATTTCTGACCCACTTGTTCCAATGGCATTTGAAAAGAAAAGCTTATGTTTGGGGTTTTTTTTTGGTTTTTCCCAACTAATTTCTCCTTCACTGGGATGGGAGGAGGGATGGATACAGGAGTGTCACCATCCTGATGTCCACTAGATGACAAACACAGCTCACAATTGGCAGCAAAGACTTCACACCTACGTGGGAGATACCATTACAGCTCAAGGGGTCTGAAGCTGTGCTCTGCTTCTTGATGGCTATAGAGGCTGTTCAGGTGGCCTTTGGGCTTCCTAGACTTGGATGAGGGGGTGAGCGTGGTACCCATCTACTGCTTTGTACTTCGATGGTTGTGTTTTCCTTCCCACCAATCCCCATTTGCATGAAGCCTTACAGGAATCATGATGAAGTTCCCAAACCTCCCAACCCACCGGCCTTTCCTTTTAATCACAGCAGAGAGCTAAGAAATACAGAAGGCAATGATCAAAGGTAGCACCACCACAATACCAAGGTGAAGCTGAAAAACGCTGGGGCAAATCCAATGTCACCCTCGTAAAATAACAGATTAGAAGAAAGACTCAAAAAGGAACTAAATTACTTGAGGAGCAGCCAGGCAATAATTGCCTTCATAGCAACCAGCAACCTTTGGGTTTGTGACGAGAGAATGACCTTAGGCACAGGTCAGCCTTTCTGATCAAGCTCAGAAGGAGCAGATGAAGGCTAATGTGGAAGATGCAATATATCTGGAGCCTTTCCTGGGCCTCTGATGTGGTGCCACAGCAAATCTCGCTGAGAAGCATTAATTTACCTCAGCTTGGATAGAAGCAATCGTCAGGCTGAGAACTGGCCCAAGGGCCACAGGCAAAAGCTGGTGATGAATGGTCCCGTGTCACGTGCGGGGGAAGCGGCTGTGTTGGGGTACTGCAGGGGATGAGCCCCCGTTTTATCTAAGGCAAGTAAACAGTCCATTAATTCAATGAGCAGGAAGATACTAAATTAGGTGGTAATGCAAATATCAAGTGAAAGCAGAGGAAATAATAGCAGGGGACATGGAGAGGTTAGGAATAGGGATAGAGGAATAAAACGAGATGCATCCTACTGAGGAATAAACCAGGGTAATACAAAAACAAAAGTCATCTGGAGCACATCCAGCCCCAGGGAATGTTATGGAGCAAAAGGAGAAATGTTATGGAGAAAATAAGAATTTCAGATGTAATCGAGGATCTCAAAAGTGAATTGGTTGCATGGGGCACAGGGAGCTCTGCACGGTGAGGAGGGGAGTCAGGGTAACGCAAAGCTTCTGCCAGCAATGATGCTACATCTACACAGGCTAAACCCCAACGCTGGATCTAGCCCAAAATCTCAGCAACTCAACCTAACACACTGAGCACAGGAAGGGTGTGCACAGGAGTAGGACGGAAACCGGCTCCCTCCAAGTCAGAGGCAGGGGACTGATGAACTCATCCTGCAGTCCCCGGCCCCCTGGAATAACAGGGTTTGCTTTGAAAGCAGAAGGCCCATGGCAGGGGGGTTGGAACTTGATGATCTTAAGGTCCTTTCCAACCCTAACTATTCTATGATTCCATGATATGAATGAGGTTTAAGGAAGCAGAAATCAGGACAGACTTGAAAGCTCCAGTGAGCCAAAGACTTCTCCTGCAGATGCCCATGGCCTTTGGGGGACAGCAGAGTTCTGTCTTTTTAGGGAACCAGAAGTGGGTAAAGCAGAGACACAAGTCACAGGGGGTGGGAAGCACCACCCTATAGATTAGTTTCAAAGACCGATCCCAACCGCATCCCTGCTCTAAATCCCCAAGGAGAGCTCATCCCCACCACACACATCCTCTCCACACACCTCATGCATCAGGTGTTTATCGAGAAAGGCAGAGTGCTTCCAGGATTTGGAACGAGTTCAGAGCGGACAGGGAGCTTCACCCCACTAAATTCTGTCCTCCCTTGGGTTTTGTGGCTTCTTCACCCACTGCTAGCAGAGCCCCTGCCAGGCACCTCTCTTGGCAGGCTCCCATTGCCCACAGCATAAGCCTGTCTCAGCACTAAGTGCCTTTGCCCCAGATACCATCAGTTTCAAGCTAAAATAAACTTCCCCAAATTCCATCCTGTTTGCTAACGCTTTGATCCTCCGCAGAGCGATGCCAGACCATTTTCATCTGCAGCAGATGGCCAACGTGCACTGCTAAATGCAGAAGAGGTCTTTGGCCAGAGAATCTGAGCACGGTTGCTGGGGCTCCAAGGCTTTCAAGATGTGATTGCCACCTACACCACAGGCTCTTCACTGGCCCTGGGTCAAGCCACTTGCACTCTGCATCAGCCCCAGCTCTATTATTCCCTCCATTCCAGTGGATGAATCTGACTCTAAAAACCAGGCTAATGCTCTCCAACTGCTACTCTGTGATTTGCCTCCTAAGCTCTTTGGGATGGTCCAGGCAAGGCAGCCAAGGCTTCTTTCTCCAAAGGCTACCCAAGTGCCAGGAGCATCCCTGCGCTGCTGGGAAGGTGCCACTGCGAGGGCAACTTGGTTAAATACCGCAGCGGCAGAGACACGGCCCTGGGTGAAGGGATGCTTCAAGGAACCCATCCATCTGCCAGAGCGGTTGCTCAAGCGCAGGGCAAGGGTGGATGGAGGAACAGCAGCAATTCACCAATCTCAAACGGCAGCTCCCACTTTAACCTACGAGTGCAGGAAAAAGAATAGGGGTGAAGCTTTGTAACCAAATAAAGAGAGCTGGGAGCTCAATAACAGGCATTATCCTATGGCAAAGATTTTGTTATTGTTGAGTACTGATTCCTTTATCTCTCGGAGACAATCAACCTTCAGCCAGAGGAGTCTAACCTTAAAACCCCATAACTCAATTTTACATAGTGTTAAAGTTTGGGGGGATATTTGTCAGTGCTGGAGCTGATACAATCAGTCTGGAGGACCCCAGAACAAAGAGCAGCGGGTGAAGAGCATGTCACCTCCACACACATTCGTTTCCTTGATGAACAAGGAGCTATTAGTTGGCGAGAAAGCATTATCAGGGGTGAAGGATGATGCCGATTGTTTCGGCTGCTCTTCCCGTGACACTGGATTAGAAGAAGGAGTCCCAGTGTTTGCTCAGTGCCCCTCTGCCCCCAGCACACACAGGTAGGCGGCCGCACGCTCCCGGCCACCCTCCACCACGGAGCACAAAGCGATCAATCCGGACACCCAACCCCTTTCAAGCGCCGCCATCTCTCCGAGGGTTACACAATGAAAGTTTACCTGGTTTTAAGAAGCAGTTCATCACCAGGAGCCTTAAACAAAGCTCCTCCTAAACCCCACGTGTGCAGACACACGCAGAATGCCCCCGTGCTCAACGACAGTGATGGAACGGCCAAGCGCAGCCTCTCCGCTCGAGTAAACCCACCGGCAGGTACACCAGCCCCAGAGAGAAGCTCGCTGAATAAAGTTACACTTGACTCCTTCTATTTAAAGTAGAAGGGAGAGAAGTTACAAGAAAAATTGAAGAAAAGAGGCTTTTCCTCCCCTCCAGGTGTTCTTGAGCACATTTCGCTTTACCATTTATTATAAGCAGTCTTTAAATTAAATTCTTCAGGACAGTGGCTTTATTTTTGCATGGAGTGATTTTCAGCAATGCATAACCTGAGTCATAATTTCATGTATTCCCCGTGGCTCACGCTGAACCACACACTGAAGCACATGCTTAAGTCGGAATGAAGTCAGTAGTAGTTTAGTGTGTGTTAATGTATATACAGCAAGGGCTTTTATTGCTGTCCAGACCATTTCTCTCAGCTGGGAATTTGGTAGTTCAGGACTTGTTAGTGTTTGGAGATGGATCCTGCAAGATACAGGTACAATTATTACTACTGCCATGAACAGCTCCAGCCAGACAATACCCGGAATGTCTTTGGAGGGCGAAGCTGTCTGTATTCGGGATAAGGGATAAGGGCCCCAAGGCTCATGAGTACCAAGAGCATGGGGGAAGCAAGTGGCTTGGTTGCCTTTCTGTCCCACAGAGGGATGAATAGAAGTTCACCCTGCTTTCAGACAAGTCTCCTTGCCGTTCACTCAGAGGAAAAGCCTCCTTCACCTCCTCTGCTGACCTCAGTACACTCAAAATCCTATCTCCAAGAAAACAACCCCCAAATCTTTCCTCTAACCCCAATGTATTTCAAAGACACAATCTGGAGCATCTCTCCCCTGTGTTCCTGCTGAAGCACACACAGAACCCACCAAATATTCCATCTTATTCTTATCTATATATTTGGACAAAATGTCTATCTTATGTTTGCTGCACCCCATCACTACCAGTGCCAAGCACACTCAGCCCCCAGCCTTCTGCAAAGGCAAAACCCCATCTCCCAAGCCTAGACAAGGTCCTGGGGGTCAGATGCGGCGGTCTGGGCATCCTCAGGCTGCTTCTACACAGCCACAGGGCACCAAAGCTGGCACCTCTGCTGCCGTGCTGCCGGGCCACAGCACCCTGCCCTCCAAGCACCCCTCCTACAGAGGAGACCCCAGGCAGGTCAGTAATGACAGATGCTGGTGCCTATGAGTTTGGGGCACTGGAACCACTTGCTTTTGACAAAGGGCAGAAGAAAAGCGGCCATGAAGTTCTACCCCGGCACTTTGTTAACTCCCATTTCCTGCATATTGATCCCTCTGCTGGGGAGAATATGGAGACACAAAGCGTTTATGCCTTGGATTTACATCCTCATGAATAAAAAGGCCTTTAGGAGGCTGGTGCCCAAGTAATCCCAGCGTCCCCCCCCAGCTGTAACTCGGCACATTGATAATTCAGGGGTGTTTGATGTGGGGAACCTGCAATGCACCACGAGAGGAAGCTCCATCCCTCTGACATCCCTCCTGGGAGCCGCCACCACCACCCGGCTCCGCGCACCCGAGAGCATCAGCTCAAAGGCGCCAGTGCTCCCGCTGAAATAATGGACGTGCCGAGGGCATCCCTGTGCTGCAATTCATTTGAAGCTGGGATCGTACGGCAGCGGTCCCTGTTTCCATGCAAAGTTGCTATTAAAACCCAAATAACACCTTGTCATTAGAGACTGTCCTCTAGGTACGGAAAATAAATCTCTTCCCCTGATCCTGCGCTTCCAAAGCAATACAAAGAAACTTTAATTATGCCTTTTCCCTGTCGGCGAGCAGCGGAGCTGGCAGGTTTGTGCTCTAGAAGAGCTGCATTAATAAGTTATCGGCATTTCGGTGACTTGGAAGTGATTTCAATTACAAATCCTGTGCGGGGCCCCAGCGAGCTGCTGAGGGTTTACACCGCACGGCTCACAACATAGCTGCTCTGCCTCAAGAGCTCTTGCGAGCAGGGAATGACTCGAGCAGCTTCAACACCCCAACCAAACAGCGCCGTGGTTGGGCAGGAACCCGTTTCCAAACCACAAACCCAGGCAGGTGACACCCAAAACCCCACTCACAAGCACGGTATTGAGTGTAAAAGCAGCGCAGGCTTTCAGATCCTGAGGCTGCAAATAACCAGCATGAAGTGAGCAGAGCATCACGGGCGCGTTCGGGTTGGACCTTCCAAGCTCAGCAATGAGCAGGGACATAGAATCATAGAATAGTTAGGGCTGGAAAGGACCTTAAGATCATGCAGTTCCAACCTCCCTGCCATGGGGGGGACACCTCACACTAAACCATGGCACCCAAGGCTTCATCCAACCTGGCCTTGAACACTGCCAGGGATGGAGCATTCACAACCTCCCTGGGCAACCCATTCCAGTGCCTCACCACCCTAACAGGAAAGAATTTCCTCCTTAGATCCAATCTAAACTTCCCCTGTTTAACTTTCAACCCATCACCCCTTGTCCTATCACTACAGTCCCTAATGAAAAGTCCCTCCCCAGCATCCCTATAGCCCCCCTTCAGACACTGGAAGGCTGCTATGAGGTCTCCACGCAGCCTTCTCTTCTCTAGGCTGAACAGCCCCAACTTTCTCAGCCTAAAACACCTTTGACTCCATCACGTTGCTCAGAACCACATCCAGCCTGGCCTGCAATAGCTCCAGGGATGGGACATCCACCACCTCTCTGGGCAATCTGTGCCTGTGTTTTACCCCTCTTTTAGTGTAAAACCATCACTGCTCGTCCTATCACAACCAGCCCTGCTAAAAATCTCTCCCCATCTTTCTTACAGGCCCCTTTTAAGAACTGAAATTCCACAATAAGGTCTCCCTGGAGTGCTCTCCAGCTGAACAACCCCAACTCTCTCAGCCTTTGCTCACCAGAGCAGTGCTCCATCCCTCTGATCACTCCTGTGGCCCTCCCCTGGACCCTTTCCAACAGGTCCGTATCTTTCCTGCACTGAGGAAGTACTCCATCATCCAACTTCGATGTGGGAGCTTCAGGCATAGGCTGGACCAAAACACTGCAGGGCCCAATCTTGCTCCGTGTCAGGATTACATCCCAAGGAGAGCACTAAGGAATGTCCTGCCTGGTGATTCCTAAGGGAACCTCTGGTCCTACCCTCGATGATAAGGTGTCTCCAATATAATGTATACGTCCCCTTCTGGCTGCCTGCAACCAACCCACCCTCCTCCTCTCCACCCCTAACAAATAACCCTTACTATGGAGCCGAACCCACCTGCTCTGTATAAAACAGAGCCAAACCTTTTGAGCAGCCAGACACCCGCTCCAGGAACATATCTGCACAACGCCAGGGCCATTAGCACACCGGGGCTGAAAGCACTGATGTTAGGGTGCGTTTCCAGTCAGAAAATGCTAAAGCAAAGAACAGGAGCCCTAGAGCCTGGAGGGAGGCTGATTTCTGTACAGAATGTCACCATAGACAGGTATTGCTTGGAAAATACATCTTCCTATCCATGGATTCAGGCCTGTTCTCCTCCCCCTGGCAAAGCTCGCATGGAACTGGTCAAACCTGCTCAAAGCCATGGTAAGGAATAAGGAGAAATAAGTGATCTGTGGTTTAACATCTCTTTTAGGTGATGCTTGAGATCAGAAAGGAAACGAGCCAGGAGAAACCTTCGATGGCATCACACTTGTCACAAACCCCGTCCTTGAATGTCTCCCACCCTGTTTCATAGAGTTTTAAAGTACCTCAACAGCACGTTTATAATAACATGGTCAACAGCAGAAAAAGACATTTCTGGACATCAGGGAGGCAGAATAATTGCTTCTAATGGTATCTGAAAGGAAAAACGTAAAGCTTTCAACGCCAGTGTACGAGGCATTTCCCCTCATCCGCAGGCATTCAGGGCGCGATCCATACACATCAGAGAGCTTGGAGCCACTCAGCATTCCTGAAACAGGTTCTTGCTGCTTTTTACTTCATGCGATTGGCTCTCACTCCTGAAACAGCAGCATTTGGGCAAGTGGCTCCTTCACTCCCCCCCGGCCACGCTTCCCACCCCTGCATCCATCACCCAGCGCCTCCATGGTTATCCTGGGGCAGCGGCCACAACCCTGTCCTTGGGGCAGGAGACCACGGCTCCCACGCTTGGCGTGGAAAAGCAGGGATCTGCTCCTGCACCCCCGGCAGGAAGAAGGGACCCGGAGGAACACCCGGGCTGGAGACTGGGTGGGGTTTGGGGGTCGGTTTTAGGGGGGTCTTTTGGTTCTTGGTTGTGGGCTCACGGGAAGCGGAAGGAGCCAACGCGGGACCGCGGCCGCGCACGGTGCAGCACCGCTCTGCGCCACACGGGGGCGCTGCAGAACTCCGCTGCCGCCGCCGCCGCGCCCCGGTTGCGGAGCCGGCAGTGACCCCCCCTCCCCGGCGGTGAGAGCCCCCCCTTACATCCCTCAGCATCACTCCAGCGGTGGAACCCCCCCTTACATCCCTCAGCATCACTCCAGCAGTGTGACCCCCCCTGCATCCCTCAGCATCACTCCAGCAGTGTGACCCCCCCCTGCATCCCTCAGCATCACTCCAGCGGTGTGACCCCCCCTTACATCCCTCAACATCACTCCAGCGGTGTGACCCCCCCTTACATCCCTCAGCATCACTCCAGCGGTGGAACCCCCCCTTACATCCCTCAGCATCACCCCAGCGATGTGACCCCCCCCTACATCCCTCAGCATCCCTCAGCATCACTCCAGCGGTGTGACCCCCCCTTACATCCCTCAGCATCACTCCAGCGGTGTGACCCCCCCCTGCATCCCTCAGCATCACCCCAGCGGTGTGACCCCCCCTTACATCCTTCAGCATCACTCCAGCAGTGTGACCCCCCCCTGCATCCCTCAGCATCACTCCAGCAGTGTGACCCCCCCCTTACATCCCTCAGCATCACTCCAGCGGTGTGACCCCCCCCTTACATCCCTCAGCATCACTCCAGCGGTGTGACCCCCCCCATCTCTCAGCACATCCCTCAGCATCATCCCTCAGCATCCAGCGGTGGAACCCCCCCCCTACATCCCTCAGCATCACTCCAGCAGTGTGACCCCCCCCATTCACATCCCTCAGCATCACCCAGCAGCGGTGTGACCCCCCCTTACATCCTTCAGCATCACTCCAGCAGTGTGATCCCCCCCAGTGTGACATCCCTCAGCATCACTCCAGCAGTGTGATCCCTCCCCCCCAATGTACATCCCTCAGCATCACTCCAGCGGTGTGACCCCCCCTGCATCACTCCGCATCACTCCCGGGGTGTGACCCCCCCTGCATCCCTCAGCATCACTCCAGCGGTGTGACCCCCCCCTTACATCCCTCAGCATCACTCCAGCGGTGTGACCCCCCCTGCATCCCTCAGCATCACTCAGCATCACCCCAGCGATGTGACCCCCCTTACATCCCTCAGCATCACTCCAGCGGCGTGACCCCCCCCCCCGCATCCCTCAGCATCACTCCAGCGGTGTGACCCCCCACACACATCCTTCAGCATCACACCAGCAGTGTGACACCCCCCTCCCCAGCACCCTGAGCACCCACCCGCACAGCACAGCACGCATCCTGCCCAAACAAATTTGCGCCTACCTGCACCACACGTTCTGCAGGACCACTCACAGCCCCGATGGCCCTGCACACCCACCTTGCGTAATGGACCCTGCACAATGGACCCTGCATACTGAAAACACTCCTGCGTTTTTAAATCCTGCACTTTTAAAGCAATTCATTCCACATTTTGGAAATGATTCCTTAAAGGCTGGAAGTGTGTAGGAAGTACAGTGGAAAATGCAAGCAGAGTACTTCAAGCAGGGAAGCATGTGTCCGTCAGAACACTACACAGTTCAGGGAGAAAGGGCATGGTTCTCCAGAGCACCAAGAGAGAACACAGTGCACCTTGGAAGAGAAGAGCACATCCATCCCATACTGGGCACAGGGCGGCTGGAGCCTAGCATGGACCAGACAAGAAACTCCACAAGAAGTTTACAGGCTTCTCCCCTGGAGCCAGCATCTTGCTTCTGAAGAGCTATGGACAAAGCTCATGTTGGTGCTTTATTGTTTCCCTACCCATTTCTGTGTATTAGAAGGCCAAACATGAGCAAAAGGGGCCTTCTCCAGAGCACATTCCTGTCACTGGGAATTATGCTCCCTTCCTTCCGTATGCTAACCTCTGCAATAGAAAACAGAGTACATCACTGCTGAAGCTGTTGGGACACAGCAGCGCAGTCAAGAGCCAGGCACGGGGCAGAAGCCACAGTGGTCCTCACCCCCTTCATCTCCACATGGATCCAGGCTCAGCATCCCTCCAGCAATGGGTAAGATGCTCTGCAATGATCACAGAAGCCCCACTTCGAGCCGTATTTAGCAGTGCTAAACACTAAGAGGTGCAACTCCCACCCCTCAGGATGCTTTGGGATCCATCTTCAGTAAAACTAAATGAACACACACTGGCAAACCCAGTGATTCCCCAGTTTAAAAGACAAAGGCTTCAAGCTGTCTGAGTACATTACATGGGAAGGGTCTCCTAAGAAATACTTATCATTCTAACAGTACTTAGTGGTTCCACGGTGCCTCCCAGCACTGTACAAACATTAGCTTCTTAATCACTCATTAGGGACGATCCTATAGAGCTGGGCCATGCCTCATTGAGTAAAGTCATCCCCAACCTGCTCAGCTCCTCTTGCTTCCTCCAGGGACAACTGGGAAGGTTCTCTGACTCCTGTGAGAAGCTCAGAGCCTGTTCCACGTGAGCGGTGGTGGTGGCATTCCCTGCCTCCAAACTCTCCCATTTTGGATAGCAAGGAGAGGTAAAAGCGAGCATCACCCCAGTCAGAGACCTTCCTCCTTTAGAGCCTTGCATTATGGAAGCTGGGGGGTCAGAAAGTTAGGGGAGGGAGGACATAGGAGCCTTTAACAGTGTCATGGGATTGCACCTACGGCCATAACCTCTTGTTGCAAACCAGGGCTGCAAAGGGATGGGGAAAAGCCACAGGAATGCTAAGTATGTTCCCACAATCGGACAAGTTCTTCTCCTGGCCTCAGCTACATGGATTCCCCTGAGCATCAGCCACCCGTGCTGCATGAGTGGAGCAGCTTGCTCCAAGCATCATCCACCCTGGCCTTGAGCACTGCCAGGGATGGGGCAGCCACAGTGCCCCCACAAAGGGGCCCAGTAAAAGCAGAGGTTTGCCCAGCTCAGAGAAGGCAAACCTGGACCATGATGAAAACCAGTCCATGAAAGTCTTAGAACTTTCTGCTTTTCCCACAAGGATGTCCTAATCAGCAGTCAGGCCTGTCTGACACTGCCTTTAGCTTGTCCAACGTACTGATTTCAACTCTCAAGTGACTGATTTCATACTTGTTAAAAGAGATCATTGCACTTTCTATCGTCAAAGGAGCAAGCAAAGAAAACACGCCAAAAAAAAACAGAGTAAATCATCACAGACATTCAAAATCCCAAAGGAAACCCCAACCCTGATCCATCCCCATCCAACTGGCAGACATCAAGAAAACCCCATTGTGGCAATGCCCCAGCAAACTATGGCAGGGCAAAGGAAAGGTTCCAAACCCTGGGTTCGGCCTTTTTTCCCTTTACTCTGACTCCTTCAGACTACCCACAGCCTCATCCACACAGCCAGAACTGCTCAACTTGCATCCAGACCCAACACACGGCGCTGCTGTTACTCAGGACTCTCCCCCGTTTCCAAGAACTAACACCTCATTTGAATGCAGCTGCTCCCAGTGCCAGCTTTTCCCCCTCCTTTTTGTGGTATGGCATTTTTCCTGTGTTAGCCATCTCCTATTCACCCCTTTGGGCATCCTTCCATGGAGCCTGAGCCTGTAAACGACCAGGGATGCCAAGTGTTTGCATGCCTTGCAACTGTTATGTCAAGCTCTGCCCCTTGGAGTTGCCAAAACCCACCACTGTGAGGTAGCAAAGCAAATACCTCCTTAGACAAGCTTCATAAACACGCCAAGAGAAACCCTAGACCATAAAGACGTTGCTCGCCCACGGAGGCCAAGCTTGAGGTCCTCCGCACCCTTTCATGTCCCATCTGTTCTCCTTGTCGCACGTTCCCCATCTGCGCTCTGCGTAAGCGTGTTGTGTCTGAGCACCCAGACTATTTAGTGCAACCAATCCCAAACTCCACACCTCTTTTCATGCTGCAGCTGCCACCGGACCAACCCGGTCTCTGATCAGCCAAAATGAAGACATTTATGTTATGGCATAAAGCAACACATGCAGCAGATAGGCCTGGTGTTCTGCACCGCACAACGGAGCTGGCTTTGGTGCCCATCAGCTCTTGCAGCCTTGTCCCAAATAAATCCTCAGTTCTTTGCGTCCCTGACTGATGGTTACAGATCCCTAACAAGAAGAAATACACCAAAAGCTGCACGTTGCTTTGGGAAACACAGCCACCAGGTCAAACTCTGCTCTTTGCCATCACTGTTGCCAACCCAAAATAGAGCAAGCAGCTCCAGTTTGCAGCAAGACGTTCACCAACTACATTCAACTTCAGCAATCCTAAACCAACCCCAGGATCACCACAGCATTTTGTGGTCCTTGACAAAGCAGGTACCAGCCAACAATAAAAACTCACAAAAACCAGCTCCTGCATTATGACAAGGAAATGAGACCTGATAACACTTCTCATTATCTCTTCACTCAAGGACTTCAAAAAGCATCTAGGACTTACCATCATCCTGCAAGTCCGATGGAAGTGAAGCATCAGACGTCATGGAAGGGGCAAAACCCCAGCTCTGATTTTCATCACAACTGTCCTGTCCAAAGCCAGCATCACACTGATCCTCTCCTAGAAAGAGAAGGGGAGCCTGAGTTCAGTGAAGAGGACACATTCTTCACCCCCAATCTTACTGCCCACCCTGTGACACAGATTTCCTCCTGGTTCCCACCTTCCACTGAAGTCCTCTACAAAACCCAAACCCAGGTTCGTGTGTTTAAGGGCAGATTCATCATTTAGGGTCATGGTGGCATAGCAAGAAGACTCATGCTGGATGTGTGCGGACTTCCCACCCAGAGGGCGTACAAGGAGGAGGCTGGAAATACCAGTCTTGAGGCCAAACTACCAGAGCTAGGTCCAATTCTGTGCTTGCTCTCAGTACATGAGCTCTGCATAACGAACTCATCCATCTGTGAAATGAAGGACTACGCTGCTTCGCTAGAATGAAGACTCGTCCTACGCTGTAGGAAGGAGCTTTGAGGTCCCTCCTTGAGGAACAGCAGGGAAAGAAAGATTGACTCCCTATGACAAGCAGTCACATATGTCTGAGCGGGGAGGCAGGAGCTATTACCTCCCCATCCTTGAGGTTACATTGAATGTTTGCTAGGGAATTTGCTCCTGATATTGGATTTTATGCAGAAGGCACTTAGAGGCTCCAGTGACAGATGTTAATATCAAGGTTTAATATGAATGGAGTGCAGCTAGCCTACCTGTAGAAGAAACTACTCCTCACCCTAAACAAAGCCCAAAAAGTGGCCTTTCAAGCTTTTGCCTTCCATTTCCTGAATACACAGAGCCCAGGCTGCTGATAACAGAGCTGAAGACAGCTGCTTACTCATTCAACACACAACAAACAGCAAGAAGGGCGGGTTTTCAGCTGATGTTAATTGTGCTCAAGCACTAAAGCCAAGTTTTATCTCAGCAAACAGAGGAGCTGTGCCCCACAGTTTCAAACAAGCACTGATGAAAGGGTACCAAGGCCTGGAACAGAGGTTTACAACGCTCTTCCTCCCACATGGAAACACAGTGGAGACGCTGTTAAGTCTCCAGCTGCACAAAGATGTGACACGATATTTGGGATGCGGTTTACTTCCAGCAATCCCAGTTGGAGCCTTCCCTCCCTTGCTCTTGGGTGGGAAGCTCTCGGAGGCCCCCGGGCTCCTGCATTCAAGGGCACAGTTTCAGTTCTCAATCCTTCCCCAGAAGGAGCAATGTGGCTGTGAAGAGCGTCACACCCCCAGGCCCAGCTCCATAAAACACCGATCACAGCGGGTACCACACACAGCCTCTTGCTGATGGGCTAAGCCCAAAGCTCTAGGAAAAACTGATGGGAGATTTGGCTTCAAGCTTAACCAAAGGCCTATGGGGGGCAGTGACAGAACAGAGGGGTCTCTGGCAGTCCACCCTTTAGGCCATTACAGGTTTCCTTAGAGGGGAAAAGCCCGGAAGTAATCCAATCTTTTCCCAGCTCTGCCTGCTTCCAGCAGCCATCCCAGCACACAGTGCGGAACATCGGATGATGGGAAAACAGGGAATTCAGAAAAGACCTTTTGGGAAGGCGCATCACTCAGCATTGCTAACCTCAGGTTAAGAAGAAAGCTGCCGGTCCCTGGCCCAAAAAGGCAGCCTGTGATCCTTCTGCAGGATCAGACCTCAGCAGACAGGGTACTGCAGACAATGGAAGGCTAATGGAAGTCTTCCACCCATCACAGCACGTTCCTCTGCTCCAACAACCTGGGGCTCGTGCACGTGCCTCCACACGCAAAACAACAACGAGGGGTTAAAAAGCAGAGCCTGAAATCCCTGCTCCAGTGGCGGTGGGAAGCGGAGCGCAGCCGGGAGCGCATCGCCGACCGCCCTGAGCTTGGAGCAGCCATTGCAGCACTTGGCTTGGTTGTGTGGGACAAGGAGCTGCTTCTTCCCTGCTTTACTGCTGGGCTTTTTCGCTCCTCAAATCAAAAGGCTCCAAAAAGCCTCTCTAAAACACCTCTCCCCAACAGCAAGTGGGCAGCACAGGAGAAGCCAGCGTTCACCGTAGCGAGGAGCCTTCCCTTGTGCCGTGCTCCGCTCTCTGCACTTTGGCCCCTTTCAACCCAAAATGCACCATTTTCCAGCACAGCCCGGGGTTACAGGTGTCCATGGAATGAGGTGCAGGTGCAGGATCATTGCAGTAATGAGTAAACTGCTCCTGCTTTCCAACTAGCAGGAGGCGGCACAGCTCCCACACCCGTGCGTGCCTGCACTAAGCTATTTGGAACAAGAACAAGGACCCAACCAGGGAAGTTACCCGCAAGAATAAGTCAGTGCCTTTCTACAGTGACTTATGGAACAGGTGAAGCTGGTACAGGCATCAACCACAGGTCTCTGCTTTGGTGGATGATGCACGAAAGAGCACACAGGGGATGCTCTCACCACAAATAGGCTCCTTCTTGCTGTCCCTACACAGGAGTGGAGACCTGGTCTACATGCCCATCACACACCCAGGCTGCAGGATGCACATACATGTATCCTACCAAGCACAGCTGCAACACAAATGAATACAACCAAAAGCATTTTGTTTGGTTCAGTATGAGGGATGTCCTCAAACACCACCCTCTAGTTTTAGTAACTGAACAGAAAAAGAGACCAACAAAAGCTCTGCAGACATAGCTCCTTAAAACACACCCTTCCCACTTGGATTTGCATTATGAGGACTTGTTGTGCTTTAATCCCCTTCTCCATAAAGTTTATGGAGCAGCAACAGTTGAGGCCAAGCAAAATAACCAACCAACAACTTGTCAGGGGCCAAGCGATTGTTCGGAAGGAAGCAAAAACTCATTAGCTTTTAATGAAAACACAGGGAATAAAACGCAAAGAGCAGAGAACCCCAGCAAATAATTACCCTGCACCTGACGCAATGCTGCGCTCGCTTCCCGCTCCGATCCGCAGCAACATTCCCCAACTTAGCACTCTTTGGAGCAGGAGCAAAAAGCAGGATTGACTCTAAGGGAAAGAGCAAGAGGTTTCTGGGGCTTGCACCTCATCCAGGGGATCCCCGGGCATGGTTTGGCTACCCCCAAGTGCCCAAATACTCAACTTGCTTCACGATAGTTGTGGCACAGGGGGAAAGAAGATGAAACTATGCCAGCTTTCAGCTGGCTGATGTATTGTGGAGAAACAGCTTCTTGCACAGCAGCAGAAAGAGGGGCTTGAAGGCGTTTGCTGTAATTAATACGGATACCCTGCTTCTACGTAGCGAACCTCAGAGGGGACAGATGGTGTCTGTGGTGTCCCCAGCGTTAGAGGGGTGGCAGTTCAGAGCAGTGCCCTGGGACAGCAGCGGCAGGCGCGTGGCATCAGCTACACCAGGTCTCTGCAGGAGCCATGGACATCACCGATCTGGCTCTGGCAGACCCCTGCATTGCAGAAGAAGAAAGCGATCAAGAGGAGAATGAGGAGAACCTAATGAAGCATTCAAGCAGCACAAGGAGGACCTGCAGCAGAAGGAACACACTGTTGCTTCCTTCTCCACAGCCTTGAGAGCACAAACTGCTCTCTGCAAGGAACGGAATAACCTGAACCTTCCCTTCCTATTTGCTCTGGGGCTTGCAACGCTGCAATGTAAAAGAGCGAGCCCCATCTCTGCCCTGGCATCGCTGCAGGATCCACCAAATACCAGGACTTAGGGTAAAGGACAGAAAAACCTCAGTTCAGGTTCTGGGTTTCCTATAGTTCTGCAGTGCAGTGCCAGAACGTGCCTCCATGCCCATTTCCCCTTGTGCAGGAGAGGGGCAGTGCCTCTATTTAAGGCTAAAACCTCTTGTTGAAACCCCAAAACCCAAGTTCTTCCCCAGGACAAGAACTGCCAAAGAAGTTTCCTGTCTTTAAGCTGCCGTCCGCCTCTCCTGGTGGGGGCTGGAATGCTGGATTAATGCATCCTGGCACACACAGGAAGAGAAACAATCCGAATAGGTGAAAGGGCTTTGTAGCAGGAAAAAAATCATCTCCAGTAGCTTGTTAAGGGAACTGCAATTAAGCTTTACTTTGCATTCAGTGAAGGCCTTTATCTGGTACCCTGAGTTTCATTAAGCATCTTTTTAAAGCAGAAGAAAAATCAATACCGAGCGAGTTCCATTTACACTTTTATGATAAGCTCGTTCATGCCAAAGCGGAAGTAAAATCCCCAACTCCAGTTAATATTCAAGGAAACGAAGTTCCTGCTTTAAAGTAATGACTCCTCAGCATCATGCTACAAATAAAGGTCTCTGAGCCAAATCCCATCTGCCTTCATGCTCGACAGTGTTAATATCCCTACATTTGCAGGGACTAATTTAGAAGTAATGCATTTCCCAAAGCAGAGCTGTAAAAGTATTATCAATACTATGGTTTAATATCCCTCACTACAATCACTTGCTGAAATTATGGAGAATCACATGGAAACACATCAACAGAGACGCACCCACACAGTAAGTACTGCTCACTTGTAAATAGATTATAGTTTAGCCTTTGTAATGTAGTTACAGCTCTGTCAACGTTGCCATTATAAATTATATACCTTTTTAAACACATTTATGTGCTAGGAAATGTATGATGTTTCTTTTTTTGAATGCTTTAAAGGCTTCGCTGGCTCCTAAGCACCCATTTGGCTCTGTGTGGTTAGTCCTTGTGATTAATATGTGAAGAGCTGAGGTTTTGGGCGATGCGGATGCTCTGCACCTTCTTCATTCAGACTTGTAGCACCCGGGCCCAGATAATATTCCATCTGCTGAAAATCCCATGGTTTCTATTGCACATCACTAGGACACACATACACGTCCATCCCGGGCCGTACCCATAGCAGTACTAACAAACTACAGGAGAAATTCCTGTATCTACGGATCTCAAAGTGGTTCCCCCCCAAAAAACTATTTTCTTGGCTGTGGAGACCAGGCACAGGAGGAAATAACTTTGTCCCTGGCTCTCGAGGCAGACAAGGCCATGGTGAGAGCAGGACCCATCCCTGCTTAGGCTGTGTTTTACCAGCAGGACAGCTCTGCCTCACGGCAGCGGGGTCAGGAGCAGAGCGAGGGACCTCCTGGTGCACAGGAGGAGCCGATCCATCACTGGGTTAGAAACATCGACCCGAACAGGTCTTGGCTGCCTGACAAGTGAATCCGATCCAAGCCCCATCTTGTTCACTCAGTAGCCGGGGTTTCCTCGCTAATTACATGGAGTCAAGCAAATTAATAGGCCACTAAAACGGCCCGTGCTGTTGAAAGCGAGCAGGAAGGAGGAAGCTCTTTGCGGCGGGTTGCGGGTGCAGTGAGCGCGGGTGCCCAGCAGGTCGGGCTGCAGCTGCGGCATCAGCCCGCGATGGGCCGCAGACTTCCCGGGAATTCATCAGGCAGGAGCTGGATAACACGAGCGCAGCCTTCCTGAAGCGTGCCGAGGGGAAAAGAGCACCTTTCTGGGGCGAAAAACCTCCTTTTGTAACGGGAAAAAAAAACAAAACATAATTCTACTTAAAAATCCAAGCCCTACAACGGGTCCAAATAGAGAAATATTTTGTGACACTGAAGGGAATTCAGGTTTTGCAACTCTCCGCTTCCAAAGCGGGATGAGATGCTCCAAACAGACCGGGGTTAGATTGTTTCCTCTCCCTGCCACATGGCAAAGAAACTGCATGCTCATAGAACCCAGTCAGTGCCCTGGAAGCGATCCCTTCCTAGGCTTCCATCTGAGGGGCAGAGACAGAAACGGAACTCTTCCCACAGCCGATCATGGGGTCATTTCTAAGAGGAAAAAAGCAGCTCCAACAGAAAGCCCCGGTCCTGCTCCCAGCCCAGGAAGCAGCCCCACGAGCGCTATTCCATGAGTTCCATAACTTCGGCAGGGCTGCTTGAGGACAGCTTCTCATGAAGCCAAATAGCTGAGGAGGCTTGAGGGGGGGGAATTAGATACCCCCCAAACCCTTGAAGACAAGAAGCTGCTGAGCATCTCTCCCAGGGCTCTGTGTTTTCTCATCCCCTGCCAGCCCCCTCTGTCATTCCCCAGCTGAGCTCCCCTTTTCTCCCTGCCTCTTTGCTCTCTGCCTCCGTCCCCCTCTTGACTTCCTCCCTCCGGCTCCTCTCTTGCAATCCTTGGCACCCTTTCAGTGAAGGCGCTGCACTTTCTGCCTCTCAAGTGGGCAGCAGCTCCACGGCGCAGCTGCCTGCCAGGGCAAGGCAGCACATCGCAGCCTGGCTGGGAACAAGCCTGAAACCCAGAGCAGCAGCGGATTCCCACGGGATGTAAACAAGTAAACAAGATTTATCCCTTCTTTTATGCCCCAGTAACACATCAGTGAAGCACAAAGCCCGGCCCAACGTGAGCAAAGTCAGCCTAAAGCTACCGATGCTTTGTGTCTCTGGCCAATAAGAAGTTATCCTTCATGAGCCTCTTTGAAGAGAGAAGGTCTTCGGTTAAAGGATGGGGATACTGAGGCAGAGGGAGGTGACAAATCTGCGCTTTGGTTCATCTTCCAAAGCACCAGCTCTGCCAGAAACACAGGACTGTGCAAGTCCAACAACTGACAAAGAGTTCTGCAAACACAGCCTAGGATCTGAATAAAAGACATCAGCATCATCGGTACCAAAAAGGAGACCACAAGCCAAAGGGGTTTGAGTAATGGCCATTGCAGTGTCAGTAGGTTCAGTGTATTTTCTTAGCCAAAACCCTTCCAAGCAAACAAGGGATAAACAGAACGAACCCATGAGGGAGCTGGAGCTTAGCAAGCACATTCCAATGACAAGACACAAGGAGGCTGTCTTGCCCGTATCTGCAGCATTCCACTGCTAAGGAAAAGTAAGTCCAGGCAGTGCATGCAAAGGCAGGAGCACACAGCACAGCCATAGGCACTCCAGGGACTGGAGAAAATGCCCATTAGGCATTTATGATAATGCAAAGGATGATTTTACAGTGATGTTTCAGGATGGAGGCTGCCTAAAGGGCAGAATTACTACTTTGTAGATGATTTGGATGGAGTTCCTGCTCTACAAACCAAAGCAGAGCAGAAGTCATGGTGGGGAGAGCAGGCAGAGAGGCTCAAAACTCCTGATCTGAACCAGCTGAAGGCTTGGAAGAGCCAGGAGTCAGGATCCAGCCCTGCTCCTGCTCCGGGTGCAGAGGGCACCCAGTTCCCCGCTCCCCACAAAGGCTCAGTGGTACACAACAGGGCTCCCAACCACCTTCACAGCCAAAACAGAGAGTTTACATCATTTCCCCCTTTTTGTGGGGCAGGAGGGTCTATTACCCCTCTGGGAACGCTCAGGTGATGGCCTCTGTGAACACTCTCCTACGCTAGCCCCAGTGGGACAATTTCTTGCATGTTCTCCTGCTCTGCACAGAGCGATGCTTGGGCTCTGTCCATCCCAGCACGTTACAATAACCCCCGAGATTGCTTTATCCCAGCACATTCCTGCTACACAAACCAGGTCAGAAAACACAGAGGGTGCATTGCAGGAGGGCCCGTCTCCAAAGCTGCAACCAGGCCATTTAGACAATCTCATCGATAAAGAGTATTTTATTAACCAACCGAAGTGGGACCAATAGAACCAGTTAACATTTAACTTGCTGGGGCTCCCCAAACTGCTGGACGTTTGGCATTTTTACTGACTTCTTTTATACCTTCTTTATGGTGCAATGCTTTATTCTTCAGCATGCTCTGAAGGGAGGGAAGCACAGGACACTGCCAAACATGAACCAAGGTGTTACAGGTCAGATGGGGTTCAAAGGATGACGGGTGACTCAGTAACTTGAACACCTGGATTGATGAAGTAAAGATGTCCAAGAAGAACCTACTAACCCAAACCAGGAAACTGCCCTCAAGTTTAAATCAAGGGTCTGGCTTTAAAGAGTACAAAAAACCCCTCCACCTTAACCTCATTCTTCTCAATAGAGGTCATGAAAGCTTTGACATGAACTGCAGCAGAGTACAATCAAACTGGAGCTGCTGTTACCTGCTCTTGAAATCCTGTTATAAACTGTGCAACTTCTTCATTTGTTCCAAGGAAAGATGATAACAGTAAACCTGACTTACCTCTTTCTAATCAAATGACATGTTGAGTTTTGGAAGCTTTTCCCATCTCCCCTCATTTCATGCAATGAGCAGGACCCCCCCAATAAAAGTGCCTATCATTTTCAAGAAACCCGGGGTTTTTAAGAGATTTTAAAGCTTCATAATAATCCCAGCCTGGTTTGGGTTGGAAGGGACCTGAAGGCTCCTCCAGCTCCAACCCCTGCCACAGGCAGGGACCCCTTCCACTGGAGCAGCTTGCTCCAAGCCCCTGTGTCCAACCTGGCCTTGAACACTGCCAGGGATGGGGCAGCCACAGCTTCTCTGGGCACCCTGTGCCAGCGCCTCAGCACCCTCACAGGGAAGAGCTTCTGCCTCAGAGCTCAGCTCAGTCTCCCCTCGGGCAGGTTCAAGCCATTCCCTTTGTCCTACCGCTACAGGCCCTTGTCCAAAGCCCCTCTCTGGGTTTCCTGGATCCCCTTTAGGCACTACAAGACCATTATAAGGGTTTCTGGTTTGAACACTTGAAATGCAATAGCAGCGGTTTCAAAGCTGCACAGAACTTCGCGTTTTCCTAGCTAGATACGTAAATAAAATCACAGATCCACCTCCACGGGGCCCTGCCCAGAGCACAGACGCCTGCCTCCTACCTATGACGTTTTCCCAAGCAGAGCAGTCTGTTCTCTCCTCTCACCATTCCTCGCCTCCTGAACACGCAACAATACCTTACGCAGCAGAATAATTCATGAGCCTGTGTAAAAGCAAAGCCGTGCAGCTGCTCGGAGCCTGCACAGCTCCGAAACGGGAGCGGTTTCAACACAAAACCCTGTCTCTGCACAGATTGCTTTGCCCACAATATAACACAGGCGCGCTCGGAGCTGCAGGAAGCAAAGCTTCAGCGCTGATAAAGGGACCTGTCACAAGTGTTGATGTTAAAGCCTTGCTTTGGGGAAGTTCAAGCGCACATGCCTGCGTGTGGATTTTAGTTTTCATTAATTAGCTCTGCCCCACACAGCACCCAAACGCAGCTCGGCCCGGGGACGGCATTCTAACAAGAGCTGGTTTGTTTCCCCTTTGTCTCTTCCATGTTATGACATCCCCAGGGTTGTAGCTGGCACTCGTGTTTAGAGAGCGGGGGAATTCCACGCATGGTGAGAGAACAGATATTCTACCAGTACCTTACAAATATTGGCCATTGGATGGTTTTTTCCCCTGTGCGCTTTCCAACACATCATAAATCTCGAGGAGGTTTCTGTGTTTGAACCCTGCTCACCATGGAGCCGGAGCCTCTTGGCATGAGCGCAAAGAGGGGGTTTTATAAATACAACTTAGGGACATCACTGGGCACTCCATTAATTCAGGAACACTCTGCCTCAGCTTCAAAGGGGATCTTTACAGTAAAGATGGTGGTTTTGCTGCTTTAATGATTTGCTACTTGTACTTGTCATAACTACACGGAGCAAGCATGCCACGCCAGGGAGCAGCGGTTTAGGGAAACGCGCGGTTCCGTCTCCCATCCAGCTCCGCTTCACTTCAATTCAATAGATTTGAGGCTTTATGTAGAAAAGCTACTCCATAAATCTAACACTTGAGGCCTTTGTCTAATGCCAGTTAATGAAAGCAAGCTCCATGCACACCTCGGATGTGCACACACATACCTTGGGCACTGCTACAACATCCAACCCCGAGAACAACCGCTGACCCAGAAAGTCTGCACATCCGAGCCAAAGCGAGTGGGGCTGGGAGAGGTAAAATGATACACACTTCATCTGAATACTACACACTGTAAGTGAGCTACTAAGACTTTCCACTCTGTTACTCACCTAATCCTCTTACAGACATGAAGGCTCCCAATTTTTAAGTCATGCTTAATCCTGGCTTACTCCTGACCCCATCTCCCTCCCTACACATCTATATTGCTCCCAGCTTCAGGGAGGTGACATTCCCATCCACAGAGATGGGAGAAGCAGTAGATCTGGACCCAATTCCTGCATGGATCTGGCAGACGTCCTGGTACTTGAAGCACATTTATTGAGTCACTTTTCCTACATTTCATGAATTGGAAGAACCATCCTCACACCCTCGCACGTTTAGATGACTTATGAATATTTTAAGGGGCACAACTAGGCAGCAAATACACACAGCACTTCAGAGAAAACCATTTGGGATCAATTTCTGATGGAAAACCAAAAGTTATCGTAAGCCCTATGAAAATAAATCTGGGTTTATTCATCTAGTTCAGGCTGTTTTCTTCAAAATGAGATAAAGAAAGTCATTGCCTCCAACTGCACCCACAGTGAGTGTTTAAGCATGAGTACCTGTAAGTTAAGAGTAACCCTGAACAACTTGGTCTAGTAGAAGGAGTCTACTAGTGGGTGGAACTACATAATCTTAAGGTCCTTTCCAACCCAACCCATTCTCTGTGCAGTGCTCTGCTAAGGGGACACCCACCAGAAGGAAGGCCCAGGTACCCCACAGGAGGACTGGGGAGGGCCAACTCTTTGTCAGCCCCAGGCTAGATCCCTCGGTGGGAGGGCAGAGCCACATTGTCTCCATCTCCAAAGGTCTGCGTCTCCAAGCAGAACATTACTTGTGCTTTGAGTACCTCAAAACACTGTCCAGACATCAATGGTTTCATTTGAGGACATTCAAATGGCCTCTCCCAGTGACCATGTCTTGTTATGCTTGCCCATCTTTACATGTCTTTTGGGTTTGGGAATGGAGAAGCTGAAACACAATAATTCAGCCCGAAGACCCATTCCAGCAGAGCCAAACTTCCAGCCCTAACGCACAGCTCTCATTTAGCCACACACACACCCTTTCCTTCTCTAATCCTCACTTCTGCATTGCTCCCTGTCCCTCCATTCTCTTCCCAAATACCCCTCTCTTTCCTCCCTTCTCTCCTCCTCTTGGATTCCCTTGCAGTACCCCAGAACGGCCTCACGCTGCTCCCTCAGACCATTCGTTTCTTCGGAATCAAAGCTGTTGCAGAGCATTTCCTCTGCACTGAATTATGAGAAGAGATGGAAACAGCAACAAGGAACCTGGGGGAGGGCTCCAAGTGACCCAGGTCCTCTCCGGGTTCTCTTTGCCAACTCTGCTTAGCTCACTCTCCACAAAGGGGAGGTTGCTGCAAGACAGCAAGGGCAGGCACGCAGGGAATATATTAAGTGTATAAAATGCTTTACATAGGCAGTCAGCCCTCCTCCGAAAGGAGGCATGAGTCACCCTGGGACTCCGTTCAAAGAGCACCTAAGGAACAAGGCAAAACTAACTTGCACTTACACGCTACAGTCAACAGCATCACTTGGTGCATACGAATCGGGCACAGCAAAGCTTCCTCTGTTCAGATACATCTCTCAAACCACTCTTGTTTGCCTATGCTCCCATTTCATATCGATCTCTGCTTGCTGGGAAGTAGCAAGGCCAATTCTATTCATTTCAGCCAACCCTGGAAACCAGAAGGTTGGAATGGATGGGTTTTGGTCTTCAGGGGGATTTCAGCACAGCGCTGAGTTCAAGGCGCTCAGATGTGGTCACAACTTGTGCTTACCCCCTTTAGAAAAGCTCTTTGTATCACAAACCTGCTTAGAAGAAACCTTTTCCTTTGTCACATCAGCCTGTTATTTCAACAGTCAATTGATACCTGGACTTTACAGCTCTCTTATCAAGATAAGGCACATGAGATTTATTCCCTTCAAATCAAACCCCACATTGTAGTTCTGTGGCTCTTTTTCCATTCAGATGCACCAACTTCTCATCACCACCTCTCCTTTCTCCAGCAAGGGATCAGAAACTGGAGTTGAGGCTCTCAAAGTGGTGCCCAAGCCCATGTTTTCACTCCCTGATTGCCCTGTTTCTTTGGCATATTTTCTTCCCAATAGCATTAGTTGCCATGAGGACCTGGGGACACATGTAGAGACACCTCCGCCCCTGAAGACCCAAATACCTACACAGTAATGCCTAGCAGGGATTTAAGCAAGCTGGGCACTTCATTTGCAAATCCATACACAGTTCTACAAACCAATCTTCCTAATATTACTAAGGCTTCCAAGTCTATCAGAGAAGAAAGACTCTTTCAAAAGAACAAAAGCATCCCTCCTCCACCCTAGAAATTACATGAACTTTCAAAATTTAAAGCAAAAAATCTCATTTTGAGCCCTTTCATGTGTTCCAATCCTCTCCCTTTTCTCATTCTGAACACAGCTGTCTGTTGTACTTTCTCAAATGATGCCAGATGCTGGGTTCATCAACCAAAGGCATGAAAACAAAGGTTTGAAAGCAATTAGAAGCACCAAGGCTGCACCGAGGCTCCTATTAAAATGTGATAACACTGTTCTAGTGAGAATTGCAATGCTGCTGCATTTCTGACATTTCTGTGCTGCCAGCCAACCAGGATGTGCTGGAAGTGGTCCCTGATTGAGGAGGTAACCTACTGGAATTCATTCCTGGAGTAAATGAAGGATTAGCCGAGTTGGAACACTCCCAAGGGGGTTTATTACAGCCCCAGCTCCCATCCTGTTGGAACGTTGGCATCCTTCTGCCCGTGCTCACGTACCACAACCATTGTGTAAGGAGAAAGGATGAAGCCACTGAACCACATCCTTGGCTGCAGCCTGGTTGTACCCAGCACTCTAAATGACCGATCAGAGCTGAGCAACACCAATTCAATAGAGTCAAAGGAGCTCCAGGTAAACTCTGAGCAAACACATAGCCATCAACTGGCCCTAACACACAGGAGAACCCAGTGATGCAGCTTGCGACCTGCAGGCACCCTGGGAAGTTTAACTCATCACCCCCATTACTGCAGGAATGAAGATCAAAGTCACAATGGGAATATCCCAGCTTGTGAGCAGCCATACCAAGAGATGGTCGCAGTCCTGACCCATTCACCTGCACCTGGAGGTGGATTCAGTTTCAAGTTCCCATTAACATGAAGCAATGAGACTGAAGGAAGCTTCCTGCAGGTCACCCAATAGTTTTTGCTCCCAGGTCAATGGGCCATGGGAATCTCCTGCCCTTTGGGAACCTCAGGCCTTTGTCCCAGCCACTGTGTTTGTGTCAGCACCATTCAGGTTTGTACTGTTGGCTCTCAAAGGTAAGGGGAAATGAACTTGTGCTGCTCAGAAAGAATGCTAACCCCAACTCCTGCTCCAGCATCACCCCAGCTTGCCCATTTCCAACCTTAAGAACTGCCACACACAGCTCTATGTTCAGTTTAAGCTCTCTTCCTTAGTGACTTTGCATAGGAAACACACACACGTCCAGCCCTTCCCTACTTCCCAAGCTCATCCCTTTTTCCCCTGGCTCGTACTCACCTCGAGGCAGAAAGTCCAAGTGGTACCTATAAGATAAAAGAGAGGAAAAAAGACAGACATAAGCATACATGAGGCTCTCCAGGATTTGTTCCAGCCTGATGAATAGTGACAGATGGAGAATTCTGCCTGAAATGCTGCCAGGACCCTGGCAAATGGTCACCATGCACTATGTGCAAGAAGCTTCAAGAGGAACTGTGAGTCCTGAAGATGTTGGCTGGGCCCTGGGACACCCTTTACTCCCCAAGGAACCTCCCTCCTCTTAAGTTCTAAATGCTCCCAACTCCCTTCCATTAGAATGGGCCTCCTTCTCCAAATGCAAAGCTTTACATGACCTTTTGCTTTGCAGCCTTAAAGAGCTTTAAAGGTCCCTTCCAACCCAAACAACTCCATGATTCCACTCTACGACTCTTTCCTCAAGCTCATCTCACACCTTCCCACCCAGCAGCAGCAGGGCTGAGGGCAGTACACACGCTGCCCGTGCCGAAAAGGAAAGCCCTCCATAAGTTCTTCATCTCTCACACTTGGAGCTCCTCTTGGGTTGACATCCGAGTCATTCAAGAACAGCACTGGTGAGGTTTGGAAAGAGATCAAGGGCTGGGGATAAACCACAGAGTGACCCGCTCACAAGCAAGACGTGTAACAAAGGGCTGGGCTATGGGCATTAGTGGCAAGAATCCAGTATGCAAAAAATCCAATCAATTCATTTCCTCATTAAAAGCCTTCATGAAGAAAATGATTTACCACAAACATCGCAGCTCCTGACACAGATGAATTAGCGAACACCAACAGAATCCTGATGAAGGGCAGAGTATTTGGCTTGGTTGCTTTGGACAAAAAGCAGAGTGCAAAGCCAGAAGAAACTTCCCTGGGAGAACAGGCTCAGGGTAAATACCAGCTCTGTTACACCGGGAAGTGCCTCTCCCTGGGCTTTCGGATGCTGCTGCATCAGGGGTTGCACTGACAGGACAAGGGCTGATGGGTTCAAACTGAAACAGGGGAAGTTCAGGTTGGAGATAAGGAAGAAGTTCCTTACTGTGAGGGCGGTGAGGCACTGGCACAGGTTATCCACAGAAAGGGCAAATGCTTCGTCCCTGGCAGTGTTCAAGGCCAGGGTGGACAGAGCCCTGGGTGCCATGATTTAGCGTGAGGCATCCCTGCCAACGGCACGGGGTGGGAACTGGATGAACTAAAGGTCCTTTCCAGCCCAAACCATTCTAGGATTCTACAGTGTTGGGCAGTGGCCCCCTGTTTCTACAAGCAGCTCTTTCCTATCCATCCTACAGCAGCTACACCTCCCTCAAGCTTAGAGAAGCGACATCACCTTCCCAAGGTCAGCATCTCCATCCTTTTGCCTCCGATCCCCATTTACAGCCACTCAGCGTTCACTTGGAGATCTCAACCGTTAGTCAATAGTATTCAAAACCTGGGGCAAGACAGCTCTCCCCCTGATTCAGGCTCCACAAGAGGCACCCACAGTCCCCTGACCCCCCAGGTCCAGCATTCCCATGAGTTCAAATACTTTTGTCTCCTCACCAGACAATGGCTGTGAGACAAGGACAGCAAAATCACTTCTTGCTTTGTGAACTTTTGTCTCTTGTGCTTGAGAGACCGTCCTAATCTCCCCTGAACATGCTTTAGTGATAACATTTACTGCACTGGGGCCAAAATGATTTTCTGTCACTTGTAATTCCAGCTCAATAAAAGTATAAGAGCTTTGTTTCTAACCTCTGTCATTTTTAATACAGTAAAATGGTTTAAAAAAAAACATGTAAAATTGAGTTCCAGTTCCTACTGGACCAGCAAAGCCACGTTAGCTTCACCCTGATCACATTTAAAGGGGGGGAGGAAATACCAAAAAGAGGCTTTGCTTTTTCTCTAGCATAAGGAAACGGACAAAACTCCTGATCTCATCAGATCAGGATGTGTCTTTAATCTCCTGCTTTGATCATTTGCACTCTGGAAAGCCTTAAGCGGAGAATGAAAGCTTAAAACATAACGGGGAGTACGGGGGAAGAATGTCTTGTTCTGCTGGAAGAAGAGGAATGATCCAATTCCTTCATCTGCACTAGCTGCATGGAGACCTTGGACAAATGACTTCTGTGGAGGGCTGGAAAGGCCCCCGCATGCACTGCCCACAGCGGCTGCAGGATGCTCACGCACATCAGCGCTTTCCCCCCGATGTTTTGTACGTGTCGAAGAGGGGAGGGGGACTTTCAGCATCGATGTTTCCCCCACCCCTTCCTGCAGATCACGAACAGCAAGCTATGGCCAGCAGATTTCATGGGTTTGTGCCTGCATTACCCAGGAAATGCAATTATTTAGGCAAAACACCCGTTTTGCTGCAGCAACCCAGGCAGCAAACAGGGCGAGCTCAAGTATACCCATAGCCCTAAGTCATGTGCACGCTCATAGATCCAAGACTACAGCATGATTCAGTGCAGCAGAGGAGGAGCTCAGCAGAAACAGTTTGGGCATCTTGGGCCATCCTGCAAGGCACAGAACCTGAGGCCAACTCTGATTTCTGGTCCCAGTGAAGCCAATACAGAGTGACAACACGTTACACCCTTAACACGCCTGGTCCGGGGGGGAAAGGCAGTTCCACAGGGGTTCATTCTGTAGAGTCCAGTCAGTTCTCACTGCAAGTACTTAAAAGAAGTGCTAATTGCTCCATACACATTCCCCCTTGAGCCAGGCAGTAGAAGTCAGCAACCAGAGGCTTAATCCTCATCCAACAGCTTCTTTATGTCGGATGTTATTTGCCTGGGGATCGCTTTGACATTTTCATCTTTAATAAAGAACTCTTAGATCTCACAAGCACCAAGAATAAAACTTCTCATTCATTTTCTTAAGCAGCAAGTTGGGGAATAGGCCATACATTCGGTTATATCCTTTTAAGCACTTGATCAGAAAAGCTCCTATCCACCCTCCAACCAAAGAACCAGTAAAGGCAAAGCACAGCAAATAGTTTCCAGCCAGAGGAAGGTCCAGTTTATATCAGACCTTAAGGAAGTGGAAAACTTATTAAATGACCAATAGGCTTCAGCAAAATGAGCTCCCAAAGGAATCGACTGGGATTTTTGATGCAGAGTGAGGAACTAACCCCAAAATACCCCATTTCCATTCCAAAGCCAAAGAGCGACTGTTGCACTGCCAGTAGCGAACCAGAGACAGCCTCCACGTATTCCCCCCCATGGTTCACAACAAACCACCCACCTCTCATCCCATCGGGCCATGTTCCAGGCCGTCAGAAGCCCCAGATTTGCTCTGTTCCCCATGACTGTGTAGCCTTTGAGGTTAGGTACTCGCCATACAACACACAAGCAGACATCAGAGGGGCTCGCCCCTCTGGAAATGGTTATGTTCTTTGCTCCCGACACACACAGAGATCCCAGTTCTGATTCATCAACCTCCTCGTAGCAACGTCTCCAGCTGGACCTGGTCCAAGCCACAAGTCAAGCCTGTAAGCAGAGCTCAAAGGGGGAATTGCCATGAGAAAGAGTAGAAGAAAACGGCGTTGTTGCATTGGAAAGGGAAACCGAGTCCCGGAGCAGGCAGGCTTGCCACAAAGCTTTGTTCACCACTGGAACCCATTGTCTTTAAGTCCTAAGCCAGAGCTAACGCTGGCCTGTAAGGACCAGAGCCTTCTGCTGCTTGCACAGAGCAAGACTTGGTCTTCAGAAGATGCTTCCAGGATACGCCAGATCCTTGATCACAGATCTTATCCTTGCACTGATTTATAACAGAAACAAGATGGGAAGCAACCCCAAGAGCATCAGCTCGGTACCTGTGGAGCTTGACAATAAACCCTCCACATCCTACCCTTCCAAGCTGTCCTGTGTGATGGACCCACCTTCCAGAGAGTAGAGTTTGCTTTGCACAGCTCTTTTCCTCAAAAGCTGTCACCTGAGAATAGTGATGCTTCCAGGTCTGACCTAGCAGCACCAGCAAAGAAGTTACTTCAACACTGCCATCACCTCAGCACCAGTGTTTAAAGCAGGGAGACCCAGAAATATCCCTTCGTGTTCAAAAAGGAAAGGCAGATTAAGCCCTGGAACATCTAAGGATAGAATTCCCACCATGGAAGTATTACTCCTGCCACGCTGGGTCTGGATTTGCCCTTTGGGATGAGCACAGGATTGGTGCTCTCTTGAAGCACCAAGAGAACTTGGGTTTATCCCTACGTTTCCAACCTCCACACAAAACCCAAGCAGCACATCTACCCCAGGCCTCTCATCTCCTGTTGCATGAGGGTTTGGGGGGGTCACAAACCCCATCAATGCACAGAAATCCAGTAACATCCATTATCAACATCCCCTTCCTCCCGTCCACAGCTCAAGTCTGCTGACCAGCATCCAGCGCCTGCAGCAAACCCCAGAGCTGAGGGACTCAAACCAGACCCATTTGGGACCAGAAGCACAAATTGCTGTCTGAAATCTTATGCTCCGTATGATGCACAAGGTCAAACTTGATGGTTATAATGGCCTCTTTGCAGCTCTAAAGCCTATAAAGAGTCCAAACCCCACTTCCCTCTCAGACTCCATTTCAGCAGGAACCATAAAGTCAGGTTTCAATCAAATTTCCTGTGTTTTCCTGTCCAGCGAAGAACACGACCATCGCCACAGACGTTATTGCATTAGGTAGCTCAAGACGGTCTCATTTGCACAAGGATTTGTTGGGGTTTAATGTTTGCACAAAGAAGAGCTTGAAAAATCAATGCTGTACAGGATTTCAGACAGGGCAAAAGAAAAAAGCAGCTGAAAATGGGATTGGGGAGCTCACCATTAGCAAAGTGGGTTACAAACCGCTTCAGATGGGTTCTGTTAAATGGTACAGCAGCGGTAGCTATGCAAAGACTCTGGTTACACAGCTTCAATCATTTACAGTCCTCAGGTTTCAGATTAGCAATGCATTCACAAGGAAATGGATGGGGAAACAGGGGTAATTTTATCAGCTGGGATGGAAAATGATGCATATTACTGAAAGGAGCCTAACCCAGAAGGCACCAAACTGCATTACTGGCAGAGTGAACGGCTGTGGTCATCCCAGGTATAAAAGCAGGTAGAATATGATAAAAGACAAATTGAATTTGTGCCCCCACCACACCATGTATTAACAGAGGAGAATTCCTTCCTTTGTACTCCCCAAAAGGAGACGGGAGGGAAAAATTCCCCTACTGAGATTACTGAATAAATCGGGAACATCCCAAGAGAAACTTGCCCAGACTTTAAAAAGAACCTGTGCCAGCGCCTCAGCACCCTCACAGGGAAGAGCTTCTTCCTTATCTCCAACCTGAGCTTCCCCTGTTTCAGTCTGAACCCATCACCCCTTGTCCTATCACTGCAGTCCCTGATGAAGAGCCCCTCTCCAGCATCCTTGCAGCCCCCTTCAGACACTGGAAGCTGCTCTGAGGTCTCCACACAGCTTCTCTTCTCCAGGCTGAACAGCCCCAATATTCCCAGCCTGGCTCCACACGGGAGCTGCTCCAGCCCCTGAGCATCCTCGTGGCCTCCTCTGGACTTGCCGCAGCAACGCGCCAGTGCAGGGTGGCGAGATGCTGTACATCACCATTAACACCAACTGCTGCAACACACACTTCTGCATCCCCAGCCTGGGCAGGGCCACATCTCCCCTGCACAAAGGGGGAAAACCAATTTCAGGAGCTCATTTTGGGGCTAGAAAATGTAAGTCTAAGAACTGCAAAGTGCCAGGGACTTGCTTGGATTTTTGCACAGAACAAATCTGTATTTAATGGCCAGAGTAAGTGTGAATGAAATCCTGCTCAGCAAGATCATTTCTTTGCTGAGCAAATGCATTTCCAGCCCTCGGAAGAATATGAAGGAGGAGAACAGCACTTTGCCTAATTAAGGCCAATGTGGTGGGGCCACGGTCCAGCCCTGGCACTAATGCGCTGAGCTCAATTATCTGCCCATCAGGTCACATCCTTACATTCCTTTTTATCTTGGTCTCACACATTATTCAGCATAATGAGTTGAACAGTGGTAGGAATTACAGGCAGTGCATTTCCAGTAATGAAGCCAAATTACCCTGAAATTGCATTGTCTTTCATTTCAATCTGAAAACTATGAAAGAAGGTTGAAAAGTGAAGTAATAAATGTAGTTAATATGGGCTGAAGTTTATTAAAACAAGGCAAACACACTGCTTTAGACAAAATTCTGGATGTATTTCCATTAGTGAATCTTTTCCAGTCCTACTATGATGCCTTCCCATAGAAAGAATCAAGTTCCCTAGTGTTGAAGCATCTACAGATGAGCCACCCCTGCAAACCAGTAGCTAACTGGTTTGCGACAGCATGTGTGAACCACATACAACAACAGTAGCACTATCAGACACTGAAACCTCACCCCAGACTAATGTGAGACCCCTAAATCACTCACCCAGGAGAGGAGCTTGTGACACTGCACATGGATACCAGCATGGCAGCTGGGGGGTCCAGGAAAGACTTTGTTTTCCACAGGCTCTCCTTGGTGGGCCAGGACATCACCTGGGTATGTGAGAAGCTCCAGTGCAGAGTTAAAAGACTGCGTGCAGACTGCTCCTCACCCATAGCACAGTGTTAGTGCTGGGAACATTGCCATCGGTGTTAAAGAGGGTTAGAGAACAAGGCAGGAAAACGAGGGCTGGGGCTTGTTAAACCAAGCCTGGTCTATGCTGGGGCTCCTGCTGCAGGCAGCAGTGTCAGACAGGGCTCCTGTGTGTTAGTTATGAGCAGCAGGATTTGGCCTCAGGTTCACACCATTGGTTTTGTCACCAAAGAGCAAATTAAAGGTAGGGTTTCAGCGTCTACTTCGGGTTTCCTAGTGGGTGCATGCGAGAAGCTCAACATGAATTAAGCCCCTTTCTCCTCACCGCTGCTTTGATACCCAGCAGCCCTGCCCCACTCTCCCCTCAGCCCTATTACATTTCACCTCAGGGAGAAGGGAAAAAACACTAAGGATTTGTTTCCATCGCTGCAAACTTGCCTCCCAACAGGGAGTTCCAATGAGGGCCCGACTCCAAGGAGGTGGAGGAACCATTTATCTCCATAGCTTCTTCAATAAATCCCTTTCTCCCCATCTCACCCCCTGCCAGTGTAAGTGCTCTGGCAATGTCGAAGCACTGAGTTGAGGTCATTTAACAGCAAGAAGACTTTCTTCTTTGTTGCTGCTCTTGCCAAAGGACAAGAACGAGCTTGTGCTCCTGAGCGGAGCCATGTACCCAATGCATCCCAGGTGCTGGACATCTGCTCCCACCCCGCAGCAGCTTTGTTTGGACACAGGGAACAGCAGCAGTGTTCCTAAGGAACAACTGGAGACAAACCCTCAGCACCAACGGGCATAAAACAAGCAGCTGATGACTCCTTGGGGGGGGGGGCAAGCAAAGCTCTGCCCTGGCACCGCATCCTGCCCCTGCTCTCCAAACCAAAGGGGTTAAGCAGGTTTGACCCATCACAAACACTGCCCCTATTCAGGGCTGGCACAGCATCCTCAGCCTGCAGTCAGGACACAGGTGTCCAGGGAGAGCCTCATCCCTTGCACTGATTACACCTGGGGACCAAGCCTCCAGATGTGTTCCTGGGTTTGTTTTCCTGGGTGCCAGGGACAGCAAGTGAAAAAGAGATTAGCAGCAAAAGCAAAGAGATGACTGGGGGGGAAATGCCAGGCCTGGGTTTCCATAGGAATACCTCAACATGGAACAGGATCCGAGTTAGGGAGGGGGAAAACCACCCCCGCTGTTGAGTTTCAGCAGTGCTCTTTAAACAACCAACTCGAGTCTGAAAGTAAAAGGGTGCAGGGCCCCATAACTCAGGTATCTGGGGGCTGCCTCCCACAGCCGCTCCCTGCAACCCCACTCCTCGAGTGGAGCCACCCCAACCTGCCTGGGAAAGGGATAAACTGCAAGCACAGCCCACGGCACTGCTCCCCACGGGGGCAACAACGCATCGGCACAGGCAGCGCATGCAGGCATCAAACCCAAGCACTTGCTCCCATCGGAGTCATCTGCAGACCTCCTGGGGGGGATGCTACGAGGCCATGGGGAGAGCAGCGATAGCCAAGTTACAGGAGCAGGTATTGAGGCTGGCTCAGGGTGAAGCTCTTCCCTTTCAGAGCTGTGGGTGCCTTCCCCCAGCAGTTGAGCTTCTGTTATGGACCCCGAGAATGAAACCCCACACGCTTGAGCTGGGTTTCACCCTGCACAGGGGCTGCTGGGGGCAGGCAGGCGCTTCCTGAAGCCCATGGCTGATGATTTCCTGCACAGCAGCCACAAAAGCCACAGGAAGCTCCCCAAGAGACAAACCTGGGCCTCAGCGCCAAGAGCAGGACCTGCAGAGATCCTTTTGAATCAAAAACACAGTCATCCTTACTGCCATCTCCCACCACAAATCATTGCAGTAATGGCTCCGGTCAGAGCAAGGACATTTGTATACAGACTTCTTCTCACCCTTTCCAAATGGCACTGAGCAATAAAACACAAGTAGGAAATGGGCAGCACCCCGCAGGCTTTGCTCCAGGGGCTCCCTTTCCCCCCCAGAAGTACCTGCCATTTATTTCAATAAGGATTAGGGCCCATATCTTAACCTGAGCATCCAGGAGGAACGTGCATCTCCCGTCTCCTCCCCACACACAGGCTGCTTCAGCAACGCTGCTTTTCCAAGGAGTTTCCATTCTAAAAGCTGCATCCCAAATTGAACTCTTAGGCTGAGACAGAGCTAAAAGCCCAGGCTGTGTTCTGCATCACAGCACCAGGGTTTGCCCCAGGACCCTAAAGGCTGCTCCTTCTCGGGCACATCAAACCACACACACTGGGAAGCCAGAGGTCTGCAGGATGATGACCATGGCAGCATCTTTCCCCACCTCTCCACCACTGTTCATAACTCAAGCAGCACATGGAGACAGACCACCTACTTCGGGAAGCAGGAACAAGGCAGGAACTCCAAGCTCACCAGCTGCCTTACATTTATCAAGTTCCATGCCATTTGTCTGTAGTTCATTCCAGTTGCACTATGTGCAAATAAAGAGTTGTCACTTTTAAAGCTGCACGTTTCTAGAACAGATAAAATAAAAGCTTGACTCGATGTCCAAATACCTCGGGCTCAGAATTCTGCTTATTTAACTCTTCCCATCCCAGCTCAATGAGGGGAGCTAAACCACAGCAATCTGTTGTAAGCCTGCAATGAAACCCCTTTCCTCTGCAACATCACAGGGCACATTCTGCCATTAGAGATGCCACAGCCCCAGTTTCCAAAGGCTTCATCTTCTGCCTTCAGCTTGCTTCAATTATTCAGGGCAACCCAGGCTGATAATTACACAGTCCCGAGTTGCTGAGTAAAACTGATGCTTAATTAGGCAGCAGGAAAGATCGATTAAGATCCAGCAGGACGTCGTGCAAAGTTCTGCAGTGGGGCTGCAGGGAATAGAGGCTGGCTGTGCCCTTCCAAAGGATAAAATCCTCCCCTTCTCAGGGCCTCGACAGCAGTTTTAGTTAAACCGGATGCTTGCACCAGTCAGCCACCCTGAGCTTTATTGTCAGGCCTGGACGTCAAGTGACACGACTCATACCTTGTAATAGAGCATTAACAGCAAGCTTTGGATCATGTAATGTAATGTAGCTGAGGCTGAAAGCTTTATTTAAGCCTCCAGTAACCTGTTCTCTCTTTATGATCCTTGATTTTCCACTAGCACAACAGAACAACCCCTGCTTACTTCATGCGCTTACCCAAATGACACAGCTCACATTGGCCGACACGAGATTTTGAACCCAAGTTTTAATTCCAGAACTCCTTCTCATCCCTTTTTACTGCAGCAAAGGTCCAGGCAAGCCAGATCTGAGTTCAGGAGCCACTTGTGAAACAGATGCTTTGCACAGCAAGCCAGAAGCATGAGCCTTTGCCATGCACTGATTTAGCCACAAGCCTAAGAAACAAGTGATGGATTCTTCCCCTAGAATCCTCTCTAGCACAAGGGAGGGGGAAGAACAGGACAGAATCAGAGACCCAGAGGCAAGAAGCTGCACAGCAGAGCCCAGGGCAAGGATTTTTACTTTGAAACACGCAATAACTTCGCAGACACCCATAAAACTGGCTGAAGAAGGCACAAACCAGTGTGCAGTGCATTCACGTTATACCAAGCCCTGAATGCCATCAACTGCCAGGCCATGGGCCAGTTGTCCAACTGACTACAGCACGTGGCACCCCAAGACATGACATTACTCTGAAGGACTCCCAGTAGAAAGCAATGAGACAACACAAACCTGGCTTTGACTTGCTGGAAGCCAAGGAGAATCGCATCCCTCTGCTCTCTTGCTTTAGCACTCAGCTTCTCATTCTGCAGCCCATCTGCCAGGTAGCCCTCAGCATCTGGGGAAGAGTCACAGGTTAAAACTCACAGGCAGAGGAATACCAGTTCTTGGCTAAGAAACCTGGCCCTGACTGCACTGGGAAGCCCTCAAAGCCCTGTACCAAGCAGTCTGATCTTGAGACCCAAGTCAATCTGAAGACTTCATTTGGAGGAGTTGAGACATTGAAGTGATTGTGGATAGAAGAGGACCTAAAGATTACAGAGCTTCCCTTTAGTTGCCATGGTACAAGGCAAACAAACAACTGGGATGATCTTCCTGAAGGACAAGCACTGAAAACCAGGCTGGTTGTGCAGCAGCATCATCATCCCAACATGGGCTCTCCTGCAAGGTTACCTCTGAAATCCTACACCCCGGGCTAGCTCAGCGGAGACAGCCAGGCAACAGTAAATATGGTGTTCTCCCACCTGGAGACCACATCTATATGCAGAAATTCCACATGAACTGGAGGATAAAAGGATTAAGTGTCTTCCATTTGCATAAATATTTATGTTCTTTACAGAACCACCTCAAACCCCAGAGAACAAACCCGCTCCAATCACAGCAGCCCTGTAGAGGAGAATATCACCCTTGTACCTGAGCAGCATCACTGCTCGCATCCCCTAGCCGAAGAAAGGCTGGCTTCAAAGCTGTGGTGCTGTACACCCACAGGCCTCTCCAACCTTTACCTCACGCCCCATGCTGTGCCACTAATGTCAGTTTAATACCTTGCTTGCAAGGCTTTCAGCTCCTCATGCTTCAGCTGCCAGCACAACAGCCAGCGCTGTTTAGCACAGCCCAGGAAGGGGCACGGCTCCTTCACCTCCGGGCACAGCTCAAGATCAAAATGCCACATGAGAAAACACCTTTTTCTGTTCCAACCTTGAGCCCCAGGTCTTTTCCGTTGCCTGCTCATGACACACTCAAGAAAGGTTTAGAGGTTGGATGGGGGAGGATAAAAAGGGGGGAAAAATGAGCTCTTTAAAGCAAGGAGCATAAGGAAGGACACCGAGGGCATCCCCCAGCAATAAGGGCCTCTTCCCACCTCCTCTAAAGAGTGACAGATGGGCAGGACCAAGGAGACTCAACCCTCCCCACAGCAGCCTGGGAAGGAGTCAATCCAGACCATAATGCTCACATCCTTAGTGGTCCAGTTCTCTTTTCAGCTTCCCTGGGCACCCTGTGCCAGCGCCTCAACACCCTCACAGGGAGGATCTTCTACCTAAGAGCTCATCTTAAAGCTTAAAGATAGGCAGTAACACTTCACAGCATCACTTCCTGACCCTCGCCTCCATCCAGCAGCAGTTGTGGTAACCCTAACCCTAACCCAAAACGCCTATTAACACCAAGTTCACCTCTAGTAATTCAGCCCTAGGCAGCCTGCCTGCGATAAGACAAAGGCTTTGCCAGAGCATCCAAGTGAGGCCTTTTTAAATCCCAAACCAATCTCATAATCCTTAGGCTAAACTGCATTTCCAGTACCTCTCTCTGCAGTTCTAATTGCACATCCAAGACACAGTACCAGCCTATGACCCATCTAACAATGCCGAGGCTTGCATTGCTTAGAGATTACATAGGAAGTACCCAAGTACATATATCTAAGCACGAGGGATATATCTTGCTCCGAGGAGTTTACTGCTGAAGAACAGATGAGGCTAAGGGGACAATTTATTATATACAAACCAGCACAGTAGAAATGGCTCAGCAAGAGAAGCTATGTACTGTGTGTATATATATATGTGTGTGCTTGTAGGCTGTATTTCCACTGTGAGAGAACAAGCATGAAAACAAACTGCTCCCAGAACTTATGCAAGCATCAGCTGCATCCCTCTGTCATTTTTAAGCCCAGATTAGCTCCATGAGGATGCAATTAGCTCTAACACAGTATTTACTGACTGGCATGTCAGCATAGATCAGCTGCTGGATAAGTTATAGTAGAACCAGGGACACTTGTGCAAAGCAGGCAGAGCCCCTTTCCAGAGCCAGCCACTATGTTTATAGCACCAGGAAATGAAAAAGAAAGCCTAACCATAAACTCTCCAAGTGGATCAGGAAGAGCAATATGTAAGCAGCTCGAGAGTAAATCACCCTAATGTTAGCTTTACTGCTTGTCGGTAACATTATAGTCTTGATGTTTATGGACTGCTCTCTGTGATCCACTCACAAAGTTTACAGGACTCTCCTTTTCATTTCCTGCAGCTAAAAAGGTAAAGGAGAGGGGGGGAACCAGTTGAGATTTCATCAAGTGTTTCAGGGGAGTTTCTAAAGGCAATTGCAGTTATCCGCTTTAATCCTGCGGGAGATACACAGCATCATAAGAGCCCTGTCACAGCCACTGCAGCCCAGGTAGTAAATACCCTTTGAATAGCAGCACTAAATTCTAGGAGTTAATCAGCACTCAATGAGCAGAGCTGAAGGGTATTAAGGTGCCCTGTGTAGCCTCCCTGTGCACACACACACACATTCCCTGTGCTCTTTCCCACTCCTCTGCCATCAGCGATCCCACACTCCGTGCCTGGAGGAACTGGTCCCACAGAATCACTATGGTTCAGCTGTGCCAGGTAACACTGCACCAGCCTGCTCCAGCATTACCTGCTGCTTCACACGATCCCCCCTGCACTTCATCAGCCCAGCTGGCTGGGACAAATCAGGGTGCAGACACCCTGAGCTTCCCCAACACCACAATAAGGCATCCAGGATGCATCCAAAGACAGGCAGGGATTTCAAAGGCTGTTACGGTCCCATCCCACTTGTCAAAACCAAGCCAGGAACTCTCATACACAGCATTTCTCCACCTTTCTGCAAGCTCAGAAAAGGATGGCTTCATTATGAAACAACACTTCCCAGCTGTGCCTTCCTGCTGCTGGGGAGCTGAGTCAGAGAAAACCTTGAGAACTGAAGCAATCTCCATCCATCCCCCTGCAATGGGATGAAGGGGCCATTCTCCCCTGTGCAATGGGCAACAAGGGGACTGAGAACAGCTTCCCAAATGTTCAGCTTCCAAGCCTCAACCCCGAATCCCCCGATGTTTAAATTCCAGAGCTACTCCTGATGCTGCACCAATGCTGGCTCCGGTTTATTTGCCCTCACAAACCAGAGCATTTTGCTGCTTACTTCTGAATGAGCATTGAGGCTGTGCAAGTGTCACCATCCCCTCCTGCCCAGACTGCAGCAAGGAAATAGCTTTCCAGACCCACTTCCTGAAATGAAGAGGCCCAAGCAAGGCAGGTGAAGGGAAGATAACCAGACTGCCGTTGCTCCTACAAAGGACAACAGAAGCCCTGGGTTTCTGCAGTGAAATATCAGTTTTCAGCCTTCAGAAGTAGTTTGTGCTCAACAAACAGGAAATACCCTTAGGTAGCTTTAAAAGGGACCTGGCTGAGCCCAAAGTGAGGCGGGACTTCAAACAATATAGTTGTTGCAGTGTAGAGAATAGCCATATTGTGCTGGCTTCCAACCACTGCAACCTCAGAGATGGCTTACGTGATAACCATGCAAGACCAACAAGCCTTCAGCATCTGCACATCACTCAACAGACCATGGACCACATTTAGTGCAAGGAAGCAGACGTTATTGCCTCCTCTACTTGGGACTTCTTCCTTTAAATACAAGGGTTCTTACACTGATGCAGTTTGCAGATGCTGCAATAGTTCAAGCACCTTCATTTCCAGCCTGCAGAGCTAGAAACCTCCTCAGCCACTGGAAGGCCTTAAGACAGCGTGGATTGTTAAGACACAGCAAGTTTGATCCAGGGTATGTGACATGCAATTAATCTCCATTCATAGCCTGCTCTACCTGTCAGCAAACAAAGGCTGTGCTTTGGAAGGAGATCTGAAGCCTTCAATTAAAACCAGTCAGCTAACAAGAAAATAATCCAAGTTAAAGGGAGGTGGCAGGTGCAGAAATGAGCTGTTTACAGAGGTGTCAGCACTGCACATCAAAACCAGGAGAGGGTGAGCTTCACCCAAGCCCCTGAGCACAGAACAGAGGGGAAAATTCACACCTCCATCTGGGGGAAGACACAAAGCATTTGGAAGGGAGCTTTGATGGGCTCCGAGACCAACACATCCCAGGGCTGGAAGTTATCCCGCATCTTCATCAGGGACTGGAGCAATAGGGCAAGGGGTGATGGGTTTAAACTGAAACAGGGGAAGTTCAGGTTGGAGATAAGAGGAAGCAGCCCTTCCCTGTGAGGGTGCTGAGGCACTGGCACAGGGTGCCCAGAGAAGCTGTGGCTGCCCCATCCCTGGCAGTGCTCAAGGCCAGGTTGGACACAGGGGCTTGGAGCAAGCTGCTCCAGTGGAAGGGGTCCCTGCCTGTGGCAGGGGTTGGAGCTGGAGGAGCTTTGAGGTCCCCTCCTACCCAAACCTGGCTGGGATCCTGTGATCTCCAAGAGGATGGGCGAGCGCCCCGTGCTGCCAGGAGCCATCACAACAGGAAGCAGAAGGTCACAAAGCCTTGTGGCATCTCCACAGCGAGATGCTAACGGCTCCTTCCCACCACCAACCCACCCACAGCTGCAGCGGCAGGATGTGTCCTTACACGTGCACTGTTGATCAGTGACGGGCTCACGCCATGCCTCCAGCCTGCAGCACCTCTGAGGACTTATTGATGGGCAGGTTCTAATGCGCCCACCTCCATCAGTACTTCTCACTCAGCAATAGTTGCTAAAGCCCATGTGGAACTGCCTTATGGCTGTGAAGCATGTTTGAATAGAAGAGCTCAGCACGGCTGACCCACCACTGCAACAAGTGGAGGTGTTGCAGCTCGAGTTTGTTAAGAAAGCCATGAAAAACAAGCCTTACCCATAGAAGTAAACGGTGCCAGGGCTCAGAACAGCTCATTCACTCGGAAGCTGAGGCCTCGGGAAGCCACATTCAGGCTCTCAAGCAGAAGGGGGATTTGGAGCCAGCGCTTCTCTGCGCTGTAGCCCCATTTTCAGTGGGGTTGAAGCCTTCCTGAGGATGCAGCTCACTGCACCCGCAATGCCACACACAACACTCACACAGCAGCTAAAGCCAGGAGGCATCCCTCTCACAGCCACACCAAAAGCCCCCTGAGCGAGCTAACTGCAGCACACGAGCTTCTTCCACCCTTTGTGCCTGCTCCCTTGCCTCACCCTCGAGATGCTCACCCACGGACCCTCAACACCCGAACCGAAAGCACGCACAGGGGACACCCAACCCTGCCCAAAGAAACCCCCCTAATCTTGCATCCTTCCCCCTTTCACAGGCCTTGAGACAACCAAAGAGCTTCCCTACCCTTACACAGGCATGGAGGCACCCACAAAGCCCTGAGCACCAAGACACATCCCATAAGCTCTCAGTGGGGTTAGGGAGGGCACACGTAACCTTGGGACCCCAAAACCATCAGCTTAGAGAAGCAGCAGTGCCCACAGCCCCTCCACTTCCCTCTCTGGTTCAGCAGGGAGGCACAGCAAGCTTCGCAGCTTCTTCCCCTGCAGCCACAGCACATTTCCCCATTAAGCAGAAGGGGAAGCAAGGAGGAAGCCGTGGTTACCTTCCAGGAGCTTCTGGACGTCCTCTGGGATCATGGTACCCGTCACCTTCCGTCCCACGGGCGCCAAACCCGCGGCTGATGCGCCCGTCCCTCAGGGCAGGGGGAGGAAGGAAGGCACAGGAAGGGCGGGGACACCCCAAAAAGAGGGGAGGAACCGCGGGCCTCTGCTCTAGGAGCTCCTCCTCATCAAACCCACCTCTTTATAGGCAGCTGATGCCCAGCTCCTGGGAGCCCGCGCTGCAGTCAGGAGTGCCCGGCTGGGGCTGACCTTCTCCATCGCTGCTTTAACAGGTGGCACCTGCGCATCTCTTTCGTTATCACTTAATCCAGTGCGTCTGGTGCAGAGCAGCTTCACCTGGGGCTGTGTGGGGCTGATCCCACCTGGCCCGACAGGAGCTGGGGGTTGGATCTGTGTCAGGTAAAGGCAGGCTCCCCCCTCTAACGGGTTGTTCTGCAATAAAACTTCCCTTTTCCTTCATCCTGCATAGGAAGGGGCCTAGATTGTAGCAGCCATTCCTATTTCTGTGTCTTGCCCAGGCAAACGGCAGGGTCACACACTTTAACTTGCTTTATGACAAGCAATAAATGCAACCTGTGCTCTACAAGCCAAAAATGGCATTGCATGAGATGAAGCTCATCAGTGATTCCAAAGACTAGTTTAAGATTTCCCATGGGTTAAGTGTGCAGGATCCCATCCTTCCTTTGCAATATCCTGCTAGCAAACACGTATCTATTATCCTAGCACATAGAAAAGGTTCATGTACAAGATGCTGAGGCCTTAAAGCACACGGAATGTCACTGCAGTTCAGGGGGAGACTGCCTCGCTAGAAAGCATATCCATTGCAGGAGTCATCCCCATTGCATCTCCCAGTCAGGAAGGGTTTCATGAGTCAGGATGTAGAGAGCTCAGGGTCTCCCATGGGAGCAAAACGTGCATCTCTGTCAGCTGCCTGAGGCTCCGGACACGTCTGAGTGCTTCGGAGCGTATGCAAGAAGTGCTGGTGTGTGTAGTGGAGGTGGACGTGCAGAGCAGATGGATCCGTATCCGTGTTCTCACCTGGAGGTGTTTAGGGATAAATATTTAAACAGGTCTGTGTAGAAATCCCCCTCAGTTCATTACAGCCTACAAATAAAAGCAGCTGCTTGCTGAGCCTGCCTTTAAAACTGAGTTTCTAAAGGCATGAACCAGGTCCCTTAGACAGGAGAAGCTGCCTTCGGATATGCCAGGAGGATCAATGAAACCGGATCAATGCAAATCTCAGAGGAAGAAATGTTCATGCAACTGCAAAGGAAAGGGTCATCTCACACGTTCGCTGCCTTGCTGGAGCTCACCCAAGGATCTGAAAACATAAAGAGGGAGCTCGAGGGTACCTGCTTGCCCAAGAGCTGAACTGATCATGTTTAGGCTCTGGAAGACTTCTTTCCTTACATCAAGCAAGCAGTGACTTGTTTTGCAGGTGTTTGGGGTGGGTTTGCTTTCCTTTGCTGCCGTGGGTGTGATCACTGTTTAAGAGCATGTTCACCCAACAGACGTGCCGCTGGTGCAGTGTTTATGGCAACAGTAAAGCTCTAGATCTTTCCTCCTCAACACCTGAGCTGTGTTGCAGGGGTGCCTTTTGGTCTTCTGCTATAGATCGTAAGGTTACCATAAAGCACTGAGAGCAGCATCGTGTGTGAATGCTGGCACTGTTGCATCCCAGATGCTCTTGGACTACACGTGCATGGTCCTGGCAGCTGGAGACAGCACCAAGGATGTTCCCTACAGGAGGGTTTTGCTAAGCCCAGGTTGACTGTGCAGCAGTTGTTGTTACTATTAAATCCATTTTACTGAGGGATACTGAAGCATGGAGGCTCAGCTGTCACAGGGACATAGGTGCTGCTGCCCAAAGCCTTAGCACCAAGCCAAGCCTTCCTCTCAACCTTAGGCAGCTGCAGATGGAGCTGGGCACACTGGTTCCCAGGCAAATGCCCTGGTTTTCCTTCCCTTTTCAGTTGCCACTTCCACTTCTGGATGCGTAGATCGGTTTGTGCTCAGCTGGGCAGGAGGCTGGGCAGTCCTGGCAACTTCCCCTGCAGCACTGCTGTGTAGCATCAAGCTCTGTGGGCTCTGGATGTAAAGCTGCCTCCCTAGGTGATAAAAGCCCCCCCCCCATAATCACTTTAGGTCCCAAGTCCAGCAGACGGGCTCTCTCCTAACGCTATTCTGTTAAACGGACAAATTCCTTTGAAGGCTTGTCTTGCTTCGAAATGCGATCTCACAGGAAGGCGGATGCGATTGGGTGTAGCTATGGAAACAGAGCAGGGCAGCCTTGGAGGAGCTGAGGATGCGAGGCAACCCGGGAGAGCCGCCCCGCGCTGCTGGGAATCCCGGAGGATGCGGGGGGCTCGGCAGGAGACGTGTCCCTGCCCGGGCTGGTGCGTGCGGCTGGGCCCCAGCGCTGTCACTGCAGGTAAGAGCCCTGTCTGCTGTCACACTGCCTGACGTGGGGCTGAAAGCACAAAGCCAAGGGGGGTGCAGACCCACCGGTTCCCTGCTGCTCCCCCACCCCACCCCCTGGCGCATCAGGATCTCTCCTTCCCCTCTCTGCCACTGGGAAAGGTTAACAACAAAAGGGGACCAAGGTTAAACCACAAAGCCCTGGCTGATAACAGCCCTTTCAAGCAGCTGCACCGAAATGAATCTGAAACTTGGAGTAATTAGATAAGATAAGGATGTGTGCATGCTCGTGCGGGCACACGCTGACCCTGGGACACCCATCACACAAAGGAGGTGGAAGATCACAGGCTTCATTAAAGCGGCTCAGGTTATTTGTTCACCTCATCTGGTGCTGCAGCACTGAAAGTTCATTTCCAGCCCCTGTATTCATCTTGCTCAGTATCCCTGGATATAGAGCACTGACTTGCCCTTTTGTCCTCTCTTCCCGGTACTGCAGCTCCTGCCAATTCAGAGCAGACTCTAATTCCTGCCATTTCAGAACAGATGCTGGTCCATCTATTCCTGTATCCCAGCTCCTGCCATTCCAGGGCAAATTGCTGGGCCGCTGGGTGTCATTTGCTGCCTCTGACAGTGACCAACAGCTCAGAAAAAAGGCAACTTTCCAATCTGGTAATGCACCTGACTGCTTGAATAATGTCTCCTGGTTTACAAACCAGCTAGGCCATGCTAATGCTCTGCTGGAGTCCCAGCCTTTCCGTGCTTGTGTCAGTCCCAGTATCCAGCAGCTCGTGGATCTTTTTGTGTGACTAAGTCATTCAGTTAAAGGCTGGGTAGGAGCCTCATAAAGCCTTTTCCATTTGTTAAAGCTCAGTGGCCTTTGCTTGCCTTCATCATTTGCTTCTGCACCTCCGCTTCGCCAGGGCTTGCAGGTTACTGCTCACCAGCTCCTGAAGCCAAGGAGAAACAAAAACATGTCAGCAGCTCTGAGTTATGGGCAACCAGATCTGCTCCCAGAGCAAAACTAAATGAGGGGACCTTGCTCCTGGCTTAGAGTGCCAGGCTCTGGGCTCGTTTACCTTCCAGACATGCTGCATTTTCTCTGCTGGGAAGCTTTCTCAGAAGCAAGCAGGTGTGTTGGGATGTATTTCTGAGAGGAGCTGAGCGTGCCTGGTAGCCGGTTTCCATCACACCAGCACATTAGTTACAGTAGGACCCCACTGCACACAGAAACCCCTGAAAGAATCTCTAGGCTGACGAGACAAGATGTAGTACAGCAGGGAAACACGACGTCTCAGGAGAAGACCCAGGGCAATAAACAAGAGTGTTGGTGCCCGGGCTGGTGTTCGGGTGATCCAGGCCTGCGTTGTGCACAGCACCCCAGAAATGGAAAGGCAGAGTCAGTTGTGAGCTGAGAGGGAGGGAGGAAGCTCAGGGCTTAACCCAGGAGTGAAGAGGCCCAGATTTCCTCCTCCTGTGCAGCACCTGACTGTACATCAGGCTCAAGTCAATGCTTCAGCCCAGAGTCCAGATTCCCCTGTGCTCAACACATGGCTCCTGGCTGTAATCCCATAGACCTGAGCCAGGGAAGACTGGGCACACATCTCTTGTCCATAAGGCACAAGCATCCTCTCACCTTTAGGATGAACGGGCTCCACTGGTCCATCCGTTCCGACACCCATCTCCCTTGTGGAGCTGGCCAGTGGTAAGGAAGTGTCTCTGGGAGCAGCCACAGTGGTCACTGGAGGTGGTCTGTGAGGTGACAGCATGAAAGAGGCATCTCCCAACAGCATGTTCCTGAAGCCAGATGTGGGAATGGTGTCACCACTGGAATCCTAAGCAAGGGACGGCTCTGGGACAGCATTCCTATGGCCTCTGGCAAATGCTGGCCAGCATCAAGAGGGGAGGATACTCTGTAAAGGGAAGGATTAGAAAGATAGGAAACCAGAAATAAGCAGTGAGCTCAGCTCCTGTGGATGCTGCTCTTCTTCAGGCTGACGGATGGGCTTCAGTTTAATGCAAAGGTGATATTGATCCCTTGCTGTTTGGTTACAGTGTGTGATGGAGCTGCCCTCTGCCCTGTAGATGTGCTGTAGCACCTCTTCTCTTTCTCCCAACCCTCATCAAACTACTTTAATGATTCTTTTATTGACAACACTGAGTCTTAATGAGGAGGACTGCCACACACTTCATTAAGGCTGCAGAGGGGACACTTCCCATAAACAGCTAGGACCAAGGGCTGCCATCAGGGCTGAGGGAGAAGGATGGAGTTGAGGGAAGATCCGTAGATCTCTAGAGGAGGAAACGCTCCTTGTCTGCTCCTAAGAGAGAACAAGGATTTAGGACAAAAGTCCGCACGATCTGAGAAGCAGTGGATGGAGGAAGGAGAGCTCAGTCCTGGAGAAGAGTCTTGGTGGGCACAAAGGCCACGGTGTGAGCTCCTTGACTGGTTTCCGGTCAGGATGCAGATGAGAGATGGAAAGATGCTGCATGGCTACTGGCTGGATTTAACCTTGGTTTTATTATCCAGTGTAATAATAGCACAGCATGTCTGCACTGTGCGGAAGGCAGCACGTGTCAGGGAGCCATGAACAGTAAGGAAGTGCTGGCTTTGGGTCTGCCCAAGCAGCGCTGGGAGGATCCAGGCACAGCTGAGAGCCAGTTCAGACTCATCTATGTAAATATCCATCACATTACACTTGATGGTCCTGAGATTTCATGGACAGGCCAGTGACATCCCAGAATAAAACTGGACCAGCCATTCTGTGAGGTTTTCTTCCCTCTGGAAAAGAGCCTCCTACCGAAAACCAGCACAAAAGAGAGATTTGGACTCGAGGGTCTGGATTCAGAAGAGACTTAGGGATGATGTTCTAATGTAGCCCTGCTCCTGCATTAACATCCATAAATCTCCATCCATCACACAGTTCTATTTCAATTATTGAGCCAATTTCCAGACACTTTTATGATGTATTGTTTGATTTTATTAACTGGAGTGAAGGTTTAAACTCACTGAATTCCCATAGTAATCTTGCCCTGTAACCCTACCCACCTTATCAAATCTTGCTTAATGAAATGCAGGCATCTGTCTTAATGGCTTTCAAACTACGCTACGTAGACTGACCCAGATGTTAGTTCATAAATAGGAATATTTGGAGGTGTTAAACAGGGCAGCTGGAGACAGAAGCAGGTCCCTGAAGTGATCTTTTCTCTTATGAAGAAATCAGGGAGATGGGAGAAATTACTATAAATCTTCGGGAAGAGAAATGAGAGCCAGAGGCCTGGGGGATGGAGGCTGAGCTCTGCAGGATGGAGGCTGAGCTCTGCAGGCAGCACAGCAATAGGTTTGGTCCAAAATAACCGGTTTCAGACCAAAATACTCATCTGAAGTATTCTGCCTGGGGACCTTGGCTGTTCTGCTGGGTGCAAGCAGGAATTTGGGTGTATCAGGTGAAGAGGATCCTTTGTCAGGCTGCTTTCCCCTGTCTTGGCAAAGAGAATGTGGAAGTGATTACCTGGGGTTCTGGGATGGCAGCCGATGTAATATACTATGGAATAATAATTGCAAGTTGAAACACGTTCTAGTCCAGGCCATTGAGGGTATTTCATTGTTGAAGGAGAGAAAAAAAAAAAAAGGTATCTTTAGAAAACAAACATTTTTCTTGGAGGGGGAGGAAGTAATCCCATGCTTTTTTCCATGTGGAAAATAGCAAAAAAGAATGCAGACAGCATTGGAAGCAGCCCTGCAATGCGATGGACACAACGCCAGGGGCTGACTGCAAGTGCAGCTCAACGTGATGCTATGGGAAGCATGTTAGGCTGTGTTACGAGCCCGTTATCTGAGCTCGGATAGTGGATGCATTACATTATTCATTAAACACCAAGAGGGTACCGTTAGCCGGCGATCTTATCTGCTGGGAGGAAGGCAAAAGTATTCCCTAAATCCAAGAGCTTATTGTATCCCTCCTGTCATTTTGAATGAGTCACCCTTCAGTTTCATGCTTGTCAAGCAATCAATGAATGTTTGTAGACTGCTTTGAGATCTTCCTGGGGATGATGCTGCGGTTTGGGGATGCAGTGTTACTGCAGCTCATGCGTTGTGCAACGAAAGGACAAAACTTGCAGATGCAAAAGAATTCGGCTTGGGAAGTACCCCACGTGTTTGTGCCACTGTTATTACATTGCCCCCTTCTGCCGGATGCTTTAAGCACTCTTGGGGCTAAATTCAAACAAGGTGAAGCCCTGGAGACAGGTTTGAGCTCGAGGCTCTTCCACTCCTCACATGCAAACTTCAGAACGTTTCCAAAGCAAAGCCACAATCCCCATCTCATGGAAGAGGAACATGAGGCCAAAGGGAAGGAAGTGCCTTGCCTAAACAACACCTGGAGCCAGCAAAATGATGAGGAGCAGGGCCCATGTCCTCGGAGTTTTAACCCTGTGCCTTTCCCACTAACCCAATTCCTTTTCAAGTTTAAAAGCAGAGTCCTCCTCTAGCGACTGCTGCTGCAGCGGGTATCCCCAGAGGGGGCAATCCTGCAGAGTGCTGGGCACTTCTTCAGGGAAGCACTTGAGTGTGCGATGAACTCCGAGCTTGGGAATTGTCTAATTGCAAACAGTGGAAATGGTACTCTAATGAGAACGGCAGCTTCCTCAATGAGAGCTTCTCACCTTAGGAGAGGGCAGACAACAAAAGCATTGCACCAGGAGCCGTGTCCCAGGCGGCTCTGTCCGCCGGCAATGGAGAAACACTTCCATAGCCACGCTCCACCTGGAATCTGAGCTGTCCTCCGGAGCTGCTCGTTCCTTCCGCATGGAGAGCCTGCCCGTGCTCGACCACGAGCAGAAAGAGCAAGCACAGCCTCTCTGCCTGCTCTGCAGCACAGCACAAACACGCTGGGGGTGAGTGTTGAACTGCGCTTCTCAGATGATGCTCCAGGCGGATCATCAGCGACCTGCGCTCAGAGCTTGCTGCCCTCTCAGGACGCTGATGGTCTCCTGTGTTTCTAGGAAAGGAGCCCATTTCTGGCGTTCTTATCCACAGCTTTCCCTGCTTTGATGAACACCTCTATGCTGAGTGATGCTTCCAGCCACAGGGAAGCACCTGCAGTCCTGCAGATCTCACCTGTGTCCTGCTGACTGGCCGTGGGTGAATCACACAGCAGATCTCAGGAAAACAAACTGAGTTTCCTCTAGCAGAGAACAGCAACCAGACCAGAGAAGCAGCAACCTCTGCTGCAGCAGGACAATCTACATCGAAGTTACAACTCACTGTCTGCATCCAGCCTACTCCAGTGGTTTGGTCAAAGGCTGTAGAAGAGCTTGAAACCAAACCTGGGTCTCCTAAAGACAGCTTCAATGCATCACTCCTACATCAGGGCTTCCTCTCTTTCATCCCCTTAGCACTCCCAAAGAGGCAGGCAGCAGCAGTGCCCCTCTGCTGCCTCTGTTTCAGCTTGGAAAGGGGCAGTGGTGACATCCGTGAGAAGTCTGGCCTTTCTTTTTGGTCACTGGTTGCAATAAACAACAGTGAGGGGTTCTTTGCCCCACAGATCTTTAGCTGAGTGCCGCTTATCCCACTAAGTCTGCAGATCTCTTTCCTCTCTCTGCTTTTATCTCCTCTGCTGTAATTATCGGCTGCTTCTCTAAACTTCTGCCGGCCCCTGCGTTCAACCTCCGCTCCTAGCCCAGAGCAAAGGGAGCTTATCCAAGGTGAAAGAGAGGGCAGTGTGTGGGGAAGTGCCCTGCATGGGAAGGGATGGCCGTGGTGCTGCTGCGCTGCCCCATTCTCTCTCTCTCTGCATTTGCATGGCTTTGGGGGATGCACACATTAAAGGCTATGGAGATGTAATCCACCAGGATTACAAGGGTTTACAATTTCAAATCAAAGCATTACAAAGGCCAGATACCCAACCCAGAGCAAGCTGATCTGGGATTCCAGCTGATGCCTTTTCTTTCTCACCTCCTCCTGAACCAACTGATCTCTTAGTCATGGCTCTGCATCCTCTGTCTACAGCACTCACAGTAATCACTCTTGTGGTGCCTAAACAATGGATCCCTTACACCGAGCTGGGCTCCAGGGGCTCCTGAGCTGGTATGCAATCTCTTATTCTTTGTACCGTGATAGCTTTGTTGAATCCTTTCATAGTGAAGGTTTCTGCTGGGATAGGCAAGCGGGGCTAAGAGATGCCCCAGAGAGCTTACAGCCAATGCATAAGGCAGGGGACAAGAGAGGGAAACAAAAAGGTAGGACCTTAAGGGGTGCAGGGTTGAGAGGCTAGTGGAAAATTCAGCTGGGTGCACTGGTCCCCAGCCTGTCTGGCTCCCTGGAAGCATCCCTGACTCCTCACAACACAAAATACCCTTTACGTATCCTTGCTTCTAGCTCCTCAGTCCGTCCCCCTGGTTTCAACTCTCCCTTCCATAGTTCACATTCCTCTGGTCAGGCAAATCCGTGTCACTCTCTCATGGTGGTTCAGTCATAATCGTGACTGTTCTTTCCTCTGCACCATACATGTTAAAACACACACCTCCAGTTCTCACTCCCTGCTGCCCGGGGAAGAAGCCTGGATAAGCTACCTGCCGATTGAACTTGCAGGATGCTCCCTTTCCCTGCTCCACCTGAGCTCACACAGAGCATCATGGAAGGATGTGGAACTGAACCAAGTCCATAGATCCCAGCAAATGCTTTAGCCACAAGACTTCCCCTCCTGTGGGGCACTGCTCTGGTTCCCAGCCACCTGCCCTTATCACCACAATTGCTTTCCCCTCCCGGTTTGTCTCCTTTCATCCTGCCTAGTCCCCAGCTCCCAGCTCTCCTCTGTCTTCCACCAACCGATCAGAGAATCGCGTCTGCGAGAAGAGCAGAGAGAGCAGCGCCTGGGTCCTGTGTCACTTTTATTTACCTTCATTGCACTGCCTTCCATTGCTTAACAGAATAGTTTTATACCAGAGAAAATTGGAAGCTAAGTAGTTGCCTGTCAGGTAGTGTCTGTCGCCTGTGTGAGAAGCTGACATCGTAGTCAGCTACGCTGTCAGCCATCTCCGTGCTGAGCATCAGCCCTGGCCCCAGAGTCCTCCTCATGCTCTTTCTCTTCACCAGTGTCTGGACCAGTGTCACTTGCACCGCCCCAAGCTGCAGCTTCACTTACACCCATGTGCACTGCACACGCACCAAAACAAGACGAAACTGCTCAGATACAGAGGCCAGAGGTACAGGAGGTCCAGCTTCTCAGTGGGGGATTAAGGACACCCCCACCCCTGGAGCAGCATCTCTGAGTTTAACGAGTGCCAAGGGTACATTCAGCTCCAAATGTATAGAAGGAAGAGACTTAGAAGGAAATCAAAAGATCATTTTGCATCAAGGCAGACTAGGAGTAAGAGTGTGTTTGGCACGGGAGAGATGTGGGCTGGATGCAAAGCCTGTTTTGGAAGGGTGGAAAGGAAAGGGAAGGCTATTTTGATGGATCCATAAAAGTATTGTGTTTCATAATGAGTTTAATACACGAATTCCCTTCCCTAGGAAGAAGAATTGCTTAATAAAGATGAGTGAATTATCTTTCTTCCCCCTCCTTCCTCTCTTCTTCTTTTCTCTTTCTTCTCTACCACCTCCTCAGAGTCCCCTGGAATTGCCAGTCGAGATTACAAGGTGTCAAAGGGACTGAAATGAATTTTGCCACTCGGCTGCTCATAAACTTGGTGCCCTGGCTTCTTCTATTACAGCACCATAGCCTCTACCTTTAAATATCAGCCACCCACAGAAGCAACCCGACTGTACATCAGCAGCAGGAGAGGTTTCCATGGTGACAGGATGCAGGTCACAACCTCTGTAAATGTAATCAGAGCACTGGGACCGGTGTGTGGAGACAGGTTTAATTTCTCCGTTAGCAGGAGCTCTGTGGTCCAACATGTACATAAGCTCCTCACGTTGACAGACAACCTGTTATCTTCAGGATGGCACTGCCTATTGCCAGTCCTCTCGTGCACTTGCCATCTCACCTTCCTTTTTAAGCACCAGCAGTGATTCCACTTAGCATGGCCCAACCTTCACTGCTCTGGGCTTTGCAAAAGCCTCTTCATCTCATTTCAGCTGCCCACTGCCTTTTCCCACTTCTGCTCCCTATCCCACGCTGCCTGTGCAGGTGGAAGCTGGAGGCAGAGCTTCGTCCCCTCCACTCCACATCTATCAGGTCTCTCATTCCTCCTCTGTCTGGATACACAGGTATTGCATTGTAATGTGCCTGTCTCCGCAGTGCCTACATGCCAAATGCAATACAGCAGAACAGTGTTCCTCGATGCTGGCCGCGAGTCAGACAACTCTTCAGTCAGTCAGGAGCATTCCGTATGAAACGTCTTGCAGAGGAGCTTTGTGGGAATGTACCCAGGGGCTTTTGATGAGTACGTGGAAGGTTTACAAGAAGGGCACGTGCTGTTATTTCTATAGGGTCTGGGCTGAGGTTGTACTCCAAGAGACACAGAATTTCTGGCTATTTATGACATATAAAGAAGCCGGATATTTACTGACTGCGCTGCATGTTGCGTATTTCCAATAGTTCTTAGCTTTATGCTTATCCTTCATTTTTTGGCTATACATCCACCTTGCATTGCAAACCTCACTTTATCTGCTTTTAAGATGCCTAAGAACTGAATAGTTCCCATCTTCAAAGGAAGCAGCAGCTGCATGTGCCAAACCGTTTCAGTGATGCCCAGTGTTTAATTACCGGCTTCTTCTCTCTTATTAACTTAACCCAAGAATATTTTAAGCCCAGCTTGTAATAGCGTTGGAGATCTCCATGCTCTGAGTCAACAGTTTGCACAGATGACTTTGGAAGTCAAACAGCAATTACTGCTTTCTCTCCTGTGTATTTGTGCATTTGCAGGGAAGAGAAGTTAAAAGCTTCTCTCCAGTAGCAGCCACATGCATTCAGCCTTGGTCCCTGGACACGATCAGACCCACAGAGCAGCACAACAGTGGCAATTTTGACAGGTACTGGAAAAGAAGAGTTAAAGGATTTGTTCATTCGGAGTCCACCCAACATTGCCAACCGGCTGTAGCTTCATAGCTCTTCGTTTCAGATTAACTTTCACAGGCAGCCAAACAAGTGTTTGCCTGGGCAGCTAATGCGGTGTGCATGGAGCCCCTGAAGCTACACCCCTGGATTTCTGGCTAAGAGAATGCTTTGGAAGTATTCAAGATTTGCAGCATGCAAACAAGTCTCTTAACCAGTGGCTTACGCTGCCCTTGCCTTGGCAGCAGGTACCAGCCGATGCTTCAGTCCTTTCCTTTCACCTTGCCACGCTGTTTCCAAGTGTGCTCCAGAGGGAATCTGCTGAGCACATTCTCACAAGTGCTCTGTGAGAGGAGCTAATCGATTGCTAAAGACAAAGCTCAGGAGCAGGAATCTTTCAGCCTGTCATCTCTATTATCTTTTTTGCTTCATCTCCCTCCACACTGTGCGTGGACAGAGAATGGGAGCTCTGCCGGGATCCTCTGCGGCTCAGAGAGCCCTGGCTCCTGGACCATTATCCTGTCTAATTGTGCACAGCAGATTTAGCAGCTCAGAGCAGCGGGCCTGGGTTGCTCATCTCTCATGTGGATTGCTCTGGGCACACCTCGGTGTTGATGGAAAGAGGCGCGCGTGCTTGGGACAAACGTTAACCCAAAAGAGTGAGGAACAGGGCTTTCCGGGCTCGCAAAAGCCTTTTGAAAGTGAGGAGGGAGCAAGAGAAGTGGCTGAGGTTGGGCGAGGGGAGGTTTTTTCCACCTTTGATCCTCGGCTTGTCCTGTTCAGCTGAGTGGAATACAAAGCAAGGGTGTCTGAGAGCTCACACTTCACCTCAGCGGTGCAATCGACGGGAGAAGCATTGAGCGAGACCGACAGACTGTCACTGGCAAAATGAACTGTCACCTCCCATTTTTCAGAGGCGCGCTGGGATGAATTGCGGCTTTGAACCATGTGGCCCGTTGCTGATTGAGTTCCGCTGTCTTAGAACCCCACTGAACAAGGCAAGTTCATTTCAGGCTGACGTCCCACTGCTTATCAATTCTGGAGCCGGGAACGTTAACCGCTTCAGAGCTGATTTCCCCTTTGCTTCCCCTCCTACCGCCACCTTCGCAGCCTTGTACCTGCAAAGGTCAGCGAATACATCCCAGAGAGCACCAAGGAACATCCATGTGGCCTAGAGAAGGCTTAACAGAGGTGCTGTCCTTAAAGAGGGCTGCCTGCAGAGCCCCCTGTTCCGGTTGCCAGTCTCCAGCAGACATCTGTCCCCATCATAAAAAGCAAAGCAGAACGTGCTGCACAGTTCAGCACAATTCAGCGTGCTTGGCAGGCTCCGAGGAGCTGGGGAAACCCAAGTCCTGCAGTGACAGCTGTGAAGGAAATCAGGATTGGGATGGCTGTGGGAGAAGGCTGGTAATGGAAAGGTAGCGATGCTCAGGCTCACACAGAGATCCCTCGCAGAGCTGTGGGAGACCAAGAGTGCTAAAATACCGCAGACACTGTGAGCCAAAACCTTCCTGGTGTGTGTGTGTGTGTCCCTGTTTGATCCAAACAGGATCTCAGCATCCAGCCAGCCTGTGGTGTCCATCCCAGTCCTGCTGACACCAGTTTGCTGTGTCTGGTGCTGCCCTTTCTGTCTCTTCATTCCCTCAAGAAGCAGCCTTACTTCCTCGGCCTTTCTTCTCACCCAGAATTTACACAGACCTGCCCTTTGCTTTCACATCATCCTGGTATCACTTCCCTCCTTTCAGATCTCTCTCCTTTCTCCCTCTATAATTATGTGTCTGCTTCCAAGCCACACTTTTGCCCTATAGAGCCAATATTACCCGTGTCTTCAGCCTCCCTCTTGAAGTCTGTTTCCTCCAACATTGGTCCTCATCAGTTGTGTGTCTGTATTTTTGCTGCTAACCACTTGTCTCATGTCTTAGAGCAGCTCAGGGTGAAGTTCCAAGGTCTATAACTGTTAGTGTACACATGAAACTTGGTTTAGGATGGAGGAAGCCCTGAATCAGCCCTTCCAGTGCAAGATGTTGGAGGATAGGAATTACTCTCATGGTGTTCTCAGGAAAGATGGACACACATAGCAGTCATACTGTGGGTCTTTTGCTCACGTAAATCAGGATCACTCCACACTGAGTAACCCAGCTGGTGGCCAGGTACAATACACTTGGATTCATCTCTCTTGTAATTCTATTGGTATCTGGAGAGAAATCTGTGCTTTTCAAAGCGTCATCTCCTCCTGTTACTACCCACACAAACAACTCTAACACGGTATTTCATCAGAGACCTCCTAAGCTGTTCCTAGCCTGATTCCAGCCTTAGGAATACTATTTTTCCTCGGAATACTTTGTATTCTGTGTCCCAGCCGTTTTGGTAAGTGTGCGGAGCTGCAACAAGAGATGGATGGGCCACTGACAAAAGGGGCAGGAGAATTAGTTCCAATGGAAATAATTTAAGAAAAGCTTTATTCAAGATGTCCATGAGTGGGAAGCTCTGGGCCTGTGTCTCACCTTCCTACAGACTGAACAAGCAGATGAAATATTAGCACTTTCCACATGTTAACACTACAGGATATCATCCATCTTCCTCACCAGTGGGAAGTGTTCGCTAGCACAGGCCTTTATGAAGCTGATTGCTATATTCCCATATGCCAATCAGAGCTTAGAAACTGAGTTTGCACGTTAGGAAAAGGGACTGTGAGCGTGGGGAGGCAGCCCTCAGGCTGATGGCCACCTCCCAGGCTTCCCTTAGAATACGCAGCTGTGCATTACCTCAACTGGCTTGAGAACTAGCACAATATTCCCTCAATCCTCAGTGAAGGAGCTGCAGGGGCAGAGTGGCAGTGGGAGATGTAAAGCTACGTCAGCTGAGCACATGTAGCTTCATATCTGGGCCAGAGAGTTGAAGCCTGCTGGTTAGGAAGGTAGTCATGATGATCCACTGGGGGATTGCTGGCTGCCAAAGCCGGTCCACTTTAGTCCATGCGAGTGGGCTTGGAGAGAAGGGATGAGGGCGAGCACCTGACAGCGATGCCCAGTCGTGCAAGACTTGTGTTTTAGAAAGGAAAAGCCCCCGTCAGAAATCCCTCCTTCCAACAGGAGCCAGAGGTTTGTTTCTATCAGCAGAGAGGGAGAATCTTTCCACCAGTACTCGGAATGTGAGACTGAATAAAAACCTATTACACAGCACTCTGACTCCAGCAAAAGGTTTTCCCTTGTTGTAGGATCTGACAACACATGTAAGCCTGTCCATTATGCAGGGCTAAGGTGGAAGGGTTGATATAAAAGATGTTCCAACACTCACTGGCAGCCAGGCAACCCTCCAGAGCCAGCTTTAACAGCTTCCTGGGAGCTGTGGGAACATTACCCATCAATTCCTGGGTCATGCTGCTTGTCCCCTAACTCAGGAGCACTTCAATCCTGGAAAGCCCTGTGTAGCTTTATTGCTCCAGACTGGCCGTCCTTGCCCTCATGCACCCTTTGCTGGAGATAAGAGCTTCATCATTTGGGTTTTCAGTACCTTTTCCAACCCCAGCACTGGAAGCAGTCTGAACACACACAGAGCAAGACCCAATCCATGGTTTCAGAAAGGCAGGAGCCTATGGGGACCCTTCAGTTGGAGGAATAGCCGCATCCCTGTTTCAGTAAAGCTGCGGTCAGTAAAGGGAGTGAGAGCAGAATCCAGCCACTGGGCAGCAGCTCTACTCCATTGCAGCTGGCTGAATATTTAAAACATGCAGACTCCTTCCATCCGTCTTCCCTCAAATAACCAACTCCTCAGGTTTCTGCTGAAGCTCCCTGCTCATGAGGGACAGTTTGACTGATACAGCAATGGATAAAAGGTTTTTCCATGCTTTAAGTATTTATTCCTAATGCTACCAGAGAGTGCTTTTTTAAAGGCCAGCCCTGGGAGGCAAGATGCTTTAATATGAATCTTCCCTCCTCTATCCAGGAAGAGCCTGCAGGATCAATGCTTGTAACGATCCTTCACAGAAATTAATGCCACTGAGCAAGGGCTTGTCTACACATGAGTTATCCCAGTGAGGCTTTCTGCTTTAAATCTGTGCCTTACTTTATTGCAGAGTAAGTTGTGCACAGAGACAAAAAAAGCTCCCTTTGTAAGAGCAGCGTGTCACTAGGGGAGCGATTAGCTAAACTTCAAAAGCTCGTGGGTATTTTCTGACCGTGTCCAGTGCCCCCAGGAAGCTGTAGGAGAATTAAACTGACTTTAATGGTCACTGGTCCCAGCAAAATTGATAAGCAAGGATAGAAGTAAATGGAAAAGTAATTTCTCATCTTATAACTAGAGCTCGATCCATGTTGCGAACTTTAGGCTGTAAATAGTACTAAGTCAGAGTGTTCCCACAGGTAGGGATGTGTGCATGTGTCTGTGTGCAATACAGCAAAGGAAAGGGAGAGCTGAACAGGGCAAAAGGAGGGTTTCAGCTTCCTGCAAAGGTACAGTGTCAGTGGAACAGATAAACATGCAGCAAACAGAACAGAGGCTGTCATCCTCCACTGAAGCGTGAAGAAAATCTGTGTCTGAGGCTTCCGCAAAGCCTAGTGTGTAACAGAATGAACTTGGCTGTTGTTTTAATTAAGCTCCCATGGAGGCTGATCAGTACTGAGATTAGAGGACGTGTGACAAAGAAGACTGCCATTTTACGAATGGAAATGACCCTAAAACAATGACCAGCGTGAAGACACTGCAATAACATCCACACCTGGCTCTGAACTTGCCCCAAATTTATCATTTAATAAACGAAACAGCCCAAATTCCGGATCAGAGCTTGGGGGAAACATTATTAAACCTTGGATGGGGTCAAATAGAGCCATGTGAGCCATCACATGGCGTGCAGGGGCTGTGATGTCATCAATCTGGGTGGCAGATGTCACAGGCAGGCGCATCATTAGTCTCCGCAGGGCTGTGTGATGCATGGTGACACCATGGCTGGGAGGGGCGTGATGGATATTTGGTGCATGGGGCCACATGAAAAATCTCGTGTGCAAATCGCAGTTTTATAAATGCCTTTCTCATTCCATATGCAGACAGGGCCCTGGAAGGAATCTCGGAGATTGAATTAAGCTTTTAACCCTCTAGGCTCTCCTGTCATTTATTGTTAGGGAATTAATAGGGACGCAGGAATGCAGATGGCCTGCCTGTCAATTCCAAGAGGTGATTTTTCTGATCTTCACAGACATTTCCAGCATCTTTCATTAAACACTCATGTACCAATTTGTCATTTTAACCGGGCAGGAAAGAAACTCGCGTTGAACTCCTTAGCTCAGGTGCTGTGAGTTAAATTCAGAAGCAGAAAGCCTTGCTCTGTTACATCTGCCAGACAGGCTTAGGGCTGATGAAGAGCCTTTGATATCTGTTTAGGTGGGTAGAGGGGTTCCAATAGGATGCTCTAGGCCTCTTCTCTTTTCAATCAGGATAAAAAGAGATTTGACAGGAATGGGAGAAGCCTTATACAGATCCGTACAGAACCATACAGGTTCCAATAGGATGCTCTAGGCCTCTTCTCTTTTCAATCAGGATAAAAAGAGATTTGACAGGAATGGGAGAAGCCTTATACAGATCCGTACAGAACCATACAGGTTCCAATAGGATGCTCTAGGCCTCTTCTCTTTTCAATCAGGATAAAAAGAGATTTGACAGGAATGGGAGAAGCCTTATACAGATCCATTGAGGTCCCAGAACAAGTGACAACTTAGAAACAGTGTTTTCAAAGGGGGATACAGAAAAAAGATAAGAATACAGTGCCTGGTTCAAGTCCTGCTACTTTAGTATTCATGGAAGCGGAGATCTTCAATAGGTGTTCATCATCCTGTGAGTGGGACTGGGACTCCGTCTTTCCCAAGGCAGAACCAGTCTTTGTAAATGATCCTTTAACCAAACACATCTGGAGCTGTGCAGAACGGGCTTGCAAACATCCATCACAGCCAAGTGCACAACAGTGGGACCAAAGAGCAGAACAAAGCACCCGGTGGGTTTGTGAGCTTAGGTTAGTTTGAAGGTACCTTGGTATCTCAGCCCTGCCTGTTGGAGGGCAGCAGCTACTGCACATTGGGTCTGCTGGCAGCTCTTACCACTCCTACCCTCGGGCAGCAGCAGAAGACGAAGCTCAGCTTCCCAGGACCCTCAGAGGGAGTTATTCCTGTTTATTTTTCAGGTTCCTTCTAATTTTACTTAATAAAAGGGTAAAAATTAATCCAAACCGAAATAAAGGTGCAGTCTGAACCGTAGGTTCCTTTTTAGTAAATCATTTGACAGCTTCTCAACCTACCAAGGCATTTTGAAATGCCCAACCAAACCAATTTAGTGCCCACTATTTTAATCATAGAATCATAGAATAGTTAGGGTTGGAAAGGACCTCAAGATCACCCTATCATCTAATCCTAAACCACCAAGATCAGGGGGACATTTCTATTGACTCCAACAGGCACCTATCAGCTGCCTGGGCGGGTGATGTATGGAATGAATGGGATCAGATCCAAACTCCAAGCAAAACCTGGGTGATGACTTCCCAAAGGAAGAAGAGGGAAGGCTCCTGGCATGGTGGAAGCGATCAGCTTTGCTGCCCAGCTTTCCTGAGCATGACGACAGCAGCAAGGCAATGGTATTGCGGGAAGTGTCTTCCCTTGAGGCCTCTCAGGTATCACATGGAGGCCACTGGAGGACAGCAAAGTTATTCCTACCCCTGGAAGCATCATCACCTGCGGGAGGCTCCTTATTAAATGGTCTGAACCCAGGACAGGGGGCAACACGACCGCGGCCTGAGGGGAGAGGAGCTGCAGCCAGTGCACCAGGAACCTTCCCTTGCTGGGGTTTCGCACTGGTCTCAGGCATGGAGGAGGTGATGAGGGACTTTGCAGTCCAAGCCAGCACAAGATGCAGGAGCAGGGAGCAGTGGGCCCTTGGTCTGTGCTGTCACCAGCTCCACCTTCACTTCCTGGGGTGTTTCATCAGCCCGAGGGTGATGCATGTGGCACGCCGTGGCTACCCTACTCATGGGACTGATGCAGAGCAGCTAAAGTCATCCTGATGGGCTTGGGAGCTGCCTGTGGAAGAGTGCAAGAGCCGTGCTCCCAAGATTCCCATTTGTGGCTTTTGACCCCCCCAGGCTCCTCTCCAGCCTAACGTGCTCAGGGTACTGAGGGCTGGTGGAGCAAAGAGAAGTCTGCCCCCGTGGAAACCATCAGCTGAGCTGAAAAAGCCTCAAGCAGGTTGACTTCATTATGTGCTCATTAAGAAATGTGTAGCTGTAGTTTGTTCCTGTGTGTGTGAGCTCTGGCTGTCAGGAAGGCTGACAGATGGACAGACAGACTGAGTTATAGGCACAGAGTACAGACTGGGCAGGATCCCCCATTAACGCTTATTGGGGATTGTCATCACTTCAAGCAGAATGGGCTCCAGATGTTGAAAGCCTTGTAGGGAAGTCTTGAAGGTGAAGGTTAGAGGCTTGTGATTTTGCCTGGGTTGTATGAGCCGCCGCCATTCCCTTTGATTTATTATTGTTCAAGTCAACAAGATTTGGTAGTAGGGAAAAAACTGAGGCGAGCGACACATGGGTGAGGGTGCCTGGTTCCGAGCTGCTGCAGAAATTGCTCTGCTTTTATTACCTGGGTGTGAGAGAAACACGAAGCAAAGGACTGTTGAAAGCTTTGCTGGCAAATGCAGTGCCTCGATATTGCCTGCTTTCTACAACAGTTTCTGTTGCGTTATTTGTGCTCATGGACACTTTCATGCGTGTATTTCAAGGGCACGGTTGTAGAAGCACAGCGGACGGAGCTGTACCAACCAATCCCTCCTTTGAAAGTGGGAGCAGTTGCTTCAGTCAGCCATCAGCTCTCCTTAGGTTTGAAAATGCCCAGTGATGGGGATCCCGCAGTCCCCTCAGGCGGTGCACGCTGGTGCTGCACCATCCTTACTGTCAGAAAGTTTTCCCTAATGCCTAATCTAAGGCTCCCTTGGTGCAGTTTAAACTCATTACCCCTTGTCAAATACTCCGTGAACATGGAGCATGGTTTATTACCTTCCTTTTCGTGGCAGCTTTTCACATGCTTGAAGATGGATAAATCTTCCCTCTCCCTCCTCCCTACACTTGGTCTCTTCGTGCAGGTCATGTTTTCTAGCTCTGAAATCATTTGGTTACTCTCCCTTAAGACTCTTCCCTTGTGGTACCCAAAACTGGGTGAGCTGAGGCCCTTGTTAGTGCTGAGAACAGCGAGGAGGTTTCTTTGTGTATCTTAAATCTGACATCCCTTTTATGCAGGCCAGCAGAATTCTGCTCATGCCTCTCCAGTTTGGGCTCAGCGATTGTCCCAGATCTTTCCCTGCAAAACTGCTTCCTTGGCACCTATTTCCCAGCTCCCATTTGCGTGGTTGATTATTCCTTCACAAGCCTGGGATTCAGCTCTCATCTTTATTATCTTTTGCTTTCAGATTATTGCAGAATTCTGATTCTTCTGAACTGAAACCCTGCTCTCTGAAGGCCTTGCAGCTCTGTCCCTCTTCCCCGTCTTGAAATCCCCTGCACAAACGCTCTGTTCCATGGCCTGAGTTATTAATGCAAATATTGAATAGTGTTGAATTCAGGAGCAGGGATTCAGATGAAAACTGAGGACTAGCAGCACTTTGCAGGATCAGACCTGTTACGATCACGCATTTACAGCTACCAGAAGCGTTGCATCGCTGAACACGTCCTTGGCTCTTGGAGGTCCTGTCTCTGGTTTGGTGTGCGCGGTACCCGTTTGCCTTCCTCCAGCCGAGCCACTGGGAATGGCTTCTCCCTGCACCACAAACAGGGGTTTTTAACTTCTTTTTCACTTCCCAGAGTTCGTGAACTGTTCCCTGGGCTGGACCCACAATGGGGCCGGAGCCAGAGGAAGGGGCTGGAGGAGAGACCTTAAGAATGGCCCTTACTCATCAATAACTGCTCCCTGACAGGGCCGAAGCATACACAAAGTGGCTTGTCTGTTGTGCTGTCATTCTAGCTGGGGCACAATCCACAGCGGGGCCCTGGCTCACTGGACTTTGCTGTCCAAAGCACCAGAGAAATCTTTTCACTCGCCTTTTGAATGTTTAAGCTGTTATATTTCTGAGGGGTTGCGAGGGTGCTGCTAGTCACCTTTTGAGTTTTATTAGGATGGTCTGCACCTCTGGAACAGGAGGGCATCGGCTGTGGACTCAGAGCAGGTACAGCCTTCAGATGATGGCTGTTTCAGTCAGCAAAGCAATGCTGATTTACAGCAACCGAAGAGATCCTGAGCACCAGCTGCATCCAGATGGGTAGATGGGAGATGGCAAATTCCCTCCTCCAGCTCACATCCAACTGCTCCCTTTCTTCTTTGAAGGAAATCTTCTTTTCTCCTGCCTGACTTCATGGGGTGTAAATGAGGAGCAATTTGACTGAAGACTTTGTGGTCAGAGTTGGGGGAGAGAGGAAGAGATGCATGGCTTTGTTGGTATTATGGAGCTTGAAAACCCTATTGGGAAAGTCAGTTAACCTGGGAAACATCATCAGCTTCCATGTCCAATCTGATACAATGACAGGGACAGAAAGGAAGCTTCAGTGTCCTCTCTGTGGGAGCGTTTATTCAGGAGCAACATCAAAGCTATGCTTCGAAGAGGTAGTGCTGTGCTTGAAGCCCAGCCGCTAACTCGGAGCCACGCAGCCACTCGCTCATTCCCCCTTTCTTCCCCTCTACTGCCAGGGGGATGTGGAGGAGAATCCAAAGAATGTAAACCTCACAGGCTGACATAAGAACAGTCCAATAACCAAAGTATAACACAAAACCACTACTACTACACTGAGAATGATAAGGGAAATAAGAAGGAGAGGGAATACCAAGCTAAAAAGGGAAGGGGGAAAAAACCCAACAATAAACACAAGTGATGCCCAATACAATTGCTCAGCACCTGCTGACCAATACCTGGCCTGACCTGAGCAATGATCTCGGCCTCTTGTGTTACTCCCCCCAGTTTCCATCCTGGGCATGACATGCTGTGGTATGGAATGCCCTGCCCCTTTGGCTAGTTGGGGTCCGGTGTCCTGGCTCTGCTTTCTCCCAGGTTCCCATGCCCTTTCTCACTGGCAGAGCATGAGGCTGAAAAGTCCTTGACCGGGGTAAGCATCACTAAGCAACAACTAAAACATCGGTGTTATCAGCGTTGTTCTCAGGCTAAAGCCCAAGCATAGCCCTGCACCAGCTACTAAGAAGGAGAAAGCTAAGTGTTAGAGCTGAACCCAGGAGAGGCAGTTACTGCTGCTTTTATACCTTCAAAAACTGGAAACCCAAAGCAACCCAAGTGAAATCCGGATAAAGGTGAGAAAACCTGGTCTGGCTCCTGGAAAGTAAATTTTCTATCATCCAGCATGAACGTGCATAAAGGTAAATCCTAAAATCCACATTCAGGCCTTATTCCAAGCAAAACCACCGTGGCAATCAGTCATGGATCCCGCAGTCAGCTAACAGTGTACTTGGCACCCTAAGGTTTGATTCTCCTATCTTGATAATGCGATTCTAGAGACTATAAAGAGTTGTTCAGTGTATCCCCAAGCGCAAGGGAGATCAGGCTATAACATTTACAGGCTGCTTTTCATTAAGGGTATACCTATTCCTTAAAAGAAAAAGGGAGTATAGCCATTTGGATGTACCCCAGAACTCCCATTGGGAAGAGATTTCTGTTACACTGGGGGATACAGGAGGGAAACCCATGGAGTTTACAGCGTGGACAGTTCTGTCCTTGTTAAACTAAAAGCCTTTTGCCAGTGACTACAAGCAGAGCAGGTTCAGCCTTAAGAAACCTTAATAAACGGAGAAAAAGAATCAATTAAAACCTGGGAGCTGATATCTGTAATTATATGACACTGAATCATGCAAAACAATGTTGCCTCAAGTATCCCACTGGCAGGGCATGGATTTTTTATCCCGAGCTTTGCTAATTTCCATTGATTTATTTTTCCTTGGAAGCATTTATTTTCTGCAGCAAGGATGAGTGCTCGAGCTAAGGGTGAGGTGTTTGTCTTTTGCTGTGGGCAGGCAGCCTGAGAGATTCTGCAGCTGAGGACATTCTGCGTTTTCAGTGTTTCTGGTGGCTTGGGAATATATCATTCCAGCAGAAAAACGGAGAACAAGGAAATGAATGGAGTAGATGGAGCTCCATGGAGCACCATCCTCTGCAGCTGAAGGCATCTTAAAGTTTAAAAGCCAAGTGTTTTCAGCACTTCTCTTCATAGGCTTGCTCATAAGGTTTTGTGGTGGTGACATGAGGTTGAATAAGACTCTATTGCTCCCTGAGACCCTTCTCCAAAGCAGGTAGATGATAAAATCCCTTTGGTGGCTCATCCCTTGGGGCTGGATGGCTGTTGCTGGGATCACTGGGGTCTGTGGGCTGTTGGTGAGCACAAAGAGTGGCTTTTGGAGCCTGTAAGTCATGTCTGCTGGGGCCTTATCCTTCTGCCATACTAAGGCACGGGCAAGGTGTTTGTCTGCCAGGATTAATACAGAGGGGTTAAAGGTCCTCAGAACCAGTGGTGTTTAAAACCTGTCTGTAAATGGTCCTTTCCTGGGTGTTTCTCTCCAGTAAACAAGACTTTTGCTGTTTCTATGGGAGGATTCTTTGCCTTTCTCTTTTGTTTTTTTAATATATCCTATGAAAGAGTTGCTGCAGCTCCACGGGGGCTTAAGGCAAGCAGCGTTTCGGATCCGGGATCAACCTGCATCTTCTCAAAGGGAGGGATCTGGAGGAGCTGTGTTTCTTGTAACCCCTTCACCTCTGAATTATTTGCTGACACATGGACACCGCATCACGTCTGTAACTCCTAAGGGCTGAGGGGTTAAGTATCTTGTCACTCCAGTATAGACACCTCACTTGCAAATCCCACACTTTTTATCAACCTTCCCCAGCAGGAGCAGGGCATCCCTGCTGTCAAGCCAGAGTGAAAGCTGAGGACTCTCTCTCAGCACCCCATCATAGCCTCTGAATGCTGGGCAGCATAGTCTAGGGGGAAAGAGGACTGGGAAGGCACTGATCGGTGGGTCCAAAGAGTGGGGCTCTACTCCAGCTTCTATCCCTGACCTGCTGGATGACAGTGGCCAAGTCGCTTTCTTTGTGCCCCCGTTTCTCCATTTGTTACATAGGGGGGAGAGATGCTGGCCCACATTATGCAGGGGTTTAAGAGCTGGCCATTGCAGTCTTTCTTGCAGCAAAATGGGTGAAAAAGCCACAGAATTGAGTCTGTTGCAGCTTTCCCCTCACAGAGCTGTTGCCTCCTGCCCCATGTCCTGGCCACGCACACGTGCTGCACACACACCTACAAGTGACCAGTGAACATCTCCCTTGCAGAGCTCTGTGACAAACCCTTTGCATCTTCTGCCCACCTCACCTGCACACTCCGCACGTCGTTGACAGCACCTAGGCAGCATGCGTGCCGGCACTGTGGCCTCACCGTCTCCTCATCCTCCTGGGTTCTCCCATCTGTCTGTACCCACCTGCAAGGGATGATTCTTCTCCTCTGATTGTAAACGCTTTGGGGTAGGGACTGTCTGTGTGTGTCTCCTCGTGACGGAATGCAAGGGTTAGCAACCATAATAATCCACAGCCCGGGATTCGAAACACATCGACAGGGAGAATAATGGCACATCATTCATATCACATTCACTGCACCAGACTTTGGAGTGCTCTCACACTGACCACACGGGAGGATCAAAACCAGATTCCTTTGGAGGACAACCTTACTCCTCGACGCTGTAAACATGCAGGTGCTTTGTTGAGAGCCTTGGATGAGCAGCCATGAGTTGGATGCAAGCAGAGCTCAGGCCTCTCATCTCCTGCCCCTTCATCTCTCTGCTTTCTCGTAGCCAGCAGCTTGCTCTTTATTATCTTCACCCAAGACTACCTGTAATTGTGCTTATTAACAATCTAAACCAAATTGCACCAGAATCAAGGGGATGATGCTCATTAGCACTGATGGGTTTGGATCAGCCCCTAAAATAAAGACTTTCCAGTGGTCTCATGCTGTGCTAACATTAACTATTTCATTTCCATAAAGCTAACAGGGGACACCCTCAGCCCTTGCACAAGAGAGTGTGGTGACAAAGGGAAAGGGAGCTTCTGTTTCCAGCTCCATCATTCCTTCCTGCAGCCCCTTTTCCTCCTGCCCCAGACACAGCCTTGGCTGCTTTGCAGTTGTTCATAAACACCATCTACATCTGTCCTGAGCCACGAGATGTATTAATCAATTTGATGAGGATGTTAAAGCTTTCTCTTTGCACCTAATTATGGGCTGATTTATAGTCCTGGCCTTGTGTTTGATGGAGCTCTCCCCTTGGCAGTGATTTACATGGCATTGGCACCAACCTCTCCATCTCTCCAATGCTCTGTCATTTTCTCTGCACCTCTTTCTTTCTCCCTCTCCCTCCCATCTCCCCCCTCCTCCCCACACCCCTCTGCTCCATGTACCCTCATGAGAGCCTAATGACATGTTGACAGACTAGTGAAACATTGCTCCCTCTCCACTGCATCTGTCTCTGGCTCCGTGGCTCCCCAGTGCTCTCTAACACATCCAGATGGAAGGCCTGGCAGGCGAGGCAGAGGCTCTGGCCATTGCCCCGCTGCAAGCCCTGCAGCTCCACAGATTTCCTCGTGGAAGGGGCCGATGCAGAGCTCGAGATTCCCTTGGGACGTTTCCATGCTGGCAGGGATGTGGGGAGCCCCCATCCTGGTCCTCCAGACTCCACTGGTATTCTCTAATGAAGTAATTAAATCGCAGGGATCTCCAACTTGCACCGCGCAACTCACCTGAGGCGCTCCAAAACTGGGGGGGAGGCTGGGGAGGGGAAGGGGGGGATGCATTTCATTTATTTCACTTTAATGTCAGAGAGGAGACTGAGGCACAGAGGTATGGGGGGGGGTTCTGAAAGGTGCAGCCTCTAAAATCATCCTGCTCCAGTTGTTACCCAGAGGTTCCTCTCTTGAAGCTGATGGGGAAAGCGGGAGGAGAATGAAGCAATTACCTCAGTTGCCCTCATCTTTCTGAGGTTAGCTCTGCCCCAGAGCAGAACCTGGTCCGTATGTTTCAGTCTCAGCCTTCTTTCCTCCTTTTTCTTTTTCTTTTCTTCTTTCCTATCTATTTTCAGAGCTGAGACTCTTCAAATAAAGTCAAGGAAGCCTCAGGATATTTGGAGACAAAACAAAGATGAGTTTCACATAGGTCATAGAATCATAGAATAGTTAGGGTTGGAAAGGACCTTAAGATCATCCAGTTCCAACCCCCTGCCATGGGCAGGGACACCTCACACTAAACCATCTCACCCAAGCTTCGTCCAACCTGGCCTTGAACACTGCCAGGGATGGAGCATTCACAACCTCCCTGGGCAACCCATTCCAGTGCTTCAGCACCCTCACAGGAAAGAATTTCCTCCTTAGATCCAATCTAAACTTCCCCTGTTTCAGTTTGAACCCGTTACCCCTTGTCCTGTCACTGCAGTCCCTAATGAAGAGCCCCTCCCCAGCATCCCTATAGCCCCCTTCAGACACTGGAAGCTGCTATGAGGTCTCCATGCAGCCTTCTCTTCTCCAGCCTGAACAGCCCCAACTTCCTCAGCCTATCCATACAGGAGGTGCTCCAGTTCCCTGATCATCCTCGTGGTCCTTCTCTGTACTTGTTCCAACAGTTCCATGTCCTTTTATGTTGAGGACACTGGATCAAGCATTCATGGCTACTCCATGTAGCATCTCCAATCTCATCCCCTGCTTTCTTTTGTGCCTGGGAATTGCAAAATCCTCTTTTCCAGGGGAAATGTTGTTCCTTTCCCTGGGGGTGAAGGGGATTCAGAAAAGGGGGGGATTTTTTCTGCTAACTCTTACTTCCCTAACTTTGGAAAGGAGAAGAGCGACATGTACCTGAGCCAAGGAGGCAATGGTGTGGTATTCTATGGCACATTCTGACCCCGAATTCATCCTCTTTGGGCTGTACATCCCTGTTCCCTACGTGCAGCTGCCACTTCACACAGCAGGTGGTTGGCTCTCCAGCTGCCAGATGTGGCCGTGAGTCCAGATGTTTTGCGTGTTTAAAATCAGCTGCACGTCCACAATGTATAGATGAATTCAGTGGTGTGTGCTGCAATGAGCACAGCAGTATAGAAGGTGAAATCTTCTGTCATTGTGTTACTAATACTATAATGACCCTATATAGAACTTTCATTGTGTCCCTTCTTGCTAGAAAAGTTCCTGCCAGGAAATTATAGGTAAATCCCTTTCTGCTTTGCCATGATAAAGCTGAAGCCTGTTTCCACCTTCTGGGATTGAGCCATCAAAATTCATCTCACAACCATCACTTCCAAAATCTCAACTTCGCAGTTACAGCAAAGAGAAACTTGGCCAAAAGAAGCCAAGAGTCCTAACACGTATTCCACATTCATGTGTCACTGCGGCTCATGAAACCTTGTCCATCTTGTGAAGAGCAAGATCTTGGCTCCACAACATGCCCTTTGCATGCAGGTGTGCATATGTGCAGAACGATGTGGACTCTTTAGCCTGCAGATCGCACATGTGTTCCATTGCACTCCATAAAATGCATATTAATGGTGCCGAAGCTGGAGTCCTGTCCAGAGAAGCAGATGCTTGTCGATGGTGGAGCTGGCTGCTCTGAGCAGATGAAAAGACATCTCTGCTGCTGAGTGAATTCCATCAGACCAGGAGCAGCTGCTCGAAAGCTTCTGAAAGCAAAAATCCTCATGAATAAATATTAGGAGGGAAAAAATGAGGCTTCCAGAGAACAAAAGGAAGCAGAGGAAGTTACTGAGAGATGCTGAGACCTTTCATCTCAGTAAAATATGCAATTAACACAACACACGCATCTCCCCCAGAAAGGCCTTGCATTTGTTCAGGGTGACTATAGGATCAGAGATAAGGTTTCTTTTGGTGAACAGGGAAGACCATAAACTGCTATTCCTCGGCCTGTCAACACAGGAGCACTTGGCATCAGTGGTTTCACAAAGTTACTGAGTCAGCCTCCTGGAAATGCTCAGCAATCACTTGATCTAAAGGGAAGCTGCTGGGGTTTCAGGCTCAGAAATGCTTGGCATCCCCTTGAAAAACAGCGCCCATTTTTGAGGGTGGCCATACCTTGGAGCAGTGCTGTGTTCCCCTCTGTATCGCTGCTCCCAGGTACCAAAGCAAAGCTGCAGCACCCCATTTCTAGCAGCCCATTTTACTCCTGCCCTGATGCAGACGGAGAGTGCTGCTGGATCTGCGTGCTGCAGAAAGGACTGTGCCAGTAATGCAAAGGAGGACTTGCAGCCTCAGCATTCTCCATCTTTACAAGGTGTCTGGTGATAAGGTGAGGCAGAAGTGGCTTCGTCTCTTCTGGGAAATGAGGATGGGCTTGAGCGCAGATGTGGCTCGCATGCTTTCTGGCCACACTGCCATCTGTTAGGCCAGCTTTCATCCAGATTCGGAATCTGCGGTGCATTTAGAAAGAGCTGACCTTAGACAATCTGATGGATTGGGCTAGGGGACAGTTGGCTTCGGCGGCGGACGAGGAGCAAGAACCTGCGTGCGTGCTGAGCTGGGGCTTTCCCCTTCCCCTGAGCTTTAGAGCCCAGGTTGAGGCAGCCTCCCAGCATGACCTTGAGGACTTAGAGTACACCTTGAGGGATGGCCAGAGCTGGGCTGGACTGGGAGCACAACAGGCCCGGTGAAACACAGAACCTACTCTGTTACTAAAATCATTTTGCCCAATGATTTTCAAACCCGTTGCTCCATTATTAATTCTTGTGCTCACACTGGAGCAAATTCAACCAGCTCTGCTTGCTGTATCCACAGCCAAGAAAGAGGCCACCAGGGCTGCACGAGAACACTGGGTAGCAAGGTGGCTGGGCTGAATTTGATCCCATTTGCTTCAGGAGCCAGGAGTAGATGCCTGGAGAAGTGCATAAACCTTTCCAGTAGGCAGATGTTTGCCCTGCACCCTCCTCCTCACACCCTGCATGCACACACATTCACTGCAGTCTATTGACTCCAGGCTTACAGAGGATGCTTTCAAACGTTTTTCTTTCCCTGTCCCTCTCCCCATTGCTCATATTGCTATTAGGATGTGACTTGTCACTGCCTTATTGCTGTGCGACCTGTTATGATGGCTGTGAGGAGCAGTCAGCTTCCTCCTTTCCCATCTGATCCACTTGGACCACTTCTTGATGGCGACCTGGAAATCTTTTTCTCCGCCTTGCAGCGTGCTCACCCCTCAGAGCTATCAGTTCATTCCAGATAAACAAAATCAGGGATAGCTACAGATGGCTCGCAGCTGGAGGAAGAAACAGGCCCACAGTTCTGCTGGATGCAGTTTCAATTGAGCCCGGGATAATTCCCTCCTCCTGCTTCTTCTGGGTGAAGAGATGCAGCTCTTCTCTTCCTGCAAGCAGCAATAGGCAGGCTGAATTGGTGCAAACACAGGAACAGACTGTCCAAAACAGTCCAGAATGACTTTGCAGAAGAGAGTAACCCTTTTGCCTTTCTTTAAGTCTTCTTTTTCTTTCATTTCCTCTCCCTTTTCTTTTCCTTTCCCATTTTTGCCCCCCAGTGAGCAGGTGCAATTCAATACTTGCAGAGCTCATGTATTAGGAAACAAGTTGTGCAATAAATCCCTCCCAGAAAAGCTACAACTTCAGGTTTTCCTATCTCCATAAAATACCTCCCATTCCTCACTCTCATCTCCATCTCCCTTCTCTCCTTCCCTTTGTCTTCCCATCAGCTATGCAGCTGTGGCTTCTGGTTGAAAATAATCCCATTTAGGATTCTGTTTAAAAAAAACAAGTCCCGAAACACTGGTATCTTCCACTAGACAAGGATCCAGATTTCATGCATGTGGAATCCCTAACATTATCTCCTGGGCTTTCTTGGTGAGCCTGGTACATCTGGACTCACTCACTTATCTGTTAGCTAGAAGGAGTTATCTGATTTACAAATTCTGGAGAAGGTACAAAGAAGAGCTATAAATTGATCAAAGGTATGGAGGAGTCTTAGCAATGCTGATAGACCCAAGCGGTTAATCTCATGCAGGATGGAGAAACCGAGATTACAGGGTGGGATGTTGGCTGTAGGGAAAGATACGGGTGAGAGAAAAGACTGTTCTTGCTCTCCCTGAAAGCAGACCTGGGAGACAGGGATAAGAACGTCTTCAGATTGAGCAGGAACAGAGAAATATGCAGCTGCTTGAAGAGCTTAAAGCGCTGCTGTCAAATATTTTTAGTCACAATGTTGGCTTGCTAAGCACCGTTTTCTGCCCTTGAGGGGGATGGAAGGTAACTGATTACCCCATGTGTCAGAGGGAATCCGGGGTCTGTGCCTATTGGACAGGCAGCAGCAGGGCTATGACCACGACAGTTTAGTGGTTTTGGACCTTTTATCCATCATCCAGTGCGATGAACGTGGCACTGAGGTTCAGCCCCTCCACCGGGGAGAGCAGCTCTGCCTTAAGAACAGATCTAACTTAAAAATGCATTTAGTTCCCTGGAAAGAAGGGCTGCGTGTCTGAACTCCCACCGGGTAGTGCCCTAAGAGCTACTGGTCGACAGTGACCTTAACACTAGAGACAAGAGGAAACCTTTCTCCAAGCACTTGCTCCTGGGAGTAGGACCTCTCTCTAAGCATCCCTGTGGTTGTGGGTCAGCCCTTAAAACAGTTTCTGCATATAATATCTGTATAATATCTGTATAATATCTATATAATATCTATTCTATCTGTTCACTTCAGTGAATATCTCCAGTCGTGGCTTTTGCCAGCATGCTTTGGGGACCATTCCTGATCAGCAGAGGATTAAGGATATTGGCACAGAGGTGATTCAGACCCTTGGGAATTAAAACCAGCCTGGCTTTAACTTCCATTAGACTGCTTTTGAAGAGGAGAGTTTATGAGCAGCTTGATGTGCCTCTCGGCTATTGCTCTTCTGGGCACTTGCTCTGATGATTCAAAAGGTTTCGGATCACCATAGTTCCTTTCATGCTGCTTCTCTAAGGGCAGGCATTCAACAGATGTTCAAGCTCCCTGTCACCTCAGCTACCTAGAATATATAGGTAATATACAGGTATAATATATAATACATAATATAATAGCTCAAGCTATTCAGGGAGAGATGGTTTCTTACAAAATGACCTCATTTTGTATTTTGAAGTGCTTTTAATATTTGCTCCATCAATGCTTTAGCAGCAAGCTGTGTTGACAGGCGATGGGGCACCGGGCCTCAGCAGATCTGCACTTTGTCCCCCGGTCAGCTTGCTGGGTAGCTGTGAGCAGCTCCCTTTGCCTGGCCCTGCGTTCCCAATTCCAGAACCACAAAAATGCTGATATCCTTCCTGAGATCTAGCCGAGAAAACCAGGACTGGTCCTGAGCTTATCTTCTGGTTGTGTTTTATCTTTGTACAACGTGGTATTTGCTGACAAAGGGGGGTGAGTAAACATTATTTATGACCAGTGTCATGTGAAAAAGGGCTTTGCAGTGTTAGTGCTGTGGAAGGGAATACAAGCAAAAGGACACTAGAGAAGGTAGAAGGATGAAGAGTGTGGATGCAGTAGAGGGGTTTTATCACACTGTTTTGATAATGGCATGTTTCTATCTTGGCCTGTCTTCAGCAGCTACAGCTGGGGTATTCCTGTTTCCTTCAGTGGAATTCGGGTTATTTGCAATAGCTGAGAGTCCAGTTCCTTCAGTGACCTCTTGCTACAACAAGAGCAAGAGGAAAATCAGGTCCCAGAAGGAATTCTGCAAGCCTGGTTTCCGCTCTCTGTGTCTCCAGAGATTGATGCTGAGGCCCATCCAGCTGGAGGGTTTCTGCCACTGAGCCGTCCGCTGCCATGATGCTTCCAGATCCCAGTTATTCCGAGGCAGCAGGGAGAGCTCCTGGTGTGGATTTTCACTCCATCCCTAGAGATTTCAGCGTGGTGGAAAACTAAAGCAGAGCCCATACCTGATCGCACAACCAGCAGTTAAAGAACACTTCTTCAACTTCCTGAGCAGAAACAAGAGGGTCAGCTCCCTTAGGCTGGTAAATGCAGCACAGCCCAGGAAAAACGCAGCATCAGTTGACCCCAAAACCAAAGTCCTGGGGAGCCCTTTTGCTGTTTGAAGAGGACCTAATGCAAGCGATGGGGCGAGCTCTCTGCGCCAGCACGCTGTGGATCTGCAGTTCCTCAGCAGGACTGAGATGGCTCTGTTGCTTTTGATTTGCCTTCCCCATAGCTTTTGATCTGATTTCCCTTTCAGAAGGCGTGGGAGAGAAGGGCCAGGCTAGCTGGATCCGGGAAAGGCTGGAAGCGCTGCCCCACTAGGGTGCATCTGTGGGCTGGGGGTGGAAGGGTGCTGCTTTCAGACGCCAGCTATTAGGCTTTGGAGTTGTTTCTACTATAACTATAATTGGGAAGAGGGGGGTGTTCTTTGTTTATTTAGGCTGAGAGCTTTAAGATAAATGACAGCTCTGAAGATGCTTTTCAGCACTTCATAAATCAAGTGCCAGCTGCCCAGGCTCACCTCCGCAATGGCTCCTGCTTTTCTTCCTGGCTTTTTTTTTACCCTCCCAACTTTGGAAAGTTGCTTCTATCCAAAAGGGACAAAAAAAAACCCTTCCAGGGAAAGAACTGCGACGAGGACTATGTGAACTTGGGGAAGGGGAGGGGAAACTACTTCATCCTTGCAAGACTCAAAGGGTTTGAAATCCTAGCCCGCTGCCTCATTGCAGCTTCTGAATTGAAAGCCCTCAGAAGGCATCTTCGCTGAGGATTTGCAGCCAGCACAGGGACTGCCACAGTCCCAGCCGCCCCGGCAGGCAGCTTTCTGGTTTCATTCCATTCCCTTTGCCACAGTCTCGCTCAACACATGCAGAGATTTACCGGGGTTCTCTTTCCTTAGCTCCGTTGCTTTCATCCCTGCACAGCTCGCGGGATTGTTTGCGCCAAGGACCCAGCATCTCCTCTCTCCAGAGGGAGGCGAGATCCCTGCCAAGAGCTTGCTGACAGCGATGCAGTGTCTGTGGGCAGCAGTGAACAGCATCTGAACTCAGACACCACGCTCGCTTTGAAAGGCTCTGGACCATTCTCCAAGCCCTTGCCAAGCCTGAAATCACGTTTTGTCTGTGCACGAGGGAGGGGGACGGTGCGAAACGTGACTGAGGCCTTTGGAGCAACAGGAAAGTACTGACAAAACCTGCGGTGCCTGAATTTTAGGACCCCAGATCATAGGTCTGTGCACGCGGCAGAGAGAGCGGTGCTCTTCCGTTGTGGAGCTGAATTACAGACTACTCCCTGGTCTAACAGCAGAGAAAGACAACGCTCCCAGTCTAATTCCGCTTCACAATGGCATCTGAGCACAGGTGACTGCAACAAGGGTTCTACCCCAGTGAGAGACACAGATACCACGACGACCAGAGGGACACGACAGGAGGGGCACTGGCCCTGACTGCTGGAACAGGGAAGGGGGCAATTTTGCCTACAATAGCCACAAAAACCCCCTCCTGAATAGAGTCTTGCCTCTGATACCTCCTTCCAAGAGCCACTTCCCGTGCTCCCCCTGGCTCCACACGGTGCTGGCAATGGGCAGGTGGAAGTTAATACCAAAAGTCAAGATTTGCCAGCTAGCCAGTTAAACCGGGCTCTCCAGGATGGCCTGGGAGGGCATATACAGGTATATGCTGCTTGATCACAGAGCATCACTTCATTGGCAGCAGCATTACCAGTATAACCCTTCTGCCTTCATCTCCAACCACTCACTGGGGCAGAATGTCAAAGAACTGTTGGTAGGAGCCTAGATTGGAGGCGAAGAAAAGGAAGGAGCAATCCGCCTATGAAAGATCCTGCTAAAATAGGTCCTAGATTCCTTTCTAGCTGGTTGGTAAGCCTACAATGGCTGTGGGGCCTGTTTCTCCTCTTTCAAGTTTTACTGGGTATCTAAACTTAGTGATAAATGGAGCAGCCAGAAGCTCTGGATACAGAGCAGCATAAATGCAGCAGAGACGAAGGGAAGAAGGATGGGGAGGAAATCACATAAAGAGGAGACAAAGGACTGACACTTCAGGGGCTATAAAACCGTGTGAATCTCAGGTGCACGTCACAGCACTACTGAGAAAAGTGCACTTACATCAAGTAGATTCTGAGCTCGTGTCAACTGGCCCAGCTCCACCGACCTCTTGTAAACCACAGAGAGCAATGGGGAAAAGCTTCTCTTCAAATCCCAAGTGGGAAGACTGAGATGTTTAACAAAGGGGCCTTCGGCGAGCTCCAAGCACTGGACAGTCTCCACCTGGTTGCATTAAACCGGCCCCTACATATTTCAGACCTCAGCCACGCTTTAATCTCTGCTCCGTTTCACATTCCCTTGTGATGTTGTCCAAAGAAATGCGCTCCTTGGCAGTAAGCTCCGCAGTCACCGCAGAGCTGAGCGGGACCTTGATGTGGCTTTTAAAAAACCCCAGACCTTTAAGTGCTGAGGCTCATGAATTTCTCCTCCTCAGCAGATGTTAGAGGGGGACTGAAGCTTGGCAAACGCCCGCAGCCGTGGGTAACGTTCGCGCCGATGGCCTGATTCTCATTTACGTGGAACTGCCTTTACAGTGCCTTGCCCTGGAAAAAAGCGCCTCGGAAGTGGATGGGAAAGGAATTTCTGTACAGGGACTTAGCAGGAATGAAAATCAGACTGCCAGTCTCCCCCTATAAACACAGCTTGCTTCACTCTCCTGATTTCAGTCCAAACCCCCCGATATTAACTTCTCTGTGTAGGTCTGTTTGAAATGTCAAACCCTTTCACCAACAGCCCTTGCCACAGCCACAGGCTCGGTCTCCACATTCCTGATGGTCCCAATTGTTAATCTGTGCTGTGGTAGCATCTAGAAGCTGCTCTCCTGAGCAGGACCTTATGTTCAAGCAGAGAAGAGCAAAAAGGCGTTTGGTTCAGAATGTTTCCTATTTTGCAGGGCAGTAAAACCTTGTCACCCAAAGCTAACATTTGGGATCTTCTTCCCCTTTGCTCTGTGGTGAAACAGCAGCTGGGACAGTAGGAGCTTCGAGCTCCAGGACTCAGGAAGCAATGTAGGATGTGTGACGGTCTCAACCCCATCTTGGCTTTTCTCATGCAGAGGCAGTGATTCCAGCACATTCTGTACATGTATTGCTCTCAGATTCCAGAGGGTTGATTTTCAGGTGTCTAACCAAAGGCCTGAAGGGTTCTCTTTGCAGATGTTTATGATCGTAAACTTCTTGGTTGATCTTAGAACCAAGCTACTGGTCCAATTTAGAGCCTTGTGCATCCTATTCATCCACGGGTAGATGAGGTGGATGCAGCCTCATCTCTACTTTGTTCCAAAACCATCACTTCTGCAGTTTCTAACCTTGGGAAGAGGAGGGAAAGAGGGGAATGTGTTTTTGCAGGCTCTGAGGCGTTTCCTCCCATGGTGATACTGAAGCTGGGCACGACACAAGTGGTGACAGTTTATCTGGAGATGCTGCTGTGCTCATTAAGAGGAGCTGTTGCTGTTTATCTGCGTCTTGTCTGCAAAATCAGGTGTTCAGAGAACAAATCCTCAGTGTTGTCAGCGTGCTGTGGTGTCGCATGGAAAGAGGTCGCCCGTGCTCCTCCTCACAAAGGCTTTGGTGGCTGAAAGGAAACCATCCCAACTCTAAAAGAAAATCTCCTTTTTCACCCCAAACTGGTCCAAACTGTAACACTCATCTTTATGAACAAGATGAGCCTGCATTTTGGGGATAGAAAGATGACCGTGTTTGTCAGCTGACTGACACAGCTTCTTTCCTTCAATCTAAACAGGCTGGGCTTGCTTTCCTGCATTGCCATTTTTCTCCCTATGAAACGCTGCAAACTGACACAATAGATTAGTTACTCAGAGGTTTCAAAGCCTCAGCCAGCTTCTCAGCGGCCAAGAGCACTTGTTGAGCAAAGGGAAATCAATATGAGGAGAGAAGCAGACGTGTGTGATTTAAAAGAGACCATTTTAAAGTCACTGAGCCCAGCTCTCTGTTGCCTTGTCCTTTCTGTGTGAAATCAGACCGTTGTTTCTCTTTGGGGGAGTCTCTCCAGGAGACTCAGCACCGGCTGCTGTACTGGGAGGTGCTGCAAATGAACTGCTCCTGACAGCAGTCACTTCAAATGCCCTTATCATAAAGTCGATTCGTATGCCTACCCATTTGCTTTTGAAGCCCTAAGCCCCTGAAAAAGCAAAGGACACCCATTGGGGTTATGGTGGTGTTTAAACCAGCCTCAAGACACGAAACCCCTGTATTTAGTATCTATTGGTCCCTTGAACACAAGAACCACTTGACCCTTGTGCATAAACTCCTGCTGGAGCCTGGCAGCTGGATCCCATGTCCCGCAGCACTCCGTGCACCGGGAGGCATCAAGCACAGCACAGATCATCTGTGGGCTGCCGGGCAGCTACTCACCCACCAGCGAGCAGAGTGTGCTTATCAGGATGCTGCACCTCCGCACAGCACCAGCACAGTGACAGCAGGACCTGCCTGTGCAATGAGGCCAAGATAAATGATGTAGCGCCTTCATCCCTAACAGTGTGGCCCAGACAGAAACCAGGTGGAGGGGAGGGAGCCAGCACCTTCTGTAAACAATCCCCTGGCTCAGCTGGAACAGCTTTAGGCTGAGATGCTGGATTAAGAAAGCGATTCTTGCCCTGGACAGAGAGTTAAAGGCCAGGGGTGATAATGCACTGACGGCCAAAGGTGGTTGGGGGACCGTAGCCATTACTCAGCAGTGGTTCGTTTGAGCTGGCAGGAGAACATCTGATATCTAAACAGTCTCACTCATGCTGAAGCACTCAGAAAGCTCTACACTAAATATTTGATGCCCTGGTTTGATAATGTTTATTTTGCTTTCTCCCCACCTGTGTGAGGCTAATATGCTGTGAGTGGGAAAACATGGGGTAGCACATACCAGAGATAAACCACTAACGTGTGATCTTTCTCAAACAGAGATTTATGAGACATGCTATGAAGCTGAGCAGGCAAGAAAGTAAGGAATTTACTACAGGGACCAGCTCTGCTTTGGTCTAAATGCCATCAGCAGTTATGTGATCTCCCAGATCTCCCCTTTGTAAGAAACTTGTGCAAATCATGACTCAGTTGACTCATGATTCAGTACCAGGATTTGGATCAGCCTCATCTGCGTGGATGGAAGGGGAGAAAAGGGAGAGGGAAAAGGGAACTGAAGTCAGGCTCACTTCCCTGTATCTGAGTGGGTTCTTTACTGTCTCATCACTCCACTGTAAGTTGAAACAGTTGTGATGCAGTCCTGGTTTCTGGGTCATCTGCTGAAGACTCTGCTCTCTCCTTGCGTGAGTTTGTAGCTGATTGGGTGATGCCAACTTACACCAAGAGTGAGGGCACCCCAGCTTCCAAGGGGTAGCCACTGCCTAGGTTGAAGCCATCCTCACCTAAATTGGTTGCCCAAAACCCCTTTACAGTCAGCAGAGATCCAACCAATGCAGGCAGTGAAATCTAGAGCGTGATTCAACCCGACCAGAGCCAACCTTCTCTCTAAAAGATGGATGGTGCCCTGGACTCGGCTCTCTCCACACCCCACAAGCCTACCCAGCATTTAAATGACAGTTACAGCTTTGTCCTTTGTGTTCCTTTACAAACCAGCCCCTTCCCTTCCAGTTTATAATATCAAGGCATTTACCACACAGAAGGAGAAAACACTGTGTGAGCTGGTTTCTCTCTACCTCATTTGAAAATATCCTATTGAGCTGTCGTTTACCTTTTCCAACAGGAAGCCTTGGCCTCTGGGCTAGATAGAAAGAACTATGGTCCTCTAAGAGTTGACATTGTCTGCTGGTTACTTCTGAGAACCAGAAATCGTGGGGTTTCTGTCTGATTTTCCCCTGTACAGAGAAGAGAAAGCCACATTCATAGAATCATAGAATTATGGAACGGTTTGGGCTGGAAGGGACCTGAAAGCTCATCCAGCTCCAACCCCTTCCACTGGAGCAGCTTGCTCCAAGCCCCTGTGTCCAACCTGGCCTTGAACACTGCCAGGGATGGGGCAGCCACAGCTTCTCTGGGCCACAGCACCTCAGCACCCTCACAGGGAAGAGCTTCTGCCTAAGAGCTCAGCTCAGTCTCCCCTCGGGCAGGTTAAAGCCATTCCCTCTTGTCTGATCACTACCATGCTCTTGTTAAAAGTCCCTCTCCACATTTCTTGTAGGCTTTTGCCTCTGTTTCCTTGTTTGTCAGGGACAGGAAAACCCCTGGCACTCAGCTTGCCCTGGGCCTGCACTTTCAGTCTCAGATTCATGTTGAAAAACTCTTTACTGAAAGAAAGAGCTGGGTGATGCTTTCTAACAAAAAGCAAATAACAGAGAGGTGATCACAGCGCTGGTTCTATGGCTCTCGAGCTGAGAGATAAACCCGGTTTTATCTGCTGAGTTATGAGAAGCACACCTTTACTTGTGAAAGTTCAGGTGAAATTGGGCTAAAAGCTGGAAAGGATGCGGGCTATAAGTATGTTTAAAATGTTATCTGTTCTTTCTCAAACATGTCTTTCCAGCTCAGGTATTTACATGCTGATAACCTTTTGGTCCCAATGGTGCTGGAGACTTCGTGCCTTGTATTTCAGAACTGATAAGCGACTGAAAGATGTGGAGCCTCCAAGAAACGTTATGGAAAACAATCCCACTCCTTTGCCCCAAGTTTCCTGGGGTTTTGTGCTACTTGCAACAGTGGATTTCTGGAAAGTATTTACTGTAGGAAATCTTTTGCCCCAAAGAACATCGGAAGGAGATATAACTTCGAGGACTGATGGAGAAGAGGCGATGTAAGTGCTTTTGTTATTCAAAGGTTTGGCCTTTGTTCTCCCTTTGATCTGCCACTCTCGTAGATTCCTTCCTATCAGCAGATCAAGGGGAATTTTTATCTCGCTGGGAGCCTTTACGTGTGTGCTGTGATTTTTTATTAAAGCCCTTTTGCAGTAATAGCAGGAGAAGTTTTGCAACCATCTCTGTCTGCTTCGTCTGGGAGGAACCCAGCAGACAAAAAAACCTCCGTGGTTTTGATGTTTTAGTGAGTAAAGGGCCCTGGAATGCTTCCCCCCAGCTCCCCTTTTATGCAGTAACGTGGCCACACCACAGAAGAAGATTGTGCCAAAAAGCAGAAATTGGGCAGTGTTGGACATACCTGAGAGCAGGCTCATGCTGCTGCCTGACTCACTGGGCTGGCAGGGACTGAGCATAAAGTCTCTCTGGTGTCACAGAAGCTGGGTTCAGCAGCCCCAAGGAGCAGCAGAAGTGTGGGGTTGCTGTTAAGAACACAAATACACAAGCAAACCCCATTGCAAGTGATACAGTCTGGAGATGAAGAGAGTTACTGACACTGGATTCCCACTCCCCAAGACCAGGAAGGAAGGAACCTCGGCAGGGCGAAGCTTCCCCTGCCATTCCCCACCTTAGGAATAACCCTGAGGGGTTCATTCTCCCTTCATAAGCTCTCCTTTTAGTGAACAAGGAGAAGAAAACTACAGAGCATCCACAGCTTTGACTATACTGCCACAAACAGCAGCAGCTGCAGCTTGGTGCTGTCGATCCCCAATCGCTGCATTAAGTTTTTATGTTCAAGTACCTGGTACAAGGCCAATTTTATTTCCGAGTTTTAAACTTGCACGAAGGTCTTGAGAAGGAGCAACATTTAGACTTTAGTCTGTGGAAATGATGCTGATGATGACCTGAAATACTCTGATCCTGCAAAGACAGAGCCCAAAGGCGCTCAGACGCTTTGCATGCATCGAATGTATGTGTTTAGTGACATATACCCCCTTCTTGTGTTTCTCCTCCCTGAGAGACGATGACCACCAAAGACAGTTAATAGCATGTGTTTCATCTGGAACACAGCCCAGCACAGCAGGGTGCTGAGGCCTTGGCACAGAGAGGCAAGCCAGATGAGGTTCCAGTCATACCTTTCATAGCCAAGACTGTGCAGTTGATTTATGCCCGGTGCTGATGATGACAGAAAAGCGCAGGCTGGTTAAAACGGGGCTCTTGGTGCATTTCATGTGTGAGTGGCCAAAGCTTAACACAGCGGGTCAGACATCCCAAAAATTCAGGTCCCTAACAACCCCCTCCTTGTGCCTCCCACTGGAAGGCTGCAGAGGGGATCACCCTCCCAGGCCTGGCACTGCCCGGACCTGCAGTTCCTGCCTGGGGAATGTCACTTCCCTCCCAGCTGCGGGAGTTAAGCAAAGGGCAGAAGCCACTAGAGCCAGCTCTGTCTCCTGTGGTACCTCTCGTGCTGCCTTTAAGGAGCCCAAAGCAGAGAGCATCTCCCTTGCCCAGCGCCGAGCAGAACAGGAGCCTCCCCATCCAGAGAACAGCGTGCACAGTCCAGAACCTTATCTCAGCCTTTCCCTGCCTTTTTCCCCTCATTATCCTGAGAGAAAACATTGATTTTGTATTAGTTGTGTTTGGGGCTTTTGAATGCAGCAGCAGAAGCAATATAAAACACACAGAGAATGCCTGCTGATTTCCATGGCACTGTCAGCTTCCTGTCCAGTGTGGAGGAGAGGAGAGTATGGGTCAGGGGAAAAGAGATTTACTTGTCCTTGATACATACGGCCTTGGCCCTGTTGTGAATGTGACAAGCCATTCAGAAAGAGCTCCCCTGTAACTTCGTAGGCACCCAGCCTCCACAATGGAGTCTTACCACAGAGCTCACTGCTTCATACATGCCAAATAAATCATACAAGGGGCATATTCAAATCATTTGTATTAGTAGGGCCTGATTTAAAGCCCAGCTCCTCATCCATCAAAGAGATGTTTTCATTGCAAGCATATTCCTCCAAACTGCAGGAAAAGCCTCACCAAATTCATTAATAATAATATAAGGGAAAAAGGGAAGGGAAAAGGGAAGGGAAGGGAAGGGAAGGGAAGGGAAGGGAAGGGAAGGGAAGGGAAGGGAAGGGAAGGGAAGGGAAGGGAAGGGAAGGGAAGGGAAGGGAAGGGAAGGGAAGGGAAGGGAAGGGAAGGGAAGGGAAGGGAAGGGAAGGGAAGGGAAGGGAAGGGAAGGGAAGGGAAGGGAAGGGAAGGGAAGGGAAGGGAAGGGATACAAGTGCCACTGCCGTAATTTAGGACAATGTTTAATGCACGAAAAGATCTGGTTTATTCTTTGCCCATTAAGCTCAGAGGGGCAATACCTGAAATACCTGAAAGGGGGAGAGTGGCTGGGCGATAGAATTTGGAAGCAATGAGCCCGAGGAAACCCCGGGGGAAGCTGCTAAGGATGCGGGGACGGTGATGCAGAGCGAGGCTGAGCCGGGAAGTGCCGCTCACCGGGGTGAATGGGACCCCTCGCGAATCCTTCCGAACGAAACCTCCTTAAAGTGCCGTTAAAAAAACACTTTTTTCCTGTCTTTTGCTCTTACAAACCCCGGGGTCGGTGTCTCCGCCTGTGTTAATACCGTAACCGAAGTTAAGAGCCGGGCTTTTGTTTGAGGGAAACTGCTCCCATCTCTAATGAGGGAAAGCCTTAAGGAAAGGAGTTTCCTTGGTGCCTTGGCTCTTGCAGCTTGGCAAGAATAAGGGACTCGTTGAACGCCTAGCAAAAAGTTAGAGAGACTTCGGGTTTGGTGCAGAAATCGCTCTTTTACCGGGTTTTGGCAGTGCCGCCTCTCCGGTGGAAGGAAGCGGCGCCTCGCTCCTGACGATGCTCTTTTCCTGGGGCTGCCAGCGGAAAGGTGGCGAGGCCGGGGTAGGAATGGGTGAATGATTGGAAAGCCCCTGGGAATCGTGCGGGATTCCCAAACCTCCCCCTCCCCTTTTTGTGTCGTCGTCGTCCCCCCCCCCCCCAAAAAAACAACGCTTGTGTTTTCCCACCTCCCTGGGTTGTTTAACCCACAGGGACTGTGGTAACCGCCGGCGCTGAATGGCCATTAACAGACCCGTTACATCTCCCTGCATTATCTTTATGGCCACTGAAAGGGAGCTCACCCTCCTCGGGTGGGATTTCGGGAGCCTCCCCACGCACGGTGCTGCGATCCTGCGGGAAAGGGCTGCAACCTCAGAGCTCAAACCTCAGCCTCCTTGCTCTCAGGAGTGCTCTGCCGCTCCTCTGGGGACAAACCCTGCGCTCCCTGGGATCCTCTGGCTCTCGGGTACCAGCTCCTACCCCTGGCTCTCACCCCAAACCCTTTGGGAACTCGCCCGGGCTTTATGCCAAGCCCGCAGCAAAGGGTCCCTGCCTTTACCAGAGACCCAGAGCCCCGGAAAGGGGCAGATCCGGCTCCCACCGCACATCCCAAGTCTTCGGGACCGTTCCCAGCCATCCCCTGCTCCCTCCCGCACCTCACCGCCCCTGCTGTGCTCTCCTCTGGAGCCGCGTTGGATTTGTCTCGTGGTTCTGTCTGCTTCCCTTCCCACGGGAGCCCGCACGGGGTTTGGAATTATCCCATCTGCAACGTTTCTGCTTTGCGTCAAATTTGGATTTGCCCCTCTGATAAAAGCCTTGCAGGAAAGACTTTGGTTATTGCTGCTGGGGCAGATTTCAGCTCGCTGTTACCTAAAGCCAACTTCCCTGTAGTGGTTTTAGGCAGAAAGAAATCAGTCTGAATTTCACTTAGTTTAGGTTTTAATCCCTTGTGTCGGATATACATTTACATATAAAAATACAGATTTATACAGATCTATACAATATATGAGTGCATTTTATACTTTATATAAATACTTTTGATATTCATTATATATTTATATGTTTAATGCTGTATCTTTATTTACATACACAGACAGACGTGTGTGTTTGTGTGTATATATATTTCTATACCCCTTTCCCCCCTTGGTGCAGTTGTACTGAGGCTGTAGAGCTGTCCCTTGTCACACCTCGCACAGAGGAACTCTGCATCCTCCCCGCAGGGCTGACCTGCGCTCTCCTCACTGAAAATCAGCTCCTGCCTTCGTTGCATCTTCCCTGGCCCAAAGCTGTTTCATTTTTAACCCCAAAGAGTTGTTCAAAGCAGGCTCCCGGCCGGGAGTGCTGAGAGCTGCCTGCAGCAGCGCTGGCTGGGGTGCAGAGACCCAGGCTTGACCCCAGCGCTGGTCCTCAGGCCAAGCTGGGCCCATCTTGGGGTGAATTCATTCCAGGCTGAACTTTGTGTGAACCGGGGCCCGAGGGGAAGGGAACCCAACAGAGCAAGGCTGATGGAGGCAAGTTGTGAGCAAACCCATCAGCCTGAGTAAATATTGAATGAGTCCATGTGAAGGCTGGGGTTGAAATGGAGCTGTCAGAGCAGTGTAAACTGAAAGGATAGGTGAGGCCTCTGAAGAGCAAGGAAACATTTTGTACACTCACTCCTGCAATTGTTCCTTCCACCAGAGCCCTTTGCCCCAGACCTCATTTCACCTGCCTGAGAGGCCAAAGCAACCCTGAAGCTGATTGGTGATGAAATATCTGTGTTGGTGAAAGCCAGGGGCAGAGGGTGAGCAAGGGGACAGCACCTTAGGGTGGCCCTTTCAGGACCTGGGGTCAGACACAAGACCACAGACTCAAGCACAGGTGACCAGCATCAATCCCCCAAATTGAATATACTGTGTGTTTGATACAAATACAAGTGAAATTCATTGTCTCTAAATATCTGTAATCCCAATAACCACATCTATGCCCCACTCCCAGCACCTGGCCCAACCATGCTGCTGGCACAGGGGAGGTGCCTGGGATGAGGAAAGGGTGTTGGTGGCCAAGCTCTCCCACCCCATCAGGGTGTGAGAGCAGCTGCAGGTCTCTTGCCTGATTCAGATTGTGACACCGAAACATGTTTTCATGTCCAAATGCTGAGAAAACTCAGCAGGCATGAGAACCCCTCCTGGCTTGACCTGATTTAGGGTGTATCAGCTCCCTCAGCGATGTTAATGAGTAAGCAGGTGCGTGGGCACCTTGATGCCCTGGTGCCACTCACAGAAGATGGATCAGGCTCTTGTTTCAGTTCTGACTTGCTCGTGTTGTGATGAAAACGCCTTGCCCTCATCCTGCTCTGGGTTTGCTGAGAGCTGGGAAAGGGGTTGCCCCACTTTAATGCGTGAAACGAGTCTGGAGCAATTCAGAAGGCTTCCTCCCCTCTTCTCCTCCACTTCAGGGCATCAAAGGGACCAGCTATAGCACAACCTGGCCACAGTAGGTCACAGAGGGAATGGGTTTGCCCCCAGACAGGCACCCCAGGACCGCTTCACACTTCGGTGTGAATAGGCTTCAGGAGCAGAGTTAATAGCAGCCAGCAAAGTGGAGTTGAAAGTAAGGAACTCTTCCTGGTATTATTATTATTATTATTTAATAGAATGTCCTCTTCTGAGATCAAAAGGGCCTCACATTGTGAGAACAAATGCTTTAGGGGAAAGGAGAAGCATTTCACACCAAAGGGTAAGGAACAGATGGCCCTGGCCAGAGCACCAGGGGTGCTCCTGGGGTCCCTGCTCTGGGGCTCTCCCTGCCCCTTCCCATCCCCTCCTCCTGCAGAGGAACAGCAGCTCCAACATGCCGCTGCCATGAGTAATTTACACAGTTACGTTTCTTTAACTGGGAATTGCCCCTTCCTTTGGGATATTAAAAGAATAAATCTCCATTAAGACGTGGCTTTGTGTGCGAGCATACAGGGGGACTTGGCTAATTTTCCTGCTCATGAAAAATGCAATACCAGGACCTAAGGACAGACACACATGGAGATATCCCCATCCCTGGAAGTGTTTAAGGGCAGGCTGGACAGGGCTTGGAGCAACCTGGTCTAGTGCAGGGTGTCTCTGCCCATGGCAGGGGGTTGCAACTAGCTTTAAGATCCCTTCTGACCCAAACCAGTCTGGGATTCTATGATTCTATATGGGAATATATTACATTACAAATAATGGTGCTGGTTTGTATCATTTCTATAAAACAAAGGAGTGTGTGCGGGCCTCATATTTGTGATGAAGTCCAACTAAAGCAACCGGGCTGAGTCTCGGGGGGGACTTTGCGTGCAGGTCTGCAAAGGCTCCTCTGGGCCTCCTCCTGTGCAGCCTGTGCAGCGTGCCACGGTTCAGGTCTCCTATGGACACCTCGGTACCTGTGTGGGTACTGAAGCACCGGGGCCCCCCGGGCGAGGGACCCCCAGCCGCGGGTGTCCCGGGGGCACCTTCCGCTGGCTCCTGCGTCCCAGCGGTGGGCTGCGGGCCCCTGAGACAAAAGGGACCGTGAGAACCTCGGAGGGAGAGCGGGGAAGGGGGGGACTGAGCTGTGTGCGGTGATGGCTGGGCAGGGAGGGGGCAGGGGAAGGGCTGAGGGGAGCCCGGGGGGGGTTACATATGTAAGGGCGAATCCGCACCGTCTCTGCGGACTCTTCCGGAGAGTCCCTTTGAGTTTCAAATGGGAGCCGGGAGCCTTTGTTGTGCCCGACACACTGACACGTCCGAACCCCCTTTTCTCTGCCGGCCTTTCTCTCTCCTCCGGCCAACCCCCCCCCGGGCGGTGCTGCCCTCCTCCCCGGGCCCGGAGGGACCCGAAAGCGCGGCGCCGTGTGTCCATGAGACAGCTCGGGTACCAGGGGCTCACCAAAGCCAAACCGACCAGGTTAACCCGAGCCGACTCACACCCAACAGGTTATGGAGTCACTCTGGCTGCTGGTGCTTTTTATTCCCTCTCCTGCTATTTTTGCAAACCGCTAACGTAACAAATCCCTTTTTCACCTTTTCACCCCTTCCTTTTTCATTTTTCCTTGTCTCTGAGCGAATTGAACGCTCAAAAGTCGCTCTTTGGCGGAGGAGCGGTGTGAGGATGGGGAGGGACCGCCGAGCTGCGGCCACAGCAGGTTCCTCGCTCACTCCTTGCCCCACTCACAGCCCCCAGCAAAGGTTTGCAAATCTGACCAAGCCAGGACAATGGCTTCTCCTGGCAGCTCCTCTGTTTGCTTGTTTGGAAATCCCAGAGGCGTTTCGAGGTAAAAAGGTCAGAGCTAAACCCGGGCGCCGGCCCCGCTCGGCTCTGCCCGCCCAAGGGCCCCGTCCCTCCGCACCCTGCCCTCGGGTGGGAAAGAGCCGCGGTTTTCCTCCGGTCCCTTCTGGGCCACTCGGGCCCGATCCTGACCGTCCCTGGCGGGGGGAGCGGGGTAAGGAGGGCCTGCTGGAAGAGTTTGTTCGGGAGCTTTGCCAGCAGCAGGAGACCTTTCCCTTCCTCCTCCTCCTCCTCCCTCCGAGCCCGGACACCCCCCGCCCCGTGTCTTGCAGGTCCCTGGATAGGAGAGGTTTCCATTTCGCATCAAGTGGAGGGGACTGGCATGTGGGAGAAGTAAACTTTATTCGGCTGAGGTAGTTCCATTTCGAGATACAGAGCGCGGGGAAGGGAGTGGAAGGGAAACGGGAGATTCCGATTAAGAAACCGCTGGTTTTTCTCGATGACGGTTGGGTTTTTTTTTTCCCTTCAAAACAATCTTTAACAAAAGCCGCCTTGTTTTTCAGTTCGTCCTACCCTAAAATTTCTCGTGGGTAAGGGAAACAATTCAACCATGGGTCAATAACGTTTTTATCGGACTCCGATAAGCCTAAAGAGATGGGGGCACATGGAGCCGCGCTCCTCGCTCCAAGGCTTCGGGCTATCGAGACGTACAATAAATAGCAGCCAGTGAGGGGAGCCGAGCCCCGCGGCCCCCCCAGCCTTGTCGCCGACCCCTCCTGCGACAGCGACCGTTGCCCAGAGCACCCCGAGGCCAGCCTGCGCCTCGTCCCGCTCCCCTGATGGCACAACCCAAGTCAGTGCCAGTCGCAAAGCGTGTACAAAAACCCTGTAAAGCAGAAATAGTGCAAAACGGCAGCAGGGGAACTGCGGGGTTTGAGAGATGCGGGGGTCTGTGCAGAGGCCAGCGGCATCCTGGGCTCCTCAGATCCCGTTCCGACATATACATACAGGAAATGTAAAGGAAAGAAATAAATGCCCAAAACCTTTTTACAAGTAGGAAAACCGTATCAAAAGTAGGGCTCTTGCAGGCGAAAGTCGTTGTGCTCGTTTTTAAAAACGGGAGAAAACTAAATTCGTTTTAAAGTTTGTGCAGTTGAAAGTGCAGTTCCTATAGGGAAGGGGAAAGGGAGAGGAGGAACATCCCTGAGACAAACGCCTCTTGCTGGGATGTACGAGGACCCGGCTGCTCCGTCGGGGGCCGGTGGTTTTACAGGGGTCTATAAATTAAGGAAGAGAAACTCGAGTGGGAGAAGGGGGCCGGCCCGACGCGTGTGTGCGGCCGGGCCCCGCCGAACGTGGAAGCCTGCGGGAGCTGCGGGGAGAGCTGCCCCTCAGGAGGACACGGAGCCGGGGGAGGCCTCGGGGGAGGTGCAGGTGGACTGGTCCGAGGCTTCACCCGCCTCCTTCGCAGACCTGGGGGCAGTGGCCGGGGCAAGACCTTCCTTTTCCCTCTTCTTCTGCTTCATTCGCCTGTTCTGGAACCAGATCTTGACCTGAGTTTCGTTGAGCTCCAGGGTGGCGGCGATCTCCACCCTCCGCGCCCGGGTGAGGTACTTGTTGAAGTGAAACTCCTTCTCCAGCTCTGTTAGCTGCTTGGTGCTGAAGTTGGTGCGGATGGTGTTGGGCTGGCCCAGGAGTCCGTACTCCGCCGCTTTAGCTGTGGACGAGCAAAGAGGAGCAGGGCAGGAGCAGCCAGGGCGATTCCTGAGCATCCTCCCGGTCCCTTGGCCGGCACCCCCGGCCTCCGACCCGAAAGGACGGACCCCGGCTCACAGAGCTGTCCCCTTCCCTTGGAGCCCTTCCCTCCAGTTCCCTGCACTTTGCCGTGACACCTGAACGTGCGTGGGGTGAAGTGGGAGGGCAAGGATCATGATGTGGGGAGGAGGAGGAGGAAAGGATGTGGTTTAAGGAAGACTGGGGAGACGGAAGTTGAACAATAGGGGAAATGGAAGCCACGGCTGTGGAAAGAAGCAGGAAGCCTGGTGCGTTTCCTATTCCGAGCTGGGCTTAAATAGCATTAGGCCTACGGGAAACTTAGCTCAGGGACCCTCCCTTCAGATGTGTCTGGGCAATCTCTATCTGGCTTTTCACAACGCCAAGCTGGTGTTAACCCAAAACCCACCACCAAACCCCAAAGCAAACCATCCCCTGGACAGCAAGCACAGCTCCCTGGGCCCACACCCGAGGAAGGCCACCCCTTCCCGACCAAGCTGCAACCCGCTCCCCCCCTCCCGGTTCTGTGCTCCCCAAACTCACCTGTCTTGGGTGGGTTCCTCTTCACTCTCATCCAGTCGAAGGTCTGCGTGGCTCCGGCGTTGGGGCACGGCTCAGGGGGACACGCAGGGTCTTTGTCCTCGTTTAAAGCAGGAGAGAGGTTGCTGTAAACGGCGGGCAAGTAACCGGGCTGCTCCTGCCCATAAAGGTGTTGCGGCTGGTACGGCCCGGGGGCCGGCACAACCCCGCAGTAGCTCTCTGCGAGGGAGCTGAGGCTGGGTCCCGCGTTGGAGCAGTACCCGGCCGCCTGGAAGTAGACACCCTCGGCGTCCTGCTGCCCGGGGAAGAGCTGGTGGTGCCCGTAGCTGGGGCCGCAATGCCCAGCCGGGAACCCGGCGGGGGCAGCGCCCGCCGCGGGGCCGGAGCGCCCGGAGGAGGGAGGGCGGCAGCCGGGGCTGGGCTGGGGTAGATGGGCAGCCGCGGCCGCGCTCCCTCCTGTGCCAAAGCGCCCGTCCCCGCTGAAAGTGTCCCTGCCGGGGCTACCTGAGCAAGGGGGGAAGGATGGGGAGCTTTGCTCCAAGTGGTGGTAGGCGCCCGTCCCACGGTTACAAATTGCATACTCTAAGAAGGAGTTCATCCTAGTATTGTCCATCTGCCACTGATGGAGGAGGGTCAGCCTGTTTTGGGGGGGATTCCGCCTGCCCTACAACCTTTAGATAGTATGTCAAAGCTGTAAAACTTCCTTCCATGCAGCGCTGGCCCTCGGAGCCCGCAGCCCGCGGCGGGGCAGGGGGGGCGGCCCCGGGGGGCGGCCCAGCCCAATGAGCGAGGGGCTCCTGAAGTTTGTCACGGCTCTGAGCTCATCCATCAAGGCCCTGACATTTGCATGACAAAGGGGTTTCAATCAAACCCTGCCCATCAATCTGATAACAACACGAATACGTCAAAATCTTTCCTCAAAGACTTTAAAGGAGAGGAGGGAAGTGGGGTGTGGGGATGTAGAGGGGAAGAGGGGCTGGGGGAAGAACTAGGACCATCCACGACTGTTTTAAGTGCTAAAAAAGCCCCCAAGTTGTGTGATAAACCAATTTCAGCAGAACGTCCCCTGGCCCCAACTTAAAAAGGTTTTCCTCAACCCTAGGTCCATGTCAGGATAAAAAGGACAGAGGGAGAAGAGGTGGCGAGGGCCGGCTGCTCTGCTCCCAGCCTTGGAGGATGCTTTCTTGTTCACTTCCAAACTTTCCCCTAGGAAGTGGCTTAGACACGTTTGGCCTTTTCCGGGCTGAGTCGTGCAATAAAGTCTCCTAAGGAAAATAGCGCTTCATGTGTTTGAGTTTTGCCAGCCCGGCTTTGTGTCTAGGGCCAGTGTGGGTAAAAGCGATGTAATTAAATCAATATTCTAATGAGGGTATGAAATAAAGTTAGGAAGACAGAATGGCTTTTGTTGGAGACATAGCATGCCCAGCTTTACAATTAGAGGAATAGAACTAAAAATGATCCATGTGTCTATCTGTTATCTTCCTCTCCATCCCTCCTCCCGTGCACCCACACACTTTATACTGAAAACAAACGGTGTCTTAAGGGCTATACCCGACTCTGGACCATTAAAATCTGCTTTTCCAGGGCAAACCTGATTAACCTTTCCCCAAATCTGCTCCCAGAGCAGAGATTTCCCCTGACAGGGTCCAGTTGATGAGTAGGTGGAAAGACACTGACTTCGGGCCGGCCACTCAACTGCTCAAAGAATGGAAACATAGGTAGGCAACATTTATTTACTTGTTAGCAGAAGGGAGACAAGAGCACCCAACAATATGACGCCCACAGCCATTTGTTACTTGTCAGGATATTTACTGGTTACTCAGCCTCGAAGAAGAACCAGGAGGGCTCTTTTTCTTCTCTCCCCCAGGCCAAAAGTTCACTTCGGGCAGCATAAACACGTCCTGGAGTTGGTAGGTTTGGCTGATGCAACACGTTGGGTAACATTTGTTAAGAAACTACAACCCAGGCAGCCATAGCATCACCCTCCCTCCCTCAGCCTCCCCCCCCCCCCCCTTCGTGAGCTGTGGCCAATTGCAACCCTCGTCCTTCAATAAAAAGAGTAACGAGAAACTATTTCCAGAGCTGCGTGCGGATTTATTCATCTCTTCCTCTCCTCTGCATCTTTGCTGATGCTGAGGTGTACAAGAGGGAAATTTTGGGGTGTAACAAACGTTAACCAACCGAAAGTGAATATCAAGATTCAAAGCGACTCTTATGCCTTTTCCCTTGCAAGAGAAATGCACTTCTAATTTGATTCCAAAAGTGGGTTTTGTATTACGTTGCACTCGCGTTTAAATGAATGTATTCCGTTTAAGCGATGCTTCTAATAGATGATTAATGGGCGTAAAGTTAAAGAAAAGAAAAGGATAGATGTTTATTCCGTCCTTGAATCAATTGTTTCGTGTTGTCTGTTCATTTTCCACCGTGATCTCACTCCACTGCTGCATTAAAGAGATGGTTTATGTCGTTAAAATACAGCTGTGCCCTGGGAGGGAGCTCGCTGCTATGGAGTTCTGGAGGGGAAAGTTCTGCTCTACATCTACTTTCAGCGAAGGGTAACCCGAGTTCAGAGCTGAGGCAGCTCTGAGGTGAGAGCACGGAGTTTCTCTGGTAGATGGAACGCTCGGTTAAGGTGGGATCATGATTTTAGCCATGAAAAGCAGCTGAACCGCTGACCCGAGGGAGCGGATCAGGGTCCGGGCTGCAGGAACGGGGATGGAGCCGAGCAGGGGACGTGCGTGGTCACCCTGGCAAAGGCTCTTTTCTCCCGCTGCGGAGGTACCTGTAGGATCACGAAGGATGGGGTGCGGAGCCGTGTCCTCAAGCGAAGGGGCCGCTGCCTCTCTCCCGTCTCTCTTTCCTGCCTGGGGAGCCCGGGCAGTACCACACAGGGCAGGTCTCGGGGTGCGCCGGAACGGAAGATGCTGGGTCCCCCCACGAGGCTGCCAGGCTGACCGCCGCGGGCAGGGCTGCGGCGCAAGCTGGGCCCCCAAAGTGCTGTGTTATTCCCCACAAGTACATGGCTGGTGGCGACTGCCCGGTGTTTTCGAAACCCGCAGCACCAACGTGCGTGCAGTCGCAGTGGGAAGCCCGTTTCCAAATTCCCTTCTCTTCCCCTTGCCCTGGATGCGAAAGGAAATCACCGCTGTTACCGTGACTGGGTTTAATTCCCCTTGTGCAGGACGTGTAGGACCCCTTTTCGGTACAGACCCTCCTAACACGCAGGAGAAAGGAAACTCAGATTATCGTTAGCAACCAGGCGCCGGAGGAGCCGAATTCTTTCACTACTGCATTTATTTCTTTAAAACCTCATTTTTGGCCAGTTGAGAGAGGGAAGGTGGGCAAAGAAAAGGTGGCGATTCCCAAATTATCTGTCCTATATCCCTCAAATACTTCCTTTGTTTTCATCGTATTTATTACTTGATTTTCACTCATGTCTTGGGGGGAGACAGCGGTTATTCCTACCCCCTAAACCACGGGTGTCCTCTTTTGGTGATGCTGTGTGGAAACACTCCTTAAGGAAATCTTTACCCGCGACAGACAGGGAAGTTTTTCTGTTGTAGGTGACACAGAAGGAATGAGGCATTTCCAAAGGCTCCAGGGTGCTCAGAGTCTTCAGACGTTTCGTTTTGGAGTTAAATATAACCCTCTGCAGAGAAAGTTTGTGTCGTGCGTTAAGAAGTGTCACTTCTGGCTCCTGGTGGGTTGATTTATAGGAAGCGCTGCTGGCGCTGGTGGTGCGTGGTTGGCTGCGGGCATCGTTAGCACCAAAAAGGACTTGTCCCTTGGAATTGTCAGAGAAATTTATAGCCCCGGCATGTGTCTTGGTTAGATCATAGCCTGCTAAGCTATATTTGGGGCTAAAAACTGAAGAGGGAAAAGCAAATAGTACATGGAAAAATGCTCCAGAGTTTGGGAGTCCAAAGAAAAGCAGGAGAGCCTTTTAATGAGTTACAAGCATGGGGCTATCTCCGAGCTATATAATAAATAGGGGACAATTAAGATAAGATAGAAAAGTTCTTTCTGCCTCTCCCGGGCAAACAAAATTCCTTCTCTGACTGCTCTGGGGACCTGGTATCGGGTGTTTCTATGTGGTCCCCGGGGCAGAAGTGTGTCTCGCTGATGAGATTCCTTTAAGCCTTTCTGCTGGGTGGGAATGGATGGGACAGCTCTGGACCTGGCTTCTCACCCCAGGCCAGCCCCTCTCCCGGCTCCTTGAGAGCTCAGCTCAGCGTCCTCGAGGGACGCGTAGTCCGGGGAGTACAGGGCCAGGGTCGGACCGACCCAGGGGATTCCACAGTCACGGGTTTCCTTCAGATCCAGCACCCGGCAGACTCGGCCTGGGCCAGCTCCACCTAAACCTGCCCTTTAACAAGAGCATGAATTTATTAACTACCTCATCAATTATGCTAACAGTAGGTCAGCGTTGCTCACCCCAACCAGCGTTAGTCTGAGCTGTATCCCTCCGTGATGAGGGCTAGATTCACCTGCCCCAAGTCCAGCGCTTCTTAAGCTAGTTTCTCCGAACCCACCACTCCCTATTTTCCTTTTCCAAGAGGAAAAAAATAATACTCGGCATAACTGGGATGGATGCGGGAGGTGCCAGGCCGGCCAGCAGAAGGTCCCCTCTCCCTGAGGACGAGGAAAGGATGTTAGAACTCAGCTGGGAAAGCGGTCCCAGGGGGGATATTCCCAGAAAGCCAGAGCTTGGCACTGGCAGCTCGTGAGGAAGGTCGGGAGATTCCCGGGAGAATTTAACTCTTCCCACCTCACTCATCCTCTTCACCGGTTTCCACCCTTCCCGGATGGGTTTAACCTCCTCAGGGCTTCAAGTAGCTCTTTAGCAAACACATCCCCAGACTAGATCAGCGCAAGATAAATATTACTTTTAGCATCCCTACAACCCGTGCGAGCGCGCCTCATTTGCATACTCCGAGGTTAATAATCGTGAGGCAATTGCAGTGTTTTGACAACGATCAAGGGCTGAATCCGCTTAATATGCTTAATATATGCCCTCCAGTTGCACAGAACAGAAGGGCAAGGTTGCAAATACGCATTCCCCATTTGTTTGACATTTTGAAGAAGGTAAAGAATGGCTGAACTAATGGCGAAATCTTACAGTCATTCAATAATTTAAATTTTATTGAATATTCCCCTTCTTTCCTCCGACATTTCAGTCGTGCTAATTAGGACAAATCCGAAGGGCCCTGCTGTTAGCGAGGATAATAACTGGCGAGCTTCCATTTATTAAGTCACTTTCCGTGGGTGTAGAATTGATCTGCGGCTGTGACTGGCATGCTTCCTAGACCTGCAGCAACTTTGGGAAGTCATTACGAGCTGCAGAAGGGCCCTCGTTAGAGATCTGTATTGATAAGGTGTCAGGGTTTATGGTGGGGAGAGGGCTGGAAAACCCTTCCCCGTCCCGGTCCCTCCCCAGGACCCGCAGAGGCCGGGGTCCCTCCCCTCCGCCTCGCCCTTCCCCTCCGCCCTTCCCTATGGAAAAGGGCGTGTGGGCTCGTGGAAATCCGCCGCAAGATCCATTTGCGGGGAGATCTATCCCTGCTCACGTAGGTTGAAGTTGATTCAGGAGCTGCCTGCCCTAGGGAGGGCTGGCGGGGGGTGCGGAGCAGGGATCACTGCAAGCCCCCAGGCCCCGATTGCCCCACTCCTGACTCCGGTCCTGCCGTCCCCAACAAACCCACATTCAGGATTGCAAGGGGAGGGGGGAAGGCGAGAAGGGAACTATGTAAAGCACTGGAACAAATGGCGCTTTGATAGACAGCGTCTGGCGGTGCCAACGCTGCCGCTGAGTGCGTTCCAGAAGCTGGAGATATTAAATAAACTTAAAGATAATGAATAGCCTTCTGTGGGGCTGTGCCTGGGCTTTACACCCCCCCCCCAGCCCAGCTCGGGACTGCCTGGAGAGGGACGATGACTGAGGACAGCACCAGCGCTGGGGACACGACACCGAGGGGACACCCCCGGGCCGGGGGCAGCTTGTCTGCAGGCAGCGCTGGGCGCTGCCTCCTCTTTATAGGAAGGTGTTAAGTAACGTTCAGACGCATATTTTAACCGCCATCTACTTCGATTTTCAATATAAACCCTTCCCGGAGTGAGCCGGTAGCGGATGGCAACGGCGGCTGGCCTGGTGGGGGAAGAGAATGGCGATATTATTAAGAATAAGAAGGTAAAATCATGCCCACCCCACTCCCTTTGTTCCAGCGAGAAGAGAGAATCCAGCTCTGCGAGCAGTAATTTGGGAAACATCTGTCGAGGCCTTTCTTTATTTGATTTTATTTCTTTTTACAGCCCGAAGTAGAAAGCAAAGCCCGGCTCTGATGCTCTTCATCCCAAACAAAATACTCGGGAGGTCTCCCTGGGGGCTCCGGGCAAGGGGGTGACGCCCCCCCTCGCCCCCCATCCCCAGCAAACCCCAGGCACCAGCGCGGCTTTGTAGGGGGCCTGGGGAACCGAGAGTCAGGGCCAGGACTCAACGGTACCCACTCCAATCCTCTCCTCTCCGCGGGTCCCCCCCCCCCTTCCACGTTCTCGCCCCTTCCCCCATCGCCCTCCCTCCCGCCGGTCTCACCTTTCCGCGCTATTTCCGCGCACCCCCCGCTTGAACGCGTCCCAAATATCCACCCCGTGTCTGAGGAAACACCGATGACTTAGCAAAGACGTAATATGATTTATTTGGGGTGTCACCGCGATTGATTCCTGCTCTGACCCCTTTTCATTCACAAGCTGAGCCCCCCCCCCCGTTCCCTGATATATGAGTTTTGTGTTTAAAATTACACGTTGAGAGGAAGGTTTCGTGCAGGCGGGCGCTGCGGAGGGAGGAAAGGGCCGATCCCTGAGGCCGAAGCCTTCTGTATGGCTGGAAAAGGAAGAGGGGAAAATAAAGGCCTGTTCCAGGCTAAGATCTTACCCACTTTTTCTTCTGCAACATTTATTTGTTGATTAAAATGCCAGCACCACCCACCCCTTCAGCGTGGGGGGGGGGGTGTATGGGGGGGTTCATCCTCCCTTTCCGCCTATTTGAGGGGGTTTTTGGTGGTCCGGGAGGGTTAAAACGCGATCGGCCCCTCTGTGTTCTCCTCTCCGAGAGGCAAGGACTGAGATGAGGGCGAGAAGCTGGGCTGGGGGCGTAAGGGGGGAGCGAGGGGGAAGTGTAGCCGCGGGGATTACGCGGCCCCGCCGCCCCCAGCTCGGCCGCGGAACGTGCGGAGGCTCCGCGGAGCTGCGCGGTCCCCGGCGCGGCCCCGGGCTTCGCCTTTGTGCCGCTTCCCACGCCGGGCGGGGAGAGGGGGACACGTCCATAAATCCAGCCTCAGATGCTGAAATTGGGAACAAATGTCCCTGTTCGATTCAGTGAAAAACCGAAATAAGTTAAATACAAAGCAAGCTCACGGGAAATGAACCGAGCTGAAGGCAGCGGCGGCTTCTGCTTGGAGAAACCTCCTGAAATGTTGGTTGGGAGCAATTCCTTTTGTCTCCCCTCTCAATGCACACGAGGACCTTACTGGGACACCATTGCTGTAGACCAGGAAGGAGGGAGGCGAAGGATTTAGGCAAAAAACAGTTCATTTTCGATGGAAATATGTAGCGAGCAACACACGGGTCTGGATTTTATAAAGACATTTATTCACTCTATGAAAATAATGTGCAATAAATAATTTGCCATTTACTATTAAAGGATTTGAATAAATAGTCTACATCTAAAACTTAAAAAGAGGAAGGAAAATTCCTCTCTTAATTATTTTTTATGCTTATTTTTGACTTTTATTAAGAAATCTAAAAGTCTCGTTCTGTTTCCTGAGAAAGTCGCTGGAAGGATTGAAAAAGATTTCCTCTCGAGGGCTGACATCTCGGATGTGCTGGGGGACTAACGGGCACCTTCTTCCAAATAAATAAGGGACGAAACAAATAAAACTAGAATTAAATACCTGCGTTTAGCAAAACTCGGGCTGCTTTTTCATGTGAGCCTTCTAGAATAAATGGCGGGGGGGAGGGAGTGATTCGGGTCCCACCATGTGAGGAGCTTGAAAGGAAAGGCTTTGGGGGGCAGGATGGGATGATTGAATGAGAGATGGACTGGGGGGGGGGTCGTTGTGGCTGCTCTCCTTACAGGAAACTAGGGGAGCTGCTTGGGGCTGAAGAGATTCCAGCCGCCTGGAAGGGGCAGAAACGGCGGCCCGGCCGGGAGCGGGGAATCGCTACTGGCAATTGAAATGTTGTAAATCGATCGTACAAAGTGCGCTGGTAAAAAAGTCCAGGTCTTCCTCGGAGAAGGGCACGGGGCTCTCCAGGGCTCCGTGAAGGCCGGGGGAAAGCCCTTCGGCGAGCTGGAGGCAAGACTCTGCTGAGAGGATGCTCAGCTCTGGCAGCAAAGGCGAGCCCTGGCTCCCGGGAGGACCACGGGCCGCGGGGCCGGCGCCACCGGTCCCTCCTGCCTGCGGCGGGCTGCCGGGCTCCGCCAGCCCCGGCCTGGTGCTGCCGTGGGGCACCGGGGTCGCGGGGCTCCCCCCCGGTTCTTCCGCGGGGTCGCTGCCCTCGTCCGCTGCGGGGTAGGTGAGCTCCGCGTCGGGGCTTTCCTTGTACTGGGTCTGCCTCTTGTGCTTCATGCGGCGGTTCTGGAACCAGACCTTGACTTGCCGCTCGGTGAGGTCGAGCAGAGCCGCGATCTCCACCCGCCGGGGCCTGCAGAGGTATTTGTTGAAGTGAAATTCCTTCTCCAGCTCCAGCAGCTGCGTGTTGGTGTACGCGGTCCGGAGCCTCCGGGCGCCGCCGGGCTCTGCCGGCCCCTGGGTGTCTTAAACACACAGAAAACCGCAGGCTGCGAGGGGGGAGCGGGGCAGGGGGGAGCTGGGGCCGCCCCCCCCCAGGGCAGCCAGGGCCGAGCCCCTCTCTAATAGGAGGGGGGGAAGAAATGTGGAATTAAACTCTTCCCACTGTCGGAGAGGATTGGAAACAGCTCTCCGCTCCCCTTCCCGAGGATAAGAAAGGATTTTTCTCCCTGGCCTCTCCCTTTAGGGACCTTCCGTCGCTGCCGCCTGGGCGGATAATGGGAATTGCCACTCACTACTTCCCTTTATTCTTTATTTTTATCCTCCCATTCCTTTCGCCAGCAAAGGACTTTGCGGGGCCTTGATTTCGTTATTCCTGTGTTACTGGTCAGCCGGTACCCACCCTTCTCCTACCCGGCCGGTGCTACCGAGCCCCTGAGGCGGCGGCCCGGGGGGAAGAGGGTCCCTGGCTCGGGCTACCCGACCAAGGGGCGCCCTGGGAGGAAGCTGCGGCTTTGTCGGTTGCCTGGGGAAGGATTTGGGGTGTATTTAGTTTATTCCGCAATGGGAGCTGCCTCTCCCCACAGTACCGGAGCCTCTCGCTCTTCCCTCCTCCCCATTCTGCTGATGCAGCCTTGCCCGTCCTGTTCCTTCCCCCCCCCCCCCCATCCGCTCTTTATTCTGGTTTTTGTTGTTGGTTTGTGTTTGTGGGTGTTTTTCTTTCCCGTAGGCTGTAAAAGGATTCAGGGCTGGGAGGGAAAGCGAAGCAAAGGGGCCGCGGTAGCTCCCCCTCACCCCCTCATTATACGAACCTGCAGGAGATCCTGCGGCAGGGACCGGCATCGAGGATGATGATGATGGGGGGGAAGAAGAGGATGGAGCCTGGGTAGCTTTCTTGGAGGATTTCTTCTCCTTCATCCAGGGGAATTCGGCTGCCAAGAGGCCGGGCGGTGCCGGAGGCTGAGGCTGGAGCTGAAGCAGGCCATGAGGTGTTCTTTTTTGGCTCCTCGGTCTTGCTTGGCTGCTGGAACAAGGATTCAGGCTGAGGACGGTTTGCTCAAAAGGAGGAGGAATTAATGTCGAGTCCTTGATTGATGAAGTTTGAAATGTCTCCAGGACAGCGGGAAGAGACGTCAGGCACTCTGCGAGCGAAGGCTGGCTATTTATAAACCCGATCTCCCTCTCAAATTCAAAATTCATGGCTTTCCCAGGGCCCAGGGTTTAAAAAGCGGGAGGGGGGAGAGGGAGGAGGAGGGGAAGAAGGAAAGAAATCGGAGGGCCTTAGTTTTGATGGCAGTGATGATGATGGTTCTCGGGCTTTTTATAATTGTTATATTGCTGATAATACAGGCGTATGGGGACCTTGCTCTATTAAACTCGAGACTGGGACGAAATTGCAGCCAATTCCTGGTCACGTGGCCAGCCCTGGCCAATGGCAGGCGGGGCCTGGTGGCAAACAGAAAGCATTATTTTCTTTAATTGATTAAAAAGGGGGGGGGGGGAAGGAGAGAGATCCCCAGAAAAACCTCTACCCCCTACCCCAGCCACCGCCATCGCTCCCGACTGTGCTGCCTGCCCTGCCTGTGCTGCCTGCCCTGCTTGGTGTTGCCTGCCCTGCCTGCTCCGGGCAGCTCCAGCTGCCCTCGCTGGTCTCCCCACAGTTCACACCCCCGGGAGGTGCCCGGTGCCCCACTCAGTGCCTGCCCGTGGGCAGGGATGAGCAGGCTGCCCATCACAGATGTATCTGTATCTCTATATATTCATCTACCTAGCTAGCTACCTGCCTTTATACTCCTATATCTCTGTACCGCTATACTGCTATATATCTGTATCTCTGTATCTCTATGTCTCTGTATCTCTATCTCTGTATCTCTAAACCTCTGTATCTCTGCATATCGCAGAGCTTGGAGAGTTGAAGCCTACATTTGTGCGAGTCTGTACATGAGCATTTCTGAAATCAACGGAGCTTTCAAGTCAAGTCTAGTTAGACTGGCCTGATTTCCCGAGTTAAATTACTTATAAAGAAAAGCCCAAACCTTCTGCTTCTAAAGGCAGACTTAATGGACCCTTTGCACTTGCCTGAAAGGCCAAGCATATTTTAGGGGCATGGATATCTTTAAAATCGCATTTCTTCCTTCCCATCTTTTTTTTCCCCGTTTTTTCCTCACTTCCACTTCCAGAGTTTACAAAATAAAGAAATAAAACGAAAAGTCGTTTCCCCGGAAGATTTCCCCTCCCTTTTCAAGTGCCCTGCTCCACACAAACCCAAAAGAAGAGAGAAACGATCAATCTTTTCTTCTCGAAAGACTTTTGACAGCTTGGCCTGACTGACTCAGCAAAGAGATTGGGCTTTTGCTGAGGGCTTATTTAGACCAAGAAAGATGGCAAAATTTAACTCAAAGGCTTGAATTTAGGAAGTTTAGAAAGTAAAAATTGTGGAGGGAGGGGGGATAAGCTGCTGGGGCTCGGGTTTTCCAGCCCCGTTTCTCCCGCAGCCCCCACTCGCGCAGGGAGAAGCCTGGAAACTTTTGTCAGCTGAAGCATCCGTGTGGGTGGTGAAGGCTCCTGAGAGACACAATAAATGCAAAGCTGGAGCGCAGCTTAGCAAAAGGAGGGGGAATCACATAAAAAAAGCATTTACAAAACGCAGCTCGATTAAAGGCAGAATTTCCCTACATTTCTGTGAACGCGGTTATTGAAACAGGCGTCAGCGTGCTCATCCCCGGCACCATTTACTGATGGGAAAGCGAATAGTTGCGTCTCCGATCGCTTCTTGCTCGGGTGGGTTAAAGCGGCGGTTTGGGAGGCTCGGCTTTGCCCTGAGGCTGATGGTTCCCCACTTTTGAGGGGACAACGTGGAGCTGAGGTGCGGTTCGGGGTGCTGAAAGGAGCTCAACCCCGCCACTCCCAACTGCTTTGGCTGACGGTAAAATGCAAGGAAAAAAGAAAAGAGGGGAAGAAAAAAAGGAGCCTCTTGGGTAAAGAGGGATTTTTCCCACGCACCACGCGGAGGCACGAAACAAAACTCCCTGCTCCAGGGGAAATAGGAAGAAACGCGCAGGGTTAGCGAAGGACAGAGAAAGGCGGTAGCTGGAACAGAGGCTGGCTGCTGGTCCCGATTTTAGCTCATTCCTGGCAATCCCAGCAACATGGCGACGGGGATGAGAGACAAGAAAATGCGTTCAGAGAGAGGGAGGTGGGGGGAAAGCCACGGACAAACTCGAGCCTAAACCAGGCCCTTGTCCTTTGAGCCGAGCCCGAGAGGAGCCCCCACGGGTTCCTGCTCCGAGCTGCCGCTGTCCCCGAGCGGGGATGGTCCCTATATGAATGGGCACAGCCCGGGAGGGAAAGGAACCCTGTCCCTTTTATTATAATCATTAACCTGGAACTTCTTTCATTAAGAGATGGAAAGAAGCACGGGATCATTTCTCAATTCCTCACTAGACCTGTCCACAGGCTGGCCCTGGCTGCGCACACAGGGTATAGAACACACACAAGCATCCTCCTTGTTCTACAGCCCAGCTCTTTTTATCGGTACCTTTTCCAGCCTTTTTATTTTCCCGGCAGCAACCCACATTCCCCTCTGCTTCCCTCGGGGGGACCTCCCCCTCATCCTGGTCCTCAGCGAGCAGTTCACCCCTTCCAGAACCATCATAAAAACTTTTATTGCCCCTTCGCTCTTTTAACGTAAGTTTTCTTGGGGCTTTAGAGCATAAAAGGCAAATTATTCACGGTATTATCCCATCTGCTTCTGCTGCTGGTGGAGGGGCAGAATCCCTTTTGCTCCCACTGATAACGTAACATTTGGTAGCGGGCTTTTTTTCTCCCCTTTAATAGCAATTGCAAAGGCGTGTGTTAGTACAGGGGGGTGGAGAGGCTGTCGGTGTGCGTGCGTGTGTACATACGTGTGCATGTGTCTACGCGCTTGTGCGCACATGTGCGTGTATTTCAATAGCTCTGAATCCTAACCGGGAATGGGATTTCAAGGGCCCCGCATGGGAACTCTGCGCCCTTTATCTTGCGTTTTCTGTCATTAATCCTTTTTCCTTTGTTTTCATTTGCGGCCCAATGGCAGCCCGGCCCCGGCACCACGTGACCCTCTTTGTGGCCGCGGGAGCGGGCCGGGCCGCGCAGGGACCGCGCAGGGACCGCGCAAGGGCCACGCTTAGCTCAGACCCTCGGGTTCTCACCCCAGGAGGGGACCCGGAGCCAGGACCGCTGCCCAGACCCCATCCTCGCCTTCTCCTCGCTGTTTTCACATCCACGTGGTTCCTTTTCTCCTTTAAATCCCAGCGAGAGGACGAGATAAAATTGATAACAGAAAGTTTATTCAAGAATTGTTCAACAGACAACCCTTAGCAAGGAAACAAAATAACTACTGTAAGAACAAAGAAAGAGCTCGGAAGAGGCGGGGTGAGGTGGGAGGGAGGGATTAGCTATAGTTCTAATTCAGGACTATACAATTACAGGCTGGTTCTGCTCTCATGCCTCCAGTAGAACTAATTACATTATTCATAAGTACGAAGGTAACATAAAACTACTGGTCTTCCTAAATTACAATAACTAAAATAAGCTTGTTGTACAATGACAAGGAAACACAATGTCCTTTAGAACAAGTAAATACTAAAAAAGTACAATTTGATTCCTTCTTTTTTTTTGTTTGTTTTTCTTTTTTTTTTTCCTCATATAAATACGTAATATTGTGGATAAATAATACCAAAAAAAAGGAAAATATTTTAAACTGGCTATAACCAATAAATATATATGAATGTTCACCAGAACACACACCTATTGAAGGGCATCTCGACTGAGTTGGACGAAAGCCCTTCAAAGTTGTTTTTATACCCATTATATGTAAACTCTAAGTGCAACAAAGATGTCCAGACAAGAAAGCATTAGCAAATACTAGAGATCCATTCACTTCTGCTTCGATGGGAGGACATTCCATTTGTTCAAATATACCCTGTTTTCACGTAAGGTCAAGAGAAGAGGAGGAAAGAAGTGTAGGACTTCTGAGTCTTAAGATTGCTTTTCTGTTTAGGAACCCTAAGAAAAATACCCCCAAACAAAAACAAACCCAACACTGTTGAACAGAGACTTCATGTCATCTAGAGGCAAAGGTGGGAAAATATTCAGACCTGTCAACTCTTTCTTCCTCTCTTTGGACTGCTGTTATTGTTGGGGGGTTGAGGCATTTCAAAACCCTTGTTTCCCGAACCTTTTGCAATACTTAGACCTCCCTTATTCTAATTTGATGCTGATTATTGTTATTATTGAGAGGGGAGGCAGGGGCTGGAGGGGAAGAGCATGAATCCCAGGCGTTGGCAGGTTTGTATATTTGCAGTTTATGTGGTGACTGGTGGGAAGTTACTCGGTGCCCTTCCTCATCGGGCTGGGAAGGAAAAGCACGAGGTTCCTCTTGAGGAGTCAAGAAGAGGGTAGTTTTCTTGTGAATCTCTCTTGATTGCATATCTATACACTTGTGCATGTTGATGCAGATGCAGAGACATCAACCATAAAGACCTGACTCCTGACCATTCTCCTTTCCAATGTCCAAAAATTATCAATGACGATCTATGCTTGGATTGGAAATGAAGGACGTTGCTGCTTGAAATTGGCTAGATTCCCATAAAACTACCCTACATCCACTTCAGAAGCATTTGTGCTGAAACACAGGAGGTATATCTCTTCAGAGAGAGAGCTACTGAAATGCTTGGAAATTGTGCCTAATAAACCCAGCGATAATAATAACAAGCACAACAAGCTAGTAGAAGTTGCCCTGTCAAAGAAAGAAAGAAAATAGCTCAACACAAATGTTCCTGAAGCCGATTCCACCCTCTTCCCCTCTCCCATGCCCCATGGTGGGGTCCCATCCACTTTGCCTGAGCCTGCCCCTGCTCCCTATCACAGGTGGGTCAACTTGGGCGCCTCTTGGATTCTGCCCTGAGAAGAAGCGTGGTGCGTGGAAAGGTCTGTGTAGGTGGGGTGGGTCTCACATGGTCCGTGGTGCTGGCTCGGGGGCATCTGGGGAGGCCCATTGTAGTCCATGTTGGTGGCCTGGGGATGTGGCAGGTGATTGAGGCCATAAAGGGATGGGCCAGAGGTGGGCATAGAATCCACATAGTTACCTCCAACATAGACGGGGCTTCCCTGCATATTGGGTGTCCCGTAGGCCACCCCGTTCCCTTGTAAGACATGGGGGTCATACTCGGGGGCCGTGTTGGCGTATTTCTGTTGGGAGGGGCAGCCTTTGATGGGGTTTTGGTAGTTAGTTGACATGGCATAGGCATTTTGGTGGGGTTTATTGAAGGAAGGTGGCGAGGGGGCATCATAGTTACTGCTCATGGTGTGCAAGGCATTCATAAATCCAGCAGAGGACTGCATGGGCTGGGGCGGGCTGCCGGTGGGGGAAGGCCCTCCAGAAGAAGACCCCATGCCTTTTGACTTCTGATCTTTCTTGTACTTCATCCTTCTGTTCTGGAACCAGATCTTGATCTGCCTCTCGCTGAGGTTCAGCAGGTTGGCCATCTCCACGCGGCGGGGCCGGCACAGGTAGCGGTTGAAGTGGAATTCCTTCTCCAGCTCCACCAGCTGAGCACTGGTGTAGGCTGTGCGGGCTCTCTTGGAGGCCGAGGAGCCTGGAGGGCTTTTCTCGCTGCTGCAGGTTTCTGCTGGCCACAAAATGAAATCAAAGATAATTACTTACATGCAGCAATTGAATGCATCGTTTCTTAATAAATCCTGGAACAGGCACAAGAGTTCAAACCCCCCCCCCTTCCATCACCCTTTCGCATTAGCCTGCACTCCATAATCATGTCATTTATTAAGAGTTCTGTTCTCCAAAGCTGCCCCTGGTTTATGAAAATTTGATCATGTCATGGAGAAAAGGATTCCAGGGCCATTTATTTAGGAGTCGATTATTTCCAACAGATAATTTGGAGAAAATAATATTTGGCAGGGGGGCAGTGACTGCAAAGCCCATTAATACTAACACGGGGCAGTGTGGAGAGGAATTGTGTTTGCTAGGTGCAAATGCGCACACACACATCTTGTGTATGTCTTGCAGTTGAGTAACCCAAATATTTGCATGAACGCCCTTAAAAGATGGCGTTTGTACCTACCTTTCTCTGAGATAAGCATGTATAAACCACATAAATTATACTCATGTAGAGCGAAGTGCGTGCAGCAAAGCTCAGATGAATTTGTTGCTCAAAACAGTGATATTTCTCTACTGATTGTTTTCCCTCTCGTGTTAGAGATGCACATGAATGCATGCAAAATACACACATGTTTGTGCTCATGCCCTATACACGCACACATACACTGAGGGCATCATGTTTACTGCTGTGTCTAGGGGCAGGAAGGTGGGAAGAGAACAAGCACTCTGCTTTATCATCACTGGGCCAAGCAGTGGGTGGACATTTCCATGTATCTGTCCGTACACAGTCAGACATCGGCGGTGTACAACTGCTGGTTGTATCTCCCTGCAGTGCTCTGGATGTGTTGAAAATGAACCAAGTGTGCACAGTCAGTGCTGCAGGGCAAGCCAAGGCTCTCCTGGCCTGACCAGGGCATGTGGCTGGCAGTTTTGGGATCATGCCCAACACCGGGATCCTCACTGGATCCTCTCCCCTCCCTCCAAACCAGACCACTGCACCCAGTGGCTGTGTCCCCTCACTGTTTAGGAAAGCAGAGCCATATACCTGTGCTAGGGGAGCTGGTTTTCTGTTTGGAGTTTTGCCTGGATTCTTTCATCCAGGGGAAAATCTGCTTGGTGAGACTGGCGTTTGCACTGAGGTTGGCTTTGCTGGGGGCACTTTTACTGCTCCCAGACTGGTTATTGCTGCTGTTACTGGTGCTGTTGGTGGCAGGGTTTGGGGGCGGCGAGATGGGGGGAGGCGGGTGGTGCTCCTGGGGCAAACTTGGACGCATGCAGCTTCCATTCAGGTCTTTACTTTTTGCATGCGGGGTTGTGTTGCCAAGAGACTGGAGGGAGCAGGCGGACCTCTGGTAGTCGCTCTCCATGTGAGAGGCCGGCTGGAAGGACTGCTGGGCACCCTCGTAGCCGAAGCCATTGGCACTCCCATAGGAGTAACCCCCAAAGAGCGTGGAGCTGTCGTAGTACGTTGTCTTCTGCATCTCTGGGACTCCCCAAAATGATTTTTCCAGCTACCAGGGTCTTGACACCCCTATGGCAGAACATTGGCACCCCAAGGCCACGTGACAGGCCGTTTCCAGCTGTCTATTGGAAGCTGACCTGAAAGGTTAGGAGAAAACACACAATAATAGTACCCAGCCTATGAATCCATCTTGGAGCCTGAAAGGCCCATGACATGAATAGGGTCCCGCCGAACAGGCCGAACAGATGCTTTGAGCAGATTTTGTCCTGTGCGCAGCCTAAGGAGGCTCAACAAATGTTACTGTGCAGGAGTGCTGAGCTCATTTTGGAGGGTAGTTTTCCTACTTGGTTGCTTCCTTGCTTGCACCCTTTTTTCCCTGGGAGAATAGCCCCCAGGATGTGTGACTACACACATGCTCTACGAGTACACGTGGTTTCCGCTGTATACATCTATTTACTTCTCTATTTCTCTATATACATATATGCACACACACCATGCTTACACATGCACTCCCATCTAAATGTGTGTGTGTGTATGCATATAGTATCGTGCACATCCACACGTCCATGTTCAGAGAGCACCCACGTTAATGTAAATCTGAGAGTACAGAATGGATAATTGCTGGCTCCAAGCATGAAAGGAATGAAGTCTTGCTTTCTTACCCCTGACCTATTCAAATCAGCCATTCACACAGAGAAAAACCAGCAAGGCCTTATAACATCAGAAATTAAAAGTCTGCTAAGTTGATTGCAGGGCCTCAAACTGAAACCAGCAAATAGTCTGGTTTAAACTGAAACCAGTTTTAAACTGAAACCAGCAAATAGTCACTATGTTTTCTGCAGGTAACGGGTGTCCTGACACAGTTGGCTTCATTTGCTGTTTACACAGGAACTCACAAATGTCTTTGGAATTCAGTGCAAATATTTCAAGCAGATTTAAACGGGGCATGAATTCAAGAATGTGCCTCCTTTGGCCTGTTTGATAGCCTCCCCCTCTCTGGCAGCACAGGTTGTATTTAGAAAACACAGCCCTTCAGCGCCTGCTCTGCTTTGTGCTCATCCGTCCTAACCCGGAGCTGCCGTTGGTAAGATGCGATTCCAAAACCAGTTTAATTGCTGTTGGGTTTGGGGTTTTTCTTTTTTCTTTTCCCTTGGAAAACAGACACATCACCAGGCCATTTGCTCCTAACTTTCCTCCCTTTGATTTTGTATTGTTCCTCCCTCCCTCAGTCTAAGCTCAAAAGTCTAAAAAACCCCAGTCCAAAGCCTCAAATTACAAAATGAAACCTTCCTTTTTGCTTCCTCGCCCTTTTCATTTTCTTGATCTTTTCCTCTGTCTTTTCTCAAAGCATAAACTTTCCTTGACCATAAAGACAGAGTGGAAATACCCTTGGAAATATGAAAACTATCTTGCCCTGGAAACAAGCCGATGTGTGAGGCTCAGTCAGCAGCTCACATATTTTACAAAGGCAGAGGCTTCTCCCCGCAGCTCAGAGCTGCGAGGAACCCCCGTGCATTCTGTTTGGAAATTGATACCCACTGTATATTTAATTCTATCTCTTGTATATTTAATTTTATCGGGGCTCTTTCATTCTCTAAAATAAAATAGAATAAACTCAGTGGAGATAAAGCCTGATGCGATATTTCTAAGTACCGGGGTTTAACAGAAGCCACAGCTTGACAATAAATAACATCTTTTTTTCCCCTTCCCTGACTGCTCTGTTCTTCTGTCATGTCATATGAAACCTCCGTGTACTTCCCTCACAGTCTCCGAAGATGTGGCCACGGAGGAGCTGCTTTGCTTTTCTGCACGGATTCAATCCTTTCTGCATTCCCAGATCCGTGTAGTGTCTTCCACGGAGATGCATTATTGTCTAGCGAGGGGACGGGGAGTTACTCGCGTTTGTTTTCCTCGCCATGATAAATATGTCTTATTAAAAAGTAGACTGCACTCCCCGAGCTCGAGCTGGGAATGAATTAAGCAACAGCAGCGCCTTTCTTATGAATAGCTTCGCTGAAAATATCTACGAGGCCAGAGGTGGGAATTTCTCCAAGGCCCTTCCTGTCTGGCATAGGTTTGTTAAAAAAAAAACACCAAATCCCAACCAAACCGAGCCGAGAGGCTGAGCTAAAGCAGCTAAAAATAACAGCGACGATAGCTGGGGTTTTTGTTGTCTTTTTTTTTTTTTTTTGGTGTGTGGTGGGTTTTTTTTTTCATGTCCATAAAATAAATTTACAACCCCCTTCGCCCAAAAGCTCGCTCGTGGCTTCCACAGCTTTGCTTTTGTACCTCATCTCTCAGCGCCTCGCAAATGCCGCTCATTTATCTTCGCCGGGGACGGCGCGATCCTAATTATTTACTCCAAGGAATTGCTTAAAAAAAAAAAAGCACATCTCAGGCAGAATAATAAATATTCGATTATCTCCTGGTGCGGTTAAAGCCGGGTGGGATCCGCGCTGCCGCTTTTCCTCACGCTCCAAGTTTCACTTTTGCGAGCGGTAGCGTTTAACGCAAACTCTTTGCCGGCAACTTCGGAGTGCGAGGGTTTGGAGGCGATAAAAAAAAAAACCAAACCAAACCAAATCAAAAGACGAGAAAAGAGGAGAAAAAGAAGAAAAATCGAAGGGAAGGTGCGAGAGGGCTGCGGGGAGGAGGATGCTCAGGAGGCAAAATCCGGCGGTCGAAGGCAAAAGGGAAGAGGAGTCCGAGGCAGAGGCATTCTGGTGTTAACGCCATCCCCTCCATGTTGGAACCCCCAAATTCACAACCTGCCTGTGCTGAGGAGGAAGAGCAGCGCCTTTCCCCTCCCCCGCCCCCTCCCAAGGTACATTTCCCAGCGCCAGCGAAACCAGGCAGAGCCCCGCTTTTCATTTCAATTATTATTAATAATAAATATTCCAAACATGCCCCTAACAATAGGGCGGCTGCTCAGGAAGAGCTCAGACCCCAGCCCCTGCCTTGGCGCTGGATATGCCTGCAAAATAGAGACACATTCCTAAAATTTCCCTCTTCCCTCCCCCACAACCGAGCTTCACCCCAGCCAGAACTCCCCAGTTGTAAAGCGGGGGGGAAAAGGGCCCTGGATGAGGGCTGCGAAGGAGCCTCTGCGTGGAAGGAAGCTTAAAGCTTGTGAACTCTTCTTGAACCGAGATTGGAGTCATATGGTCATAAATCATTGGGACATATACTCCGCCATTCACAAAGTGATAGCCTATTTGAGTCCGGCTTACCTTAGTCTCTGACGAGCAAAGCACAGGCAGACATAATATATTTTCACATCCAGCATCCACGCAATCAATAAGCAAGGAATGACCCCCTTCCTTTAAAAGCGTTAAAGGAATATACGAGCGAGAGAGGAACAAAATCCAGCATATGCATGTATATATGGATAAAAAAAAAAGCCCAAACAGAGGGGGAGGGGGCTCAGCCAGTGGAGCTTTCGGTTACGACAGCTCAAATTGTCTCTCTGTCTCCGTTTGGGAAGAGAAGGGGAGGGGGGGGAATAAAAAAATCAAGATGCTTTCCAGCTTCCAAGATGTGCTGAGGGCTTTGAATGGCCAGACCCTGAGATTCGAGTTGCCCTATAGCTGGTACGCGCTGCTCACTGATAACAATGGCCTCTGCTTTCCACAGCAAAGGGGAAGAAGGGAAAGGAGAAGGGGAAAAAAAAAAGAAAGAAAGAAAAGCTGAACACAACCACCCCCACCCCCCCTCTTTTAACTATGCAATGCTTGGCTGGGATTAAAATAATAACGCAAAGAATCCAGGCTACAGAAGGAGGGGAAAAGGGGGGATAAAGCCGGGGGGGGGGGGGGGGGGGGGCTGTTTTTAAACCCCAAGATTTGGTTTGGATTGCCGGGAAGAGCCAAGGAGCCTCCCGAACAGCGTCACTAGTGAAGAACGATGCTAATGGCAGCGGCGGTGACCGGCGGCCTGGGCGCGGGCGCGGACCTGGCCGCGGCTTCACGTGCTCCCCAGTTAGGCGTCGATTCATGCTAATAACATAATCATAGCATGTCCCCCCCCTCCACTCCCCCCCCCGCTGTGTCCCCCCGATCCCTCGGTGGCGTTTAGCCGCGAACCCCCCGAACCCCCTTTTCTGGGGATCGAGGGGGGGGACACATGGACGGAAGCCTCGGGAGCCGTGGGTTGCAAGGGAGGGGGAGAAAAGGGGGAACCGCTCGTGTTGCTGCAACTCCGAGGCCCCGCGTAACTTCGGCGTTAACTTTGCGCGTCCCCGCGTCTTGGGGGCTCCCCCCGGCTTCCGCCAGGGTGGAGGTGTGGGGTTTATGGGGGGGGGGGGAAGGGGGGTGTCGGGGCTCAAACTACCCCCGGGGGAGGCCAGAGCAGCGAGGTGTTGAGCCATAAAGATGATTATTATTGCTATTATTTAATAAGGCCGTTGCTGCCAGCGAGGCGCTGCCGCCACAGGAGATTTACGCGTTCCCCGTTCCCACGCGGCTGCGAGAGCAGAAACTCGCGTTTTGGGGAAAGCCCGTGATGAGGAGGAGCTGCGAGGGGGGAGGAAGGCGGGGAGGAATGGAGGTGTCTGCACTTTCCTTTCTTTATTTTTGTTCTTTTCTTCTTTAAGTGCTACTTTTGTTCCCCATCGCAGTTCTCTCCCCTCCTTTAATTCTGGCGCTCGCTCCTTTGGCTTAAGTGCTGACGGGGGGGAATTTACAATTAGCAAAGCAGGAAAAAGTGGGATCACAAAAGGCTCCTCGGACCTCGCCGCGAAGGGACGGCCCGTCGGGGGCGGGGGGGGGGTTGGTTTGGGGGTTTTTGTGTCTGTGTGTGCACCTTTAAGCTGAGAACTCCAGGAAGAAAAAGAAGCGTGCCCCAGGAAACACTTGACTTTTGAGAGGACTTACTCGAGGGTTTCTAGGTGATGGATAAAGTCCTGCTCCACGGACCGCGGTGTTTCCAGCTATTGTTCTGCTGGGAGGGAGCTTTCCACCGGCGGACACCATTATTTTTCCCCCTATTTAAACTTTTCATGAACTACTCCAACATAAATCTTCTCCTTCAAGCCAATTCTTACTCTGGAGCCCCGGCGCTGACATTTCAGGGAAGGAAGGATGAAAACCAGTAGTGGACTATTCTTTTAAAGACTTCTCAGTAGGTAAAATACTCTCTAGGTTTCTGAATCTGGATCTCCACTGACTAACTGGGAGTGCCCAAACAACCAGAAGTCCCTCCAATACTGGAGATAATTCCTCTGAAGTGCGAAACCGTGCTTTAATTTTAACTGGCAGCCAAAAAAAAACCACCTTTTAGAAGGTCTTTGCACGTTTAGATGTTGAGCTCCTGCAAGCGCAGTTTTTAGGCTCCCTTTGGCATCTTTGCTTTGGTTGCAGCTTATTTTTCTTTAAGATGTAACTCCCTCGCCCTCATCCCGAAATCAGCAGCAAATGTTGCAATCTGCCTGGATTTCCCTTCAAAGGGAGTACAGGAAATATCTTCAATTTAAAACACTCCCTCGAAGTTACGCTCATAAATCACAAGTTTAAGGACAAGCCAGTAGCAAAATGAAAATAGTCCGGTGAATTCCAGGGCAGCCCTGCTTATCCTGGCGGTGGGGGAGAGGGACGGGACTGGATGGGACAGGAGGGGGATTCACTTTGGGTGCCCTCAGAGAAGGAATGAAGGGAGACACAGAGACACGCACAGGTTGGATATTGAGCCAAACTCACCGGTTGTGGAACGTCTGGTCCAGCAAAGCCGAGGCAGTGGCGGGCTTTGGGAAAGGAGGAGAGCTGGGGAGGGGGAAGGAGAGAAAACAAAGTATGAAACTTCGGTGAGAAACGAGGGGCTTCATCATCCAGAGGAACCTTTGCGTGGAAAAGGGGAGAAGACGGGCTCTGGTGAACAAAAGCCCCAGCAGTTCCTCTGGCATTATCACCCACCCCAGTCACCGGCATTTCCAGGACCCGATATCCTCATCCCGGCACCAGGGTTATTTCGGTAAACCCCTGCGCTCCCTCCGGTCCTTCCTCGCCCTTTACAACCCCCCGAAGGAAACGCTTCTCCCGCTCTGGGGTTCGCGTGTGATGGAAGCGTTTGGTGTGGACCAGGGGCGGTTTGCTTACGGCTGGTGGTGAACTCCAGATGCCATTTCAAATATATATACATTGGGAAGGGTTTGGGTTAAATTCTGGTGATATTTTCAGGGTTAAATGCGTTTAAGAGATTAAATATCTGCAGTTAAATAGCTCTGGGTTCAACATCAATGTAACAGTAGAGAAAATAGAAGAGGCAGCAAAGCCTGAAAGATACAGAATGGGGGTTTTGGTGTTTCTTGAGTGTGGTGGAGGGATCGCCACGAAGGGAGGGGGGAGGATGGAGACGCGCTGCAGTGTACGAGGCCAGAGGGGCAGTGATTCGGTATCAGAATTAACGGTTTGGAGACGTAAATATCTTGAAAGCCACGCCGAGATTTATGGCCACAACTTTGGCACGAAGGATTCGGGAAGGAAGAAAGAAAAGGAGAAAGACAAAACAATCTAATTTAACAATATTTTCGTTTAGGGAAACATTCCAATGCCTTAATAATCCCGTTTCCGTTCTGTATGTTGATGTTACTAATCTCGAATAAAAATGTTCCCCTCACACCCCTATTCTGCTCGTGACCACATCCCCGAGTCCATAAATCCTCCGCTGATGCTTCGTGACCTGCTCTGCTCGGCGGCCTAAAGCTGGAGGTTTTATTACTGTTATTATTACATGGGCTCACAGTTTAGTACCCAGCTCTGGCAATATTCCACTTACATCCCAGCCCTCCCTGGGCTTTTCGGTTCCCTCTGTAGAGCACGCACAGAGGTTTGGAAAGAGGGGAAAAGGAAAAAGAAGGAAAGGAAAAGCTTTTTCTGCGCTGTGAGCTCAGGCTGTTTTCAGCAAGTTCCGGGCAGGGAGGAAGAGGAGAAGAGGGCAGGGAAGAGGTGGGAAAGAGAGGGAAAACGGCGTTTATTTGGAAGTGGATGCAGGAGGGATGAGGCAAAAAGAGAAACAAATAAACAACCCCGGAGAAGCTGGAATCAACAACGGCTCCAGCGCGGAGGGCGGGGGGGGGGGAGTTGGTGGTTTCTTTGTTTTTCATATATTCCCTGGCAGCGCAGGCAAGAGAAGGGATGGAGCGAGGGTGTTCCCCCCCGCCTCCACTCCCCCGTGTTCTTTGTTTTGATTTGGGGGCTTTTCTCTGTTCATTTTCTCTTGGAGGCGGCGCAAGTCCCGCCCGGCCCCTGCTCCGCACCCGCGGATGCTCCGCGGGGCCGCTCCTCCTCCCTCGGCTCTTTATTTAGTCTGAAGGGAAGGAGTTTGGGTTTTCCCATTCCCCAGACACTGAGCCCGAGGGCGGGCAGAGTTCCGAGCAGGAGGCGAGAGCTATGGAGGGTGCAGGACCTCCTGAAACCTCGAACAGAAGCCAGCCCGGATAAGAAATCAAACTGAAACTGAGCGAGCGCTGGCTTTGCCTTGACAGATTAGACCTTTTTCTCCCCCTGACCTTTGCTTAGACGAGCAATAACTCACCAGGTTAATGATCAATCAGCGGAAGTGCTTTGGAATTGTCTCCAAAAAAGCAAAAACAAAACCCAAAACCAAATCAAGCCAGAGGCCCTTGAGGCTCCCCCCCGCCCCGCAGCGCCCCCGCTCCCATGGGTCCACCTCTCCTTGCTCCCACGGGGTGCGGTGGGGTTGGGGGGTACGGGAGGGCTCGTGGGGACACCAGTTTGGGGGATGAGCGTGTTGCAAACAGCTCTTTGGGGGGCAGCGCACCGGAGACGGGCTGGGAACCGGGAATCACCGTCGCCACTTTTCTTCTCTCTCTTCTCCCTCCTCCCTCCCAAATGCCAAAATAATGGCTTGAATTATGCGCCCACGTGACTGGGACACGTCAACCTTTTGCCTATTTTCCCCAGAATTGGGAAATTCCCGGCTTCCCCCTCCGGTCCCGCTAATTCCACCATCAGCAAATTCCCTGGAGCTCCCTGGCAGGAGGTGCCCCCGCTCCCGGGGGCTGCCCGGCCCTTGGGGGGCTCTGGGTGCCTTCTCCTTTGATTTTTTCCTACCAGTTTTCCTTTTTATCTTTTAACCTGGAGGCGAACAATCGCTATAGGTGAGGAAAGAGACCGGCAGCACCCACCGCTCCCGCAGCCTCAGCATCCAGCCCCACGGCAAAGACGACGGAAACGGAGGGGGAAAGTAACGGGTCTGGGGGAGCAGGAAAAACCGAGAAGGGCTTCTCAGCCTCCCCGAGGCCCCGAGGATGGGCTTCTCCCTCCACGGCGACTCGCCTGGCCCCTAAGATGAGGTTCCTCGGGGGCTTCCCGTTTATTCCCACTCCGTTCCCCCTTCCCCCCCTCCAAAAAAATCACCAATATATAAGAAAGAGAAGGAGAAAATGGGGATTTGGAGCTTTTCTCCCATTGCCTTTCCTTAGCCTCCCGCAGGACCAGGTACCACGCTCCCATCGTGGCCATTTCTATGAGAAAAGGAAGGAATTCGGTTGTTTTGTTTTTTACAGGGATACTCGCCTCATTCCTGGCCCCGGCTGACGCTGGAGAAGAAGCTGGGCATGGGGAAGAAGGGACCTGGGAGAAGGAACGAGCTCCATTGTGCCTGCTTCCTTCTGAGAATGCAGAAAGACTAACAAATTCTGAAGAGGAACTCGCCGGAGAGGGAGAAAGAAGCGGTGGCAAGGAATTCTATTTCTCTACTGTGGGATGCTCACGAGGAATATTTATGGTCTGTAGGGAAGCGCGTGGATCCCACGGAGTCCTGCATCCTCCCTGACGCCTCCCTGCACACCCCCCCCCAAAACACCGGCGCACCCCGAGGTGCTGCCCCTTGCTATAACCCCTCGGGAGCTGCAGGCTGCTCCCAACGCCACCTCCTCACCCCCATCAAAGGGCTCCCACCCACCCCGGGTTAATTTTTAATGGGGCGGGAAAGTTTGGGGAACGGCAATGTTTAACGCAGGAGAGGGCACGGAGGTGAAAGAGGGGGTTTGAAGTCCTATTTCAGTCCGAGCTTTTACCACGGCTGCGAGTGCTGCGGGGCCGAGCTGGGACACACGGATTTTGGGCAGAGATATCCCCGCTCTGCGCCCACCAAAGCACTGGGCAGAGGGAATAACCCGCCTAGGGGAGTACTCTGATTAATATCACAGAGAAACCAAACTATTCCTTGCTCTTTTCTCCCACATCTCGGTGCTGCCGGATTCACTCACAAAGCAAATCTGAGCCGCCCCCCCCCCCAACAACGAGCTGAGAATAAGTCGCTTTTTAGGAAGAATGAGAGAAAAGAAAACTAGGAAGAAAAATACCCCCACCATCCCCCTAAAATCCGCTGTCCCAAAAGAGCAGAAGTGAGAAGAGCACAACCCTATAGATCTATACGGTTACATTTCAGAAAGTGTCCATTAATATCAATTTACTTCAATGAAAACTTTGCTTCTTCATGAAGTTGATGATTTATGATAAAATCAATTAAATTACGGTCACTCAGGGCCTGCGGTTTCTTCTCAGATTTCATTCGCCAACAGATCAAGCGGTTGGTAAAAACACCCAACTTTAGCTGGAGGCGAGTAAAGAGAAATCTGGAGCTGAGGAAATTTAATGCAAAGCAATTTTCAGGAGGGAAAAAAATAGGGCAAAAACAACAACAAAAAGGAAAAGAATAAAATAAAGAAGCTGTCTGTGTAGCTGAGCTCCTGCTCTGCCAATATCGCAGCTCGCCTCGGGAAATATCAGCCACTGAGTCAAAACTTTCCCAGTTTCCCAATCTAAGAGAGTATTTTTAGACCTGGCAACTTGTCCCGAGGATGAAGTTATGATGTCGCTCTAAAGGGAGAGGAACCAAGGGAGAACAGAGCACGATTATGTATGTATTTAAAGCGGAAAAAAAAAACCAACTTTCCAGATTTAACCCCATTTCTCGTGTTTCTTTTTTTTTTTTTTTTTCCTGCATACAAACGATTCTCCTGTCTCGCTCTTAAAATACCCATCGGGGGTTCACCGGGCAGGATGGAGGGGGAGCAGCCACAACCGAACAGCACAAACCGATAGTAAATAACGCATCCGAGATTCCCACGCGTAATCTCACCCCCCCCCCCCCGCCCATCCTCTTCGATCCCAGACACCGCATTTGAGCGGAATGACCCATTTTGGATGCCATTCTTTCCCTATCCCCAACCCAAGCAAACATCGAACCTCTTTAAACCCCTGATATTTTCATGCTCGGACACCCCAGAAGCCGCCTCTTTAATATGGAAGTCTCCTTCTTACCCATTGCGGTCAAACGCACGGCTCGGCTAAAAGGAACAGCAGCTCAATGAACCAGATGTTTGTTGGTCACATCTGGCCACTCCACCCAGACCTGGGGAGGGAAAACCCGCTATGGACATACACAGAGCTTGGGAAAGCTTCTTTTCGGGGTGGGGGGGAGGGCTTTCTGTTTTAGAAGCCCCTGTAATGAGGGTCTGCTTCAAGTAAACAAAAAACTTGGTAGGGCCATAAATCACCATCACAAACATTCTTCAGTTTAACACCCGCGTTTCCAATGGGCTTTTGTAGTTTCTTTTTCAAACAAGAGAGAGGTGCTAAACCTTTACCAAATGCGTCCCAGACAAACTTCGCAAGGAATCACACCCTCGGACAGAAGCGGATTGCGGCCGGTCCCCGTTATGGACCCTGCGAGGTCTTTTTTTGCTCATCCCCAGCTCTCCCGCTCCCGAAGCATCAGTCTTAATTTGTGAGCGGCAGAAAGTCAGCTACAGCTCGCGGAGAGCGGGGGAGAAGCCTGTCAAAGCTCTCGGAGCAATTCATTACATCTCAGAGCGCCGGAGAAGGGAGGAAAGGCAGAGCAGCACCATTCCTTTATTTATTTGTTTGGAACTCCTTACCTGTGAGACTGTCCGACCCAGGACTTCAAGAAGAAGGAGCGAAGCCGGATCGGATGGGGCGAGTTCGCAACTGGAGCAGGCAAATTAAGGAGAAGCAACTACTTTATTGCACCCCGGAGGAAGGATCTTGCTGACGGCTTTCCCGGACGATTTGGAATTTAGTTTCCCTAAAGATGCTTTGGTTTTTGAATTATTTCTCTTTTTTTTTTTTTTTTTTTACTCCCTCGATTCAAAAGGAACGGACTTGACCTGGAGAAAAATAGAAACTCCTCCGAAACAGCTTTAAGGATTGCAAGGATGCTGCCCCCCTTTGCAGAGATACCGAGCTGAGCGGGGTGGGATGGGGGTGCCGGGAGGGGGGGGCGAGAGCACGTTCCCTTTAGGAAAAAGAAAAGGAAAGGCGCCCCCAAAAACCTCCCCCACTCCTGACTCCTTCGTATCTCTCTGGAAAGCTGTTTCTCTTTATAAAGACTTAAAATGTTGCAAGACGGTTGTAATACTGAGTGACAAGGGGTGCTGGAGAGAAGGGAACCAAATGGATTCTGGTTTTCAGAGCCAGTAGGAATTGGCCAGCCTTCAATGTCAGGATTCAAAATTGATTCCATATGTCTCGGCCGGGGAAAGGGGAAAAAATGAAGGATAGAAAGAAGGAAAGAGAGGGAAAGAAAGGGGGGGAATAGAAGTTGTGCAAAGCTCATCGGGTTTAATACTTTTTCTCGCTCCCACCCTTCCCAGCAATACCCTGCCATTAAATCTTGCCCTTTTCCAAGGAATAGTTTGCACTCTCGCGTTTGAAGCGCAGGGAGTGTTGAGGTACCAGTAGCAACAAACCAGATCCTGGGAGTTATTTTTAGACTTGGCTTTTCTGTAGCTGACCTCAGCGCGAGGAGAGGAAATCTGGATCTGCGTGCTGGCGAAAGTGCGCAGCGTGCCACGGCTCCCCAGAACCGGGGGGAACGGGAAGATGCAAACCCTCCCCTCCTAAAAACCACCACCACCAGCATCATCATCACCCCACGGCGCCCAGCACCCGGGCAGGTGATGGGCTCGTAGAGTCCGGGTAAGGTGGTGGGAAAGGGGTTCAGGGAGGGGGGACCCGGTTCCTCTCCCAGTCCCCCCTCAGCACAGAGGCTGTGGTTTGAGGCTCCCCATCGACTTCACCGGGACATGCTCGGAAAGAATTTGACCCGAAGTTTTTGAGGCTTCTCTCCTGACCTCTCAATACCGCTGCCAATAAAGCATCGATATATTTCGTACGGACTCGGACATCAAAAGGAGACGAAATAGCAACGAGTGGGGATTTCTCCTTAACCCCTCCCCTTGTATCTACGCTAAAATAAGGAGTCAAATCTCCACCATTGCCTCTGATTTATAGCCTCCCTTTTCAGCTGGGATGGTTACGGGCAGGGAAGTGTTGAAATGTGGTTGTCGCCTTTTATTTCTTTCGCCTCCTCCCTCTTCCCCACTAAAAATAAAAAAGAGATAAAACTTCAAAGAAAACAGTCCCCGTTTCCAGACTTTTGCTTATTTAACTGAAAAGCAACCGAGCTCTTCCCTTTTGTCCTGGCTGCTCATGGCTCGGGGTCGTTTCCTTATGAAATAGGAAAACGAAGCACAATAGGCTCCAGGTCCCCGGGTCTCGGCGACGGTTTCGGGGTGACACCGGGGGACAGGGGCGGGCTGAAGCCCCTTCCCGGGGGAAACGCACCCACAAAAAGAAAAGGATGGGGGGGGAGCTGCTGCCAGGCCCTGCCCCTGCGCCCTCTCCGCTCCTCAGCCCCAGGTTTCCGCGTTATCCCCTTTATTGCTCCCCTTCCCGGCCTTGCAGCTCTCGCCCTCAGCAATGCTTTGATCTGAAATAACTCTCTCCTCCCGCCTGCAATAAATTATGAATTAAGGTGCTGTTGACTCATATTTACAACGTTAATAGCTTCCTCTTTGGGAAAAGATAGGGGATGTCTGGCCGAGAGGGGAAGGGAGGGATATTTCTTTGGGGATGAGATGTGCTAAACACGGATTCGTAGCGCCTATAGCCCAGAGACTTCTGACGAGATGCCAGGCAAGGAGAAAGGCTTATTGCACACAAACTAATGAAATCGAACCTGCTTGAGTGACTTGAAATAGCTTATTGCCTCCTCCCGACTCTTGGACGTTGTTTCTGCTATTTGTAACTCTAAGGTACAATAGCTGGTTTCTCGAAAAGAGCCCCCCCAAACCTCGGTTTCAAAGAGTTTCAAACATGGTAAGGAGCTATTCGCTCATTATTTGTAGCGAGGCTGGGAGAGCAGCGGCGGCGGGGCTGCGCGGAAGATGCGCAGATGCGCAGAGGATGCTCAGGGCAAGGGCTTCTGCTCCGGAATCCCCCTCGCAGCTCTGGCCAAAACCAAACCCCTTCCCTCGAGTGATCGCTAACCCCAGAGGGGAGAAACTTGTGTTTTGGGGAGGATGAAGCTGGTGCCCCCCCCCAAGACCCAGTCCTGCATGAAGGGAAGTTTTGCATCATCTAAGGGTCCCCCGACCCATGTTTCCCCCCCGCCGCCCAGCCGCCGGCCAGGGACAGAGCAGGATGGGGAACATTCTGCCTTCTCCTAGCCAGGCCTCAGGTATCCTCCAGGACCTGGGGTCCCCTCCGAGGTTGGAGGCTCTTGTCCCAAGTTTTGGGGTCCTATCTCTGTCATGGGGTGACCTGCTGGGTCTGGGTCTCCTAAGGGAGCTCTGGAGCTATTATCCAGTAGCTGAGCTTCTGTTCTGGCTCTGAGCCTCATAACGAGTCTGAAAGTCTTCTCAGGGGTCCTATTTCTGGTGCGGAGCCCCAGCCCGGGGCCGAGCCCCCCTCCAGGGCTGGGCCAGCAGATCTCGGGGTCGGGGCAGCATCCCCAGCACGGAGGTTCGGCCAGAGCGACCCGGCGGCCCTCGGCCACCCCATCTCCTCCTGACATCTGCTTATTAAAGCGCGACACTCGCACAAAGGCGTCTGGACCGGGGATAAATAGAGCCCCGAGTATTGATTTAAAGGGGACTGCCGGCCGGGGCGGGGGCTGCGGGGCGGCTCCTCCGCACCGAGCCCGCAGCCGCCCCCCGCCAAGGGCCGATTTCTCACGCTCAACATCCCAAATAGACAGAAAACAAAAAAAAAATTAGGAATGCCATCACATAAAACAAACCAGCACCGAACAAAATAAAGGGGGTGAAGAAAAAGAGGGAAGAAGGGGGGGTCTGCATCCATTTGAAGCCGACAACCTAAATTAATACTGGGCTTGACAGAGAATGATGCTGTATTTCTGGCTCCGTCACCGTCCCTGGATCTCCCTTAATATTTAATGAAAGTCGCTGAGTTCCTCTAATTTTGCTACATAAAGGTTTACACTGGCAGACAGAGTAAAATATCCCCGCTCGGGCGGTGTGAGACTTGGCTGCGAGCAGAGGGGAGGAAAGAGAAAGGAAGGGGGAAAAAGCAGGGAATCCTCATTCGAGAATCCGGTGCTAACATTTAATCTTTGCTCCTGTTGTCAGTTTTATTGACTCCTCGCATGCTGGAGCTTGTAAAATATTTAAAAACGCGATCTCCCACTTCCTCTTTCCCTTTCAACACTCCCGGGTAGGACCAATTTGGTCCAGTTTGGAGACGGGAGGGGAGGGCAGTGGTGACTCCCGACCTCCCCTTTGCCGTGGAGGATGCGCTCCCCGAGCTGACAGGAGAGCAGGTACCGATGCCTCCCGTTCGGGACACACCATCTCGTCCCCAAAACACTTCAGCTTCGCTACCTTAGTGGCCTGAAAGGGATTCCCCTAGTAGAGCTCTGCTGTGTTTTGCACAGGAATCGCTCTGAAGGTAACAGCTGAGGGCCAGGTTACGCTACTATTTAAGCTTATTTCTGTGCTCTTTCTCCTCGGAGCTCTGCTTTTCTTAAGATAAATAACAGGCCCGGGCTGCTAGAGAATTCCTGAGAGCACCTTCTCCAGCTCTCATCATAAGAGCTCTATTCTCTGCCTCTCCATCCATCACCATCCTAGCCCGAGCAAGCCACGCGAAGTCACCCTCCTACTCCAAAAGCACAACGAGATACCGGCGAGGAGCTTATGCCCCTTTCTGCTGTTGTCTGTGGGTCAACCCCTCTGGGCTGGGTCCCTCGGCAGCGCCTCACTTCCCATAGCCCCCCTTTGTTCTGCCTTTGGTGGGCAAAGTCCCCTTCCCGCCTGGGACCAAATCCGCGCCTCTCCGAGGCAGCGACCTCCCAGCGGTAAGCTCTGGTTTGGTCTTGGTTTAAAATGATTCTTAACTAGTTTGTTGCATTTCAGACCGGTTTCGGTGCCTGGTTTAAAAAGAAGCATCTCCAGCAATTGCCTAAAGCAACCTGTGCCTGTTCTCCAGCGAGGAGTCCTGCCGGGGAACGGGGAGAGGGAAGTTGAGAGAAAATGAGTTATCGTTCAGAAAGAGATGTTGCAGCACAGGACTCCGAGCTGTGATTTTGATATTAAGGTCGTGCTTTTTTACTGGGTTTATATGGCAATGAGGCGTTCCCGGTTTCCCAAATTTATACAAATCTCTCCTTAATTGGTAATCACAGACTCTGTAATTTAAGACCCCCAGCTCCAGAGCTTTCATATTAGCTGCTGATCTATTACAGTAAATCGCCTGAAATCATCAACTCCAGGGAGTGGGGCAGAGAGAGATCCTCGCTCTAAAATATCATCGCTTGCACATCATTTTCACTCCAGAAATGATTTATCTTGGCCACCACTCTAAACAACACAACTCTCTCACAAACACACACACAATGGCAGCCGCGCTGCTGCTGACATGTTTATTGTAATAAATCAAGAAAGGGGGATGAGGGGGAAAAAAAAGGGAGGTTGCGAGGAGAGAGAGGGAGAGAGGGGAATATTCCTAAAAATATCAATGAAATGCCTCGATGGGTATAAACATCCATAGCGCCATGTGAAGAGAAATGGGAGGAAATGAAGACGGCGATTTGTCACATTTTACGACAATAACATTAATAACAAACAATAAATTTACATGGACATATAGACACGCTCGGAATTGGGAAGCCCCTGCTACTTACAATAATCCAGCCCTCGGCGTGGCTTCGTGGGTCCTGAGAATTGTTTTATTGCAGCCTCCTCTCCCTCTCTCCTCCTCTCCCCCTCTTTCTCTCTCTCCCTCTCGCTCTTTCTCTCCCTCTTTTTTTTTACCCCCCCTCCCCTCAGCTCTAGGCTTGTTTTTTAAAGGACAGTTGAATTTCACGTCAGACACAAGGAGTCCATGGCTGCGATTTTCCTGACGAATACATATCTATTCTGCAAGCTCGGCATTAATTATTTAATGAATCACGTGATGGGAAGGGGGAAGGGGGTCTCGCAGTTTCATACTCAAAGGACCACTGTGACCTTCCACCGGAACAGTAGTGTTTGAAAGAAGTTTCCAACTGAACGAAGCTTTTCGAGGTGAACAGAGCCCCCCCTTTCCCCTTTCCCCCCTCTTCCTCAGGGCTGCTCCCCAAAGCCGGGCACTGCGGTGAGAGGCCGTGCAGGGGCACCCACCTCAACCCCCTGCCCTGCCCAAGGGCACGCGTTTAGCTTTATCCCCCCATCTTAAAAGCCCTTAAACCCTTCCCTACACATTGCCTGCAGCTTGGCTTTGCTGGACCTTGCTTCTGCTAAACCACATCGTGCTTTTTTTCCTTTCTATTTTTATTTCCCCTCTCTCCACGCTGTGATTTTCATGGCAGGCTTGTACTGAATAGCACAACTGTTTTAGAGTCTAAACCAGCTGAGAATATTTATACTCCTGGTTTGCAAGAGCTCAGCCCTCCCTTTCAGGCCTTTTCTCCCCGCTGCTGTTATTGTTTGGCCAGCCTTTATTGCATTAAAAAAATAAAATCAAATCAAATTTGGACTCTGAGGAGAGCTGCCAAGTACAAGGATCCTGGAAAGGGGGAAAAAAAGGAAGAAGAATGAGCAACAAAGGGAAGCGGCTTGGAAAGGCCTCGGAGTCCACGGAGGGAGCCCACCACCCAAGAGAAGATAGGGAAAGGAGCCTGAAAGCCTCAGGAGCGCGTCCTAGAGCAGAGAACCACAGGGCAGAGCCCCCCCCCAGCAGCACACCAGCACCCCTTCAAGCCCATTGGGGTGCTAAACGGGGAATGGACCCCTCCGCCCTCCACGGGTAAAGCCTGGAGGGAGCTCGCCTTAACATCAACGTAAATCTGAAAAGCCTAAAAGCGGTTTTAGTCCCCCTTTAAGCCAAGCTTAAGGTGCTTTGTGGGGGAGGCTCTGGGCTGCCCCCGGCCAGGAAGGAGCGAGCAGGGAAGCGCTTCATTTTCGAAAGCCCTCGATTATTTCGGAATCGATTTTATCGAGTGAAAGTCGTTGTTGGAAGAGAGACGCTTGGTCAAGGGTGTGTGTGTGTGTGGTGGAAATCCGATTCAAAGGGGGTTCTCTCGCTGGGGGAAGGGATCCCCAAGAGGAAGAAAACCTTGGGGGGGGGGGGGATATTTTGGAACTTCAGCCCAAGTCAGAAGCCGTAACTTTCGCTTCACACAACCACTTATTTTTTTTCTTCCCTGTCAGAAAAGGTAGAGTCCCTGTGAACGGAGCCGAGTAAATACACTAAAAAAGAGAGGGGGAGGAAAGGATCAGAGTCATCCAGGCAGCAAACGGGGCAGATACCCCCCTCTCCACCTCCCCTGACATTTTTGGGTTTGTTTCATGCAAAAGAAGCACCCGTTTCGGGGGTTTCTTTTATTTTTTTTCAAGCCCCCAGTTCAAAGGGTCGGAAACGCGGCCATAAACAGCGGCTTCACCCTCCGAGGTGCCGTGATCAAAGCCGTTTTCTTTCTAAAGATAAAATGAACGTTTATATAGTGAGAAAGCGAGATTGATTTACGGATTTAAACACGCCGTTCTTATTGCGGATCATAAATCTGTCACCGGGGCTGAGAAACTCCCAACCCGCTCGCCGAGCTTTTAAAGCTACTCAGAGCTATAGAGGGGGTGCACGGTCACCCACCAGCGCCTACATAGGAACAGACCCCCCCATATCCTTGCATATATAGACAGATATACACATATATATTTATTTCGACTTCCTCTGCACCCTTTCTGTCCAGTAACTACTCAGTGGGTTGAGTTATAGCATTTTCTCACCCTTTTTTGTCCAATTTTGCGACTAAGGGGTAACAAAGGGGCTCAGCTCTGGTCGAACCGGTGCTGGGGATAGGAAATGGGGGTTCCAGCTCGCGGGAAGGGGGGGAGAGGTCCCCGAGTGTGTGTCCCCCCCCCCGCCGGGTGGGATCCCCCCTCACAGCTCCGCACCGCTCCGCGCTGCTCCGCTCAGGCAGCTGAGCACAGAGAGGCTTTTGAGAGCGCCGTGGGCAGGAGCGAAGTGGGAGGAGGTGCGGGGGGAAAGCGGGGGGGGGGGCTCTCAAACAAAGGAATTTCTGAAAATAAGAAGAGAGATGAGACGCGGGAAGGGGCGGGGGGCTCCGCTCCTGCGCTGCGGGGTTGGGGTTGTTTCCCCCCGAGTCTGCGGGGTAAACCAGGGCTCTGCTCGCAGAGCCAACGCGGCGCGGAAGCTCCGCTCCTTCCCTCTCTTTTCTCACTCCGAAGCAACACGCCAAGACAGAGGGCTTTGAAGTGAAATCAGAGGGGAAAGCGTCTGTCGGGCCCGGGCTGGGCAGCAGAACCATTAAACCGTGAGAAAGCAGAAATAACCCCACTTCTAAGACCCTTCTTCATTCCTTTCTCTCTTCCCGTCCCCCCGTCCACCCCCCCCTACCCCTGCCTCCCGGGGCTGGTTCCCGGCTTCCACGGCCCGAGGCCGCGGTGAGGGCCAGGCCGGCGGGACCTCGCACACGCAAAGTTTTGCTGCGCTGCGGGCTGAGCACAATGTCCAGCCTCGGGGAGGTCAAGGGGTTTGCGAGGTCACTCCCTGGCTATAATACACAGCTAATCGCCTAGAAAACGTGTCCTCTGCTTGAACTCTCTTCCCCCGATCGGGGCTTGCCAGAGCTGGACTTTGTCTCCCCAATTTTCAGCCCTTTCCTTCACTACGGTATTCCCACACCGCTACCGGGAAGAGGCAGGAACCAGCATCCAGGGGACACCGGCACTACCGGGACAAAGACATCCCCAGGAACCCCCACACTCTGGAGCACCCAGACCCCCGGGGACACCCGCACCAGGGGATCCCCGCACCCCAAAACCCCTTAAACCCTCCCCACAACGGTCCGTGACAGGCGGGAGATGTTGTTCAGGGAAAGAAATATTTGGAAAAGGGAAAACGATGGAAAAGGGATGAAAAAACAGGAACGAAAGAGGGTTCTCCCCTCTCCAGTAGTCCCCCATGGACCCTCGCCAGTGACCCCGCAGCGAAGCTCCACGGGGCCGATCCCGCACACGCAACAGCCCCACATCGAAGAGAAATCCACACACATCCCTCACCACGAATAACCCGCCTGGAAACTCTCTCTGCCGCTTGCCTCGCTTACACCGGCCAAAACAAAACGAGAAAGCAGAAGGGAAAGCCCGCACAAGCATTCACGTGTTGTTTTTCTTTCTGCCCTTTTTCCTTTCTGAGCTCCTTTTTTCCCCCTTTTTTCCTCGTGCTTCCCCAGCTTTCTGCTGGAAGAGGCAACAAACAGACCCGAAACGCATGCCAAGAGAGCAGCTCTGTTACCTGGTTCGCTCCCACATCCTTTTTCCAACGCCCCAGAGACGGCCCTCATGGTTTGGGTGGTTTCTTCCAAAGTGAGAGGTCTGGGGGAAGGGGATCCCTTTGAGAGGGGGATGTTTTGCTTTTGTTTTTCTCCCCCAAAAATAAAGCTTTCACCTTTACGATCCAGATTTTATTATTAATAAGATTATTTCCCCTGAAGATTCTTGTAGAACTCCGGGTGCTTTTTTCCCAACAGACGGTCTGCGGAGATTTGCTGTTGAATAACAATGGGAAAAGGATAAGTATTTAAAGAAAAGAAGTGATTAATGATTTTCTGTATAATTCTCGCATTTTTCTTAGCTTCTGTCTGCTTCTAATGGCTGTGAACTTTTAGGTCCTATAGAAATCTTCTTTTCTCCCCCTTCTATTCTATTCATACTTTCCAGCTTTGATTTGCTTCTATAGACCCCACATTCCTGGAAGCATATGCCTTTTTCTTTTTAAAAATAGAACGATTTTTTGCCATTCTTAGAAGCACTATCTCGAAAATAACACCCTCTTTACAACCCCCGCACATCAAAGAGAGAAACAGGAAAATAAAATGCAACAACACCCCCACAACACCCCAGCCTCAGGCATTGCAATAAAATACAGCCCTTGCCACCCTCCCTGAGAAAAAAAGAAGGGCTGAAATAGAAAGAAACTTGAAAGGTTTGTAGTTGCTGCTGCTAAACCCGCCATAGTAAACCAAAAATACAGCCATAAATCCATTTCTCCTACATCACAGCTGTGCCATGTGACTACATTAATATTATTTTAAAGTATGAAAATGTCAATAGAAAGAAAAATCGAGCGGCCTTTGTTCGAGCTGGGGGCAGGGACACTGGGGGGGGGGACGGACGGGACGACACACACTTTATTTGCGCGGTGGCCGTGCGGTGACTGAGTACAACTCAAGGAATAACCCATCCACACACCCTGGCTTGGAAATATTTCAAGCCTTGCCTTTGTTTGGGAAGAAATGCAGGGGGAATATTTCGGTCCTGATGGGGGGTCCGGGAGAATTCCACGAGCATTGAACAAATAAGCAAAAGTCATTTTTTGCCTTGAGAGGAGAGTATAAGAAAATGACCCTTTTCTTCAGCTGGTGCCGAGGATTCCACCCCTGACAGACCCCCCTGAGCACAATAGTCCAGTTTTTATATATTTGGAACCTAGGACTGGAATGTTATTTCGTCCTGAACCGTATTTTCGATACTTTCTATGAGGAAGAAAATGAAAATTAATACAAGAGCTGCGGCTCACAAAAGGAGCCATTTGTCTTCTTGATTATCTATTTGCTTGTCAGGCTCTGAGCTATCGCAGGAGCCAGCTCCTTTGTAATATCAAAACACACAGAAAACCTGCAAACACCGAGAAACATCTGTGCAAAAATTAGACTCATTAATGCATTAACTACCTCGGAGAAGGAGATGTGGGGTCTTTTTTTAAACCCGAGAAGTCTCTCTAGAGAAATCCATCGCTCCATCCATTCCTCACAGCAAAGCAAAGCGCTAATGACTCCCTCTGTTTTGGCTGAGCCCAGTTTGGGAAGAGCATATTAATATATGCTTAGAACAAATAAATCATAATATGTACGGCTTAGCAGTACTTAAAGCTGATATACCCTAGTCAAACATCTTTTGTTTTCATTAGGGACTCGAGGCTGTGCCAGTGGCACCAGAAATGCCTGTAAAAAAGAAACGTGCTCTTTAATTCCTTCCTTGAAAACAGGTATTTTTTGGATCCTCACCAGAATAAAAAGTCAGCACCCCCCTCCCCACAATAAAAACCACGCAGGGGCAGGTTCACAATGAACAGATTTATTTCCAATTGCGCTTTTTGTGGCTGCTGTTGTTTCTTTTCTCTGCTCATTACAGGTAATCCTAGACAGCAAGGACAAAGGGAGGGGAGGAAGGGTATCGGGGTGGGGGGGGCCTTGCCAAGGCTCTGGCTCACCCCGGAGGGACAAACCTTCACCCCTCCATCCCGAATTCACATTTTCAGTACAAAACTGGGCTCCACAGCAGGAGAGGGGGGTTCCCCCCTCCTCATCCTGGCCTGTGGGGGTGAATCCAGGTGCCACAGTTCATCACCCTGTTCCTAAACTACCCCACCTCCCCTTCCCAAAGTCACTATTAACGTACTGGAAATAAAATAGCGGGGGGGTGGTGGTCATGATGATCCTCCTGCTTTCTTTGTCCACCACCCATTTGACCTAGTTTTCCCTTCCTCCCCCCCTCCCCAGGGTATTCCCCCACTTCCACTCAGGACGAGTGCAGTGTCCTGGAGCTCCCCCCCCCCTCGCACCCCCGTGGATTTGGGTTGTGTTTGTTGCGTTTCCCCCCCTCCATGGCAGGGCCGTGTTAGAATCGCCGCGTCTTTGGGATGGCGGGATAGAAACTTCCCGTTCGTGGCTGGCAGGCGAGAAGGGAAAAAGAAGAGGGGAAAAAAAAAGGGGGGGGGGTAGGTGGAGGGGGGAGAAAATCCAGTTCGCCTTGAAGAAACTGAGCCTCATTTATTAAAGTGAGCGCTGGTTGTCGAGGTAATAGCAGACATAAGGTCCATCCTTTGTACGGGAGAGTAAACATGACAAATGGGGCAGAGCTTGGCGTGATTAAAGATGAAACAAGGATCCATCTTAGCCAAATCTGAAAACTACTATCTACAGCCTCCTCTTAATGGAAGAGGCACAGCAGCCCAGCTCTGCTTTGTTGCAGCTGGGTCTCCCTGTTTCCCCTATAAATAAAGAGTACCCCTCCTTCCCTCGCTTCTCGGAGCATTAAAAACAAAGTACCATGTGTTCCCTACACACACACAAACTCACAAACACGCACACTCCATCCATCCATCCATCCATCTATCCATCCATCCATCCATGCATGCATCCAAGGAATAGTTATAGGCTGGCAGCTGGTCCATGGGATCGGTTTTGAGATCCTCCTTGTGGGATCTGCAGGTTGGCAGAGGAGCTGGAAGAATTAGACCTGATCTTGGTATTTGGTAACTTGTGATCTTTTTTCCATTTCATCCTCCTGTTCTGGAACCAGATTTTGATCTGGCGCTCGGAGAGGCAGAGGGAATGGGCGATCTCGACCCTGCGCCTCCGGGTGAGATAACGGTTATAGTGAAATTCCTTCTCCAGCTCCAGGACTTGCTGCCTGGTGTAGGCTGTACGGGAGCGTTTCGGTTCCCCTCCTGAGTAATTGGGGTTTACTGAACAAACAAAGGAGGAAAAAGAAAAAGGAGAAGAAGAAAAAAAAAAAGGAAGAAAAAAACAAAACAAAGAGCAGAAGAATTACCGAGATGTTCCTTTAACGGGTCCTTTCCCCCCAAAAAAGCATCGCACATTCTTTTGGTGGGGGGATACACTCAAAAAAACACACCACAAACCTGCTAAAAATACACCCAGAACCTATCTGCAAATCTCCACCTCCATCCTCGCTGCTTGACGTGTATTCCTGTCTAAACGTTTTTATAAGGTCCCCTAGACACATTTTCCATGCCCTCTACGTGCGTGTATACACACACACGTATATATATACACACACCTCTACTTGAGCATCACTGTATTATCCCCAAATCTTTAAAGTTCCCCCTGCACACATGCAAGCAGGGAAACGCAGGCACTCCTTGTTATTAAATATCACACACCAAAAAAAAAAAAAAAAGAAAAAGAAAAAAAAAGGGGGGAGGGATAGTAAAAGTTTACTCAACCCGCCACTTAAATACAAATTACGAAAACATAAAACTTAACTTATGAAGATTCAACAGCCATAAAAAAAAAAGTAGCCTGCAAGAAATTGGAGGAGGATGGTAACAGAGACTTCAAAGGCACATGGCCAAGCAGAGCAATAAAAATTTATGGAGGATGTAATTATACCGCTCTGCAAACAGGCGATCGTAAATCTCCGCGAATGGTTATTTTACAACTGGTGCAATAGGATTTCTACAAGACTTTGAGGTGCTACTCGGTATAAAGCGAAGCGCTTCGGCTCACTTACCCGTGCTTACATGGACTTTCTTCATCCAGGGGTAGACCACCGGCTCCTTGCAGGGGGGGGCGGGCGGGTTCCGGGGGTCCTGGCTGCAGGAGGGCGGCGGGCTGGGGGTGCCCGGCTGGCGGGGGGGGCCCGCCGCGGGGAGGTGGCCCCGCAAGCCGGGTGGAGGACGGCCGTGACCCCGGGGGGACGGCAGCGCTGCTGGGCGGCCGGCGCTGGGACAGGAGGAGTAGAGCTGCTCCTCGCAGGCTGACCGCGGCGGGTACATCGCGTCATGGTGGAAAGTGCCCTCTCGCCTCTGGCTGCCGTAATATTCCGGCGAGTGACTGGGAAGGTAATCGCTGTGGGAATACTCTTCACAGGGTGGGAACTTGGGGTCCACATAGTTGGAGTTGATCAAAAACGAGCTCATGGCCATTAATTTCTTAGAATTGCACACACGGAAAAAAAAAATATATATATATCTATCTATCTCTCCTAAAATTTATCCCCGTCCCCCCCTTTACTCGTTTTCCTGTTTCGCGGAACCCTCCTACTTACTGTCAAGTGAACAAAGTTGAGTCCATGTGACAGCGCGGGCCAATGGCGAGGGGCCCCGCGGTCCCCGGATAAGGAAACCTGCCCAGCCCGGGCTCTCCCGGGGCCCTGAGCACCCCCGGGAGGCGACCGGGGGCTCCCGCTCCCCCCTCCCCAGCCCCGACCCCGGCCCTGCCGGCCCCGAGCCCCGCAGCGCCTCGCGGGCGAGGACCGGCCCCCACCCCTCCGGGGGTGTGTCCTTGGCTCGGGGCGGGGGGGGGGTGTGGGAGAAGGAGGAGGGGTGGGAAAAAAGAAATGCATCCATCCCCCCCCCCCCGCAAAACCAGATTTCATTAAAATAGAAGTAAAAAATGATTTTTGCGGGGCTCGGGGCTCGCCGCTGCTGCCCCCGTACACGCTCTGCAGAGGTCCCCGCGGGCGGGGGCTGCAGAGCATCCCCCGCCAAGGTGATGCGGGAAGGGTCGAGCCTGGCAGAGATGAATAGGGCTCGTTGGGGATCGATAAGAAATTCATCAGCTAATTCGGGGTGCCCGGTGTCCTAAATCACATTTCTGAGATTGACCGTTTTCCCACGCACCGGTGGTAAAGGGAGCCCATCCTCCGAGCAGGGAATCAGGGACTTGATGAACAATTACAAAAGCGAATTAGCCCAAGTCCTAATGCATCTTCCGCTCGCCCTTCTGGTAATAAAGACGCTTTAAAAGCCAGAGCAAACCAGCAGCCTTTCAAAAGCCACCATCCCCACAAAGCCGGGTTTAAACCCGAAACGCGCAATAAGCTCCTCGCAAGCAGTAATATGTGTGTGTGTGTATATGTATATATATATATATAAATATGTTAGTTTTGTTGGTGCCAGTGCTGAGATTACACAACCTAAAGCAACAGTGGGCTCCTAGTTCTTAGATGGCAGCAATAACCCCCCTTCCTCCCCCTTCTTCCCCCCACCTCCCCTCAAGCACAGATTTTATCTCGAAGTGATGATAAAGTTTATCGCAGGAGCGCTGAAGTTGAGCTAAGGTCAAATCCAAAGTATTTCTTTTCTGCCAGAAAACGTTTTTCTGGTAAAGATCTTGTTTTCACCCTTTTATTTAAGGTTGTGGGGTGTGGGTGGCTCTTTTTTTTTTGGGGGGGGGTGTTTGTTTTTAGTGCCTTCTGGGTGTGTGACCTGTAGTGTTTGTGTCAACTACATATTCCCCTAGATACGAATTTGTGACCCAACTTCCTTTACACAAATTCGGATCTACAGGGTACATATAGAAGACAGATGCATCCTCCTTGGTCAGAGATCTTCGCCTACCGCCATAATTATCTTCTGGGGAGGGAGGGCAGAGTTTTGGGACTCGAGAGATCAGGAATTAATCTATAGGTAAAGACGGTTCAAAGATTTCACTCTTCAGAGGAAAGACGATTAATTGAAGCACCAGCACAGCATCCGAATAGCCAATACTAGGAGAGAAAACCTGGAACTTTCCTACCCTCTCCTCAATCCCTTGCACATTAATTTACCGCTCTGCTAAAAAAAAACCGCTCCTGAATATATATAGAGAGAGGTGCGTAAAGAGCTTCGAATCCAAATAATCGCCGTTTAAAAGCAAAACGCCACTGCCCGGTCCCCTCCACCCTGAAACCCGCGGGATGAGTTTCTGATGCGCAGCGCAGAGATTTAATCCATTTTTCGTTCTTGGAGGTCAACTAAGGTTTGGGTTTATACGTGCGTGTAAGGATAAATTATATATATAGATATAAGCGAGAAACAGATGAAAAGAAATACAGAATGTAAAGGCAGATGGGACGACAGGCGCTTTTTTTTTATGACAGGCAATTCTTTTTACAACCCGAGAAAAAGATCAAAGGCGTTTCATTTCCGAAAAAGGGATATAAAGCAATAAAATATTCATCCTGTCTAGGTAATGAACCTTCATTCGGAACTAATGAGGGTAGCATCATGTTGAGATTTCGTTTAAAATTACAGTTGCCCAAGAGATTAAAAGTACAACATCCCCCACCCCTTTTTTCCCCCCAATTCTTTTTTTTATTTGTATTTCAAAAGGCAGAACCTTTTTGGTCAAGTATCTCCCGAATTAATTGCATTTAAATGCCACAGTAAAGAGGTTCTGAGAGAAAAGCTGCGTTTCCCCTCCATTAAAATTCCTGCAAAACATCCTCAATATATTTCACAAATTCCCCTCCATCAAAATTCCTGCAAAACAACCTCAATATATTTCACAAATTCCTTCATTTTTCCCAGCAAAAAGAGCCTTGGCCAAGCACGAATGTCCCGGGGCTTTCCCGGGCACACGATGCCCGGAGATTTTTCGGGTACTTTAAGGCGAATAGTCGTTTTTCCTGATAAAACGTATAATTCGCAGGGAAACCGAAAAAGGACGGCATATTTTAAGCAATAAGCCCAAACGCACCTGGGACAACCCCCAGACCATTTTACACGCCTGAACAAGCCCCCAGATTCCCAACCAAAGTCGCAGAGTGAAGCAAAGCCGCTTTTTGCATGGAGCAAATTTCACCCCCTCCAACAGACCTACACTGGGCAGCAGCAGCCACACTAGAATTCACCTTCCCCTTTAAAGCCTGCCATCAAAGTAAGGAGACAAATAAAATCCGCTGTACAACGTGTAGCTGGATGCCATGAAATAATTCCACAGAACCAATCCCATCAGTTTCTTTTTTTTTTTTTAATTATTATTAACTGAAATGTTATTCCTCCTTTCCAATCCTCTCTCTGATTTATTTTATCGGATTTCCTCGCAGCCAGCTCCTAACCGAGGACAGGAGTTTCAATAGCCATAACTAAGGCCTATTCCTGATTTTTACCCCCCTCCCACATTCTTAGGGGAAAAAAATAGGAAAGAGAAAGGTTTAATGCTCCTTCCCGGTGGCACGCAGGGGTCGGTGCCAGCAAACCAGCACCCCTAGCGTTTACCAGCCACCTTCCCCCCAAACACCTCCAAGAACTCTCCCCCTCGCTGCCTCCGATCCCAAATTAAAGGCAGCCCCTCGCTGCCCCCCTCCCAGCCCCCTTCCTCACAGCTTTCTCTATGAAACCACCCCACGTCGCGCGTTTCCCACGGCAAATTCCACCCGGGCTCTTTCCCACCTCAAAGTAACCTCAGGCAGGAAGGAAAGGGGTGTCCCCCGGATCCCCCGACCTGTGTCCACCGCCAAGGGGTGGCCATGGGAGCCCTCAATCCTCTCCAAAACCCTCCCAAAGGCACCTGCCAGCGCAGAGAGGGGGATCGTTATCCCATTCTTCATGCTGAGCGCATATGTGGTCCCCCCAAAAGAGGCAGCCCTCGGTGGGGGGGTACCCCCTGCTTAGTGCCCCCCCCATCCGCAGCCCGGCCCACCTCCCAGGTGTAACACAGACAGCGGTACCTACCTTAGCAAAACGTGGGTCTTTTCCTCGGAGTAATCCCCGAGGGGGCTCCCCCAAAACTTGGGAAGCTTTTGCAGGCGGAATCCTATAGAACCCCCTAAACACCCCCATCCCCCCCGCCCCGTTTCCCCTCCCCACCCTAGCCCGGCTTTTCCGCCCTCTCTCCCCAGTGTTGCTTTTACAATGAGATTAATTCTCGATAAGAACCCTAATTTCTCTCTCTCTCCTTCTTCTTCTGCCTTTTTTTAGTGGGTGCCCCCTCCCCCGCTCTCCCCCCAGTATAAACCACTATTGTCCTTCAAGGCGAGCGGAGCTGCTCCCGGCAGCGCCGGGAGGCCCTCTGAGCATTTTGGGGTGGGAAACCCGCAAGTTTTGGTATTAATCTCATAGTTTGTCAGTCTTTGTTAAACAGCGAGGCGTGTCCGCAGCGCGGCGGCCGCCGAGAGCCGCGCTGACCCGCGGTTCACCCCGCGCCGCGCGCCCTCCGCACCGCTCCGCGCTTTCATTTGTAGGCCCCCCCCCTTTTCCCTGTCATATCCCCCCCCCCCCGAAATCTCGCTCTCGGCTTTAGCAGCAATGAAGAAGGGGATCTTTTCTTTTAGTTTTGCCCTTTTCCACCCTTTTCCAAGCGCAAACTTTCTTGTATGAAACCGGGTTTGCGCGCGTGTGTGTGTGTGTGTACCCCCAGCACGCGGAAGGCTAAGGCGCTTCTTTAAGGCAAAACATTTAATAACGACCATCCGAGATGTACAACAGCAGGGAAGGAGGCTGCGGGGTCGGGTAGGAATCGGCCCACACCTGCTTTGCCACAGGGAAAAGCAGATTTAAGCCCTGGGTAGTTTCCCAGCCTTGGGTGTCCTTTTCATTTCGGATAAGAATATTTTAAAATCATATTTTTCCCCTTAAAACCAGCGAAGCAGCGAGGGGGGAGCAGCGCATCCCTACGGGGATTCACCCTTTATCTCCCTGTTAACACCGCCAGCTCGAAGACCGCGATAAAGAGGTCATTGGAGAGTAAATCGGGATTAAAAAGCGCATTCTATTGATTGTCCGGGAGAGAAAATAATAATAACAACTATAAATATATATGGAGAGAAGGAAAAGCGCCCTGAATTGTGTTTGCAGCTCCCGGTTTGCACTCGGAGACTCCCGGGTTAAACCGAGTCCGTCCCGAGCAAGAGAGATAAATTAGAAATATCCTTGGAAATGGTACCTTTAATTTCCCCCCTCTCCCCTCCCCTATCTCCGTCCCTCCTCACATCTCTCCAAATGAACCCACTTCAAACGAACGCGCGTCCCTAAATGGAAAGTTAAACGTTCTGATGTACGAGTGAATATTAGAAGGAAAGTTGGGAGGTGGTTTGGGTTGGGCTTTTTTTTCCTTTATTGCCGTGAAATTATACCTGCTTGTTTTAATATCCCGAAAACAAATGGCTTTTATTATCCATTACCTGTTCTATAAACCTGGAGTAGAAATGACTGTTCTAGAGAGATAAGTGCAGTAATTACAAGGGCGAAGAGATGGATCACCCAAGTTACAACTAAACCGGAGCCCTCATATAGTGATATTTTATAAATACCAAGCAAATTCATGGCAATTAATTAAAGCCGAGTCTTATCACGCGAAACAAAACGCTTTACGTTCGCTTGAATTTCACCTACTCCATGAATATATCCGCATCGGGAAAGCAAATGGATTTTCCAGAATGCCTTTCCCAGGGCTCTAATATTCTCTCTTTCTCTTCCAAGAAAAATGACCCTTGTTATAAGTATTTAGGCACTGAAAATATTTAAAAGCCGAGAGGGGAAAAAAAAAGCAAATTTGCAGGGCAAAAAGGGAAGAGTTTGCCTCGCTACGACTGTTTGCTTAAGCAGCTATTGAAAAGATCTTTCCCAGTCCCAGTGCAAATAATATTTAGAGTTTGGAGGGTTCAAAGTCTGGCAGTGTAGAAATAACTTTGAAATGCCAAGGGAAATATTTATTATATCAGTTCATTAAACTGTTGCAATGACCAGAGTGGAGTCACATTTCAAGCAAGGAATAGAAACCATTTCGTTCAAATTCCGGCGGAAAACGTGCTGCAAAACAAAATTAGCTGCCTTCACCGGAGCGAGCGACGAAAGGAGCACTTAAAACCGCCTTTAAATACATATATTGGGTTTTTTTAAGCCATCAATCCATCGCTTTTGCCTCTATATCATAATTTCAGATTCTCTACGATTAAGGTAGAAATGCAAACAGTAAATCATGGGCGTTATTTCGTGTCATTCTTTTCTCTTTGTGGATGATTATTTGCATTCCTACCGAGTCTGTATTAAAGATGCTCGGCTCTATGAGGGCCAGGCACCTCTTCAAGGATTCTGGAAGTGGTTCCAAGTAAAGATTTTGGAACCACATTTTCACCAAACGTGTCGGGCTTTTGAATTTCATTCTTTTTTTTTTTTCTTTTTTCTTTTTTCCCCCCAAATAAAATTGACGCTGGAATGAAAATTATTTTTTAACTGCTCGCTTCAATATCCTAAAGGGACCTCCTCGTAATTGGGTTGAATAAATGCATTTCCCCTTATATTCTGTTCATTCGACTCCAAAAAGCGTTTCAGGGCTCATCTTAGGGAAAAAAAAAAAAACACTGAGGACTCGCTCGGCGTTTCCTCGCGGGAGACCCAAACCCCACTTCCTTTCCACCAACATCCCACCCCAAAATCCCGCAGCCTCCTATCCCCCCTTTCTGCCTTCGCGGCTGAAGGTCGCTCCCACCTCGCTATCATCCTCTCTCATCTCTGCCCAGCAGCAGAGACTCTTCCTCCCACCTCGGCCCCCCCTTCCCTCTTTCTTTCTCTCTCCCTCTTTTTTTTCCCACTGACATCAGTCTATCAGGGTTATACACAAGACCGAGTCACGCACAGCGTAAACTTTTGACCCTCAACTTTTTGACCCCTCGAGCTATAATGCTGTACTAACAAGCCCCCCAAGACCAGAGTTCCCGGCTACGCCTCTAGAAACCAGCGCGCTGCTGATTTTCCTATTTTATTTATTTTACTTACAAAAGAAAAGGGGAAAAAAAAAAGGACATTTCTTTGTGATTTTTTTTTCCCCTACCCAAGGAAGAACAAAAAAAAAATCTGAGCTCTGCAAACATTAGATGGTTCTGTCCACATCACCCATTGCTGCTTTAGACCACTGATTTTATTTTACCCTTTTTGCTCCCCCCACATTTTTACATTTAAAAGAGCAAAGAGGGGGAAACCCTCAAGAAATAATATAATATATTGTTTCTCTTTTATTTAGGATTTCCTCGGCGAGGTTTTGACGGCGGTTATCTGCCCTGATCTAATTTTGGGGGTGATTTTTCCTCCTTTTTCGGCAGATAAAGAGGGTTCCCGTGTTACTTAGGGAGCCCCGGAGGGTTCGGGCAGGGACTGGAGGGCTGCGGGCGGCCGGTCCCGCTCTCGCCCCAGCCCGGCCCGGCCCGGCCCGGCCCCGCTGGCAGTGAACTTGGTCTGAAGCGGGCTCTGCTGGCTGCTCGGGGACGTTACAGCCGAGGCAGCCGCAGCAAATCCCCCTACCCGGGGCGCCCGTTCCCCTGCTCCATCCCAGAACGACCACCCCCCTGTACACCGCGGCGTTGCAGTCTCCCTACATAAACAGCCCAGATTTGCACCAAACAAACGTCCTTTCCCCCAAATCCCGGCGCTGTAATTTGTTTTGACTTGAAGGGTATATATGTGTGTGTGTATATAGACAGACATACATACACATGTTAAAAAGAGATAAATCAAAGCGGGGGAAAAACCTCGTACTAGTCTTATTCTTTCAACGCTCGCTGTCAAAATAGTTTCTTTTTAAAGCTATTTAGGGTAACAGAACACGGAAAAACTATGCCGGGTGGACACCTCCCGAGTTAAGTTATCAACCTCCTTCCAAATATCATTTATTTAACATTAGGAGAGGAAAGAATGGGAAAAATCAGCTCAGACACAGAAATAGCCACGCTCTGAAAGAAAATTTCATTCTTAAATCCATTCTAGGACTGGAAAGAAACCCCGGAGGAGGAGCCAAAGCCCATAAAAGTCTTTTTCGGGTTCCCTAATTGAGGAGAGACCTTTAGTAAGAGGATTTTAAATAATCCCATCAGCTCGCTCCCTTCAGGTCGGACGTGTAATAAAAAAAAAGAGGAAGGGGCTGGGGGAAAGAAAGAGCAAATCCTCAGCCTGAAATTCAGCTGTGGGGGAGGGAAAAGGGTTCGGGGAGCGGAGCTGGACGGAAGGGGGGTGGTTTCCTTCGAAAGGTTGGGGGGGACTGGGCACACAGGAGTGTGGGCTGGAGTCATTTACAGGACCATGGCAAAGAAATAGGTGAATAAGCTGAGTCTTCCTCTAAATAGACTGAACCACAAGAATTACAGCCTGAGCAGGGCGATTTCTAGTCGCTGCCTCTCTGCCAAGGCAGGAGGGACCCGCCGCCTCCCAGCCTTCATTTCTGGGGCCAGCAACAAACAGAACAAGGAGATCCCTTTGGCTTAAACATCACATTGCTGGTGTGTGTCTGTAGTGGAGCAATACGAACCACATCCAGCCCTTCTCCAGCCCTCCCCCTCGGTTACGGCCAGTGCCCAGCACACCCGCGCCGTGGGATGGGTACTTTAAAAGGAAAAAAAAAAAAAAGGAAAAAAGAAAAAAAGAAGGGGTAGGAAATGGGAAAAAAAAAAAAGGAGGAAGAAGAAAAATAAAGAAAGAAGGAAAGAAATAAAGAAAACCCCCTGGAGCTTATGTTTTCCTTGCAAAGGTGCCCCGGCAGCCCCCGGGGCCCGCTCTGTGTTGTGATACGATGCTCACCCTCTCCTCCAAGAGAGGAGCCGGGGCTGTACAAGTCTGCTGACCTCGGAATGATCCCTCTTGCCTATGAATTATTGATGAGATATGAGCTCTGATTTCTCTTTTCAGTATGCAAACCCCATTATACTGTTAAAATGGCGATTTAATCGTTTAGAATAGCTTCGCTTTTTTTTTTCCAACTCATTTGTGCCCCTTCCTTTTCATTTAATTCTCTTAATTAAATCCTTTAACAGATTTTAATCACTTTTTGTTGAATAAAATAAGGCATCATACACATCTGTAACTAGGTTACCTTGGCGAAGTTTGTTTTTGGTGGGGTTTCTTTGTTTTGGGGTTCTTTTTAGTTTGCTCTGCTTGCTCCTTTGGGTGAAGTTTTTAAAACCTAAGTGGGAGGGAATTTTCTTTTCTCTTACCCTGAACCCGGTGAGCAAAGAAAGTCTAAAACACACGAAAGCTTGACGAAAAAGAGCCCAAAAAAAATAAATACATCAATAAAACCGTGACATTCACAGTGGCCTGACAACGGCGTTGCAACCTCGGGCTGCCTTTTGCATTAAAACGCTCCCCAAACCACTCACAAATGCATTTCCCCACCCCCCTATTTATTGCTGAACGATCCTAAGAACCAAAATGGGTATTTTACGGGTGAAATTTCATCTATTTTTCGCCCTTCAGCAGCAGTCTGAGCACGGGGGTCCCTGGCCCTCCCTGGAAGACACTCCAAAAGGCAGCTTGAAGGGAGCTGGAATTAATACAGATGCTCAGCTTGGCTCCTCCAGGCTGTGGAGCCTAGCCTGGCTCTTGGGTGAGAAATAACTGCTGTGGGGTTTGGTTTTTTTTTCCCCTTCAAAGCAGCAGTGAGGTTTCTATAACGTTTACTAAACGAAATAGGAAACCTTCAGAGAAGGGGGAAAGCTAAAGAGAGAGGACAGGGAGCAAAAATAGGTGTAAGGTCATATGGATGCATTCATTTTTGGATGTGAGGGGTGCTGTGAAACAGGTAAGATCCTGGGGAGGCTTCTCTGAGCTCTGGAACCCTTCATTCAACTGGGGCAAACAGCCCACATCTACCTCACCAGACCCGGTTTTGGGGAGTCACACAGAGGCTTCCCCCCATGTATACTCAGAGTCGTGACAGAAAGATCTGCAAACCCAAGGGTTAATAAAAGGAGATTTTCCTTGTAAGCAGTAATCATGTGCTAGAGATTCTCTATATTCTTAGAGCCGTTATTAAAGCACTTTGTATTTATTCTGTCTTCTACAGCTACAGAAGAACTAATTGTCCCATGTCTGATGTATGCCATTAAAGTGAGAGAAACGATGAAAAATGCAAAGGAAAATCCCCGCCTACCTGCACGGTCAGAGCTCCGTTTTCCTGTTTACTCTCTTTATACTTCCTTTTCACCAGCAACAGGGAGACCTTTTTTTTCCCTTTCTTTAAAGAATGGGGAGGGAGGGAGGGGGGAAGCCTGTGCTAAGCTTGTGACCCCTTCCAGGCTGTAAAATGGTAGACAATGATCCCTGTTTATGCCTCACAGGAAGATGGAGGTTAATGCCATGTAAGAGAAACAAAACCCCCAAATAAACCCTCCAAAATCCAGCTTATTAAAAAAAAAAAAACAAACCCTATCTTAAAAACATGCTACATGCTGCAGGTAGAAAGCAGATCTCAGACAGAGAGGACAGGGTGTATTGAAAGTGATGGGAAGGGTGATATTATCATGACAGCAACAAAATCCAGTCCCTCTTCCTTTGTGGTGGCACAGGCCGGGTGCCAACCCCTGCACCGGGGATGCTCAAATCAACGGGGTGGCACAGGGTTGACCCCTGTTGTCACCCTCACAGGCATCTCTTCCTCACCACAAAGTCCTGGGGCTAAACTGCATTGCAAATTCCCCTTGGGCTGGCTGCCCTGGTGTGCTTGCTTTTTCCCCTTGGAATAACATGTTGTGTACACCAAAGGATTAGGAACTGTGGTATGTAAGAAGAAAACCACTTGTGCTGCCTGTGATCAGAGTGGTTTTGGGAGGAAACTTTGCCTGGGACTGTATAAAACCCTTGGAGTGGGATGTGGGGATCAGCGATGCAGGTGATAGATGAGGAAGAGGTGGATGAATGGGTAGATGTATGGCTACATGGATGGATGAATATATTTTGGAATCAGAGTGTTTATGGGTACCTGCATGCATTGAACTTACAGTTACATTTCAAACATACATTGAGGTGAAGAGGTAATGCTTTTCTTGCCTAAAACACTACTTATCATTTGAATTAGGAGAAAGGATTTCTAGTCACCAGTAGGGACCAGGAGGGTAAGGAATAGAAGGCCATCGCTTGGGCTAACCCCAGCAGGATCACATGCCTCTCCCCACATCCCTTCTCCTTCCAGCGCTTCTAACCCTGGGTAGACAAACCATCTGCAGCTTGAGGGGCTAAATTCACCTTTCAAGGTCATGCCACAGGAGCCCTTTAGGATCCCATGAAATATCTTTACTATTAACTCAAAAAGCAGGCGTCCAGCTTGCACAGAGATTAGGGAGAGGCTGCTCAACATAAAACCAGACTGCTGAATAGGAAAAGCTCCCTGCACCCCGCTTCCCTTCCTTGAATTTCCAGCTTTTTGAATCTGTTTACAGGTTCTCAGAGCAGAGGGCTCCAGGATTGCACTGGCCACCCCCTGACTGCTCAGGGAGAAGCCAGAAGTTCAAATGATGATAGCAAAGATATTAGGAGACACATGGAGCAGGACAGGAAAAACAGCCCAAGGAAGGAAAAGCAATCTCCAAAGTGTGCTAAAGGGGGACATTCTGCTTTGTGTAAAAGAGACGGACATGTGTCCACCAAATGTTGTCTTACCCTAAAAAGGAGGGGGGGGGGAAAGCTTGTGAGTGCTCCAAATTCTAAACACCACCACCCCCACCACCCCCCTTCCCCTCTCCAGCACCTCCGCTTTGAACTTTTTTGTTTAAAATTTGATTTTATTTTTGAAAGAGGGATGGGGGCCGGGATGGGGGAGGACTTGGTGTGAGTTGGTTCAGGTGTGGACAAAGTGTCCCCTACCTCTCCTGCAAATGTGGCGACTAGGCTTGCAAAATAAGCAACCTCTCTGGGGCTGGCTTATGGGGTTCTCCCCCCTCTCTATTTGGCTCTGTCAGCCCTATTTCGCTCGCTTTTGCTCTACTGCGCTGCCGCGGAGTCGGAGCCCACGGCTGGGGCCACCTGCCCGGCCAGCCCCAGCGCAGCCCCTCGCCCCTCACCCGCGCAGGCTCCGCGCTCCTGCCCTTCCCTCCAACTTGTTTATTTTCCCAGAGCAAAAGGCTGCTGCCTGCCTTTCCCAGAGCGATGTCGGCCCTGAGAGGGAGAGGAGGAAATCTGGGATTTATCGGTGAGCTCAGAAGGGTTTGGACGCTCTGTCTGCAAACTGCAGCCTCTCTGATTATTTTTCTGTAGCACTTCAGGACAGGCTGGAGACATAACAGCGGTCAGTCAGTGGCTCCATGTGAGAGAAACGAACTACGGGAATATGAGGACACTCATTTGTATTATTAGGGGGGGCAAAAACCCAAGAAAACCCAAGAGGGGGGAGGGGGGAAGGAAAAAAGGGGAGAAAAAAAGGGGGAAAAAAAAGGAGGAAAAAGGAAGGGAAAGCCCTGGGGCAAAAAATACCGGTCTCTACACAGGCCGAAAGGAAACAAAAAAGTGCATTTCTATGGCAGGAAGGTGAAAATAATGAAAATCAAGAGGTGTTAACACCCTGAAACGCACAGACAGAATATCGCTGATTGAAATGCAAAGTCATGGTTCAGGTTTGCGGCTATTTGCGAGCAGTTCGAAAAGCACCGAAATCGCCTCCAATAAACGCGCAAGAATGGCGAAGGATAAACCCAAACTTTGGCTGAAGTACACATGTCCCCCGGCAAAGACAGGATGGAGTTGCCGTGCAATGATAATGAATCTCTACAGCTTTTCTATTTCTCCCGCTGCCACAAAGTTTACTTGCGGGCCTCGAAGCTGTGATGGAAATGTAATGCAGTTCCAGCTCTCGGGAGGATAAGAATTAAGACCTTCTTAAAAGTGAGAAATAAAGCTCTGAAAGAGAGAGAGACCCTCTTTCCTCCCCGCTCAGCCTTTAGTCATATCAACCCTTTAAAACAGTTTAAGCAGATAATATTTCAGGACTTACTTTCAGGACTCCAGTCTATTGGCTCCCTGGACTGAAAACTGGACCCGCAAAACATGTTCCCTGCAATTGCAACGTTTATCTCATCTGGAAAAGTGCTCACCCATTGCTGCCCCTTACAAGCCAAACCAAGCAGTTAAAGTGTCACTTAACATTCTAGAGAATGTGAAATATATTGTACATTGTCAACTCCCCAAAACCATAAAACTAACTTTATGGACCTCACGTGACTTTTGAGAGCCAGTGAGGGGTATCTGTCTGAGGTCTGGGCGATTTTTACGATCTAACTTCTAGATAAAACCCTATCCATTTGACATCTAAATGTCATACCCACTTTTGGTATAGTTTGCTATTAGTGAAAAAAAAAAAGAAAAAAGAAAGAAAAAAAATCAAGGGAAGGCGAGCAAATGGTTTGGGACCTGACAGTCCACTTCACATCCCTCTCAAAATCACTTAAGAAGTACCTAAACAGTGGGAGATTAAGTTTGGTAAGTTTTAAGCTCCAACTTTACTTGCTACGAACAAAAAGCCTAAGCTGTATTGTAGAGATGCCAGTGGCGTTTTGCCAAATCGAGCGACTTTAAACCGGAGTATCTCGTGCCTTGGGAGATTCCCTAGGTAGCGAAATGGCAACATTTGCCATCTTTGATGATGTTAAATAATCTGCAGCCAAAATGACTCGTTGTAGTGAATGTCAGTAGTTGCAGAGATGTTATTTACATGTTAAGCCGGAGACTAGGAGTTAAAAGCAGTTAAGCACAACAAACCGAGGACGAGAGATAGCAGAGTTGGGCGTGCTCAGCGCAGAAATGTATGCTGTATATATCCATGTTTATTTATATCTATTTCAAATATATCTATCCAAACACACCGATCTGTGATTCTATAGAGCGCAGGTTTATGTGTACGCATATGCGGGCATAAATACCTCTGGCTTTTCAAATGTGCGCGTGTGTATGTAGATCTAACTCCTGAAATGCACGTAAATCTGCGTTTATACCGCGGGATTGCAACTTGAAGTACTGGAAACCAGTTTGGCTGCTGCCGTGGGGTGGGGGGTCGGCGGTGTTTTGGGGAGACGGCGTTGGGGAGGTGTGAAGGGCTGCGGTGTGTGTCCGGCCGGTGCCTGGAGGGCGTTTGGTTTGAATATTTGGTGGGTTTGAGCTCCCCAGAGCTGCCCAGGAGAGGCTGGGGCTCTGCTGAGAGTTCCTCGCAGCGGCTCAGCCCCACGCCAGGCATCTCCGCGGCTCCAGCATGGGCTGCGAATCTCAGAGCTTGTGCATAAAGTGCAACTGGGAGCCTTTGTGAGTAGGAGAAACGTTTATTTGACTTCAAGTAAAGCTACAAACAAATACAAAAAGCTTATTGGCAAAGTACTAACAGGCAGCTAGACATGACAGATGCCATTTTTACACATAACATTGCATTCACTCTGCCCACTACAAACCGTCTATTAGTCACATCAGAAATATTTCTAGTATTTACAGACATTAGAGCACTCTATTGTTGGTCCGATTTTATACATATTTTTTTTCTTTTATAATAGTGAAGTTTACCCACGTCTAAGAGTACGTCTTGGAATTAGGCTGGGACTCGAAACCCTGGCCTGAAGTTTGAACTAAAACACAGACTGGACAATTTTAAGACAGATACAAGAGCTTTTGCCTTTTTTTTTTTTTCTCTTTTTTGCCTTTTTTTTTTTTTTTTACATTTTTGTTTGGGTTTTTTAGCTTATTTTTTTTTTCTGCCACTGTAGTGCAGGAACCCCCTTTTCTAGCTTAGGCAGAGAAGAACTCACCCAAAAGCAGTAAACTCAGGAAAGGGGGGGGGGGGTATAAAGAAAAGAAACCGAACAAATAAACAACCGTATCTGTTCTCGATTTATAAATAAGTTATAACATTTAAAGGGCTCACATAAAACATGCTAGCTTTCCAGAAAGCATCAAGAGAGCACGGACACAGACATTTAGAAGAACAAGAGCATGAGGAGCATCTGGAAATAAAATTTAATTATATATAAAAAAAAAGGAAAAGATTTAAACCCCCAAATTTAATAACAAACAGAACACGACATGGACTCAGTCTGGGAGAACGGTACCATACGCGTTGGTTTAGAATATCAACAACATGCCGAAAGGAAGGTGCCTCACTGTACAGTACTCGGAAACTAAGATCTGCGCTTTATTTATTTATTTACGGATTTCTTTCTCGCCTCCTCTTCTTCCCTCGATATTCCTCCTCTAGACTTTATGGCTGAAAGGCGCTGCCCGCCGAGGCTAAGCTCATGCTTTTCAGTTTATTATCCTTCTTCCATTTCATCCTCCTGTTCTGGAACCAGATTTTGATCTGGCGCTCGGAGAGGCAGAGAGCGTGAGCGATCTCTATTCTCCTCCTGCGGGTGAGATATCTATTGAAGTGGAATTCCTTTTCCAACTCCAGGGTCTGGTAGCGAGTGTACGCTGTCCTCGCCCTCTTCCCGTCTGGTCCAGTCATGTCTGAATAACACGGACAACAGCGGGGTTGGGGTTTTGCTTTCTGCTAAGATTTTTGTTATCCTTAAGGCTATATAGATAGATGTATATATTGTAAAACCGAGGTAAAATACTCGCCTTCTTCGGGCAGCTTGGAATGCTGTTTATTCCCCAAATAACACCCCCCCCCCCTTTCTCGCACACCCCCAGACACGTGTAAACCCCCCACCCTCGGCCCCTCCAGAACCGACATTCCCAACTCAGTGTTCATAATTTAAGTGGAGAAGCGAGATTTTGCATCTTCCCTTCCCCCCCCCCCACCCCTGCCCGGGTGTTTCTGGGTCTCTTTGCAGGGGGTTCAGGTTTAAGGCTCTTTTCTCCAGGAGAAAACCGGGCCAAGTGTGTGTGTGTAGTTGGGGGGGGGGTATGGATGGATGATGTCTCTCTGTTCCTCTGTATCTCCTCGCAATTTTGGTTTTGTCAAGAGCAGATTGTCAAGAATACACCCAGCAAAATAAGAGCAGGAAAGGACTGAGAGACCCATCTGTGCATATAATGCCATTTTAATGGTCAATTCTTTCCTTTCCTCTCCCCCCACCCCCAAGGAACACCCCCTTCCCTCAATTTTTAAATTACCTTCTCCCACCATCCACATAGAGCTACGAGCTGAAAATAAGCGCCCATTTCGCGGAGAGAATAGCGAAAGTAAAACAAAATCGCCCCCCCCACACCCCTTAGAGGCGCCAGAGGCAGCTTTAAAGCAGCGATCAGAGCAAGAAATACAAAAGCAATAAATAGCTGCGTTTCTGATCAAAGCGCCTCCACGGAATAAAAGGAAGGGGAGAAAAAAGGGAGTGGGGGGGGGTGGGGGTGGGGGGAGGAGGAAAAGGGGAAAGGAAATTAAAAAACACACTAAAACACGAGAGAAAAGGAGAGGGGTGTGAGAAAATAAACAACGACAACGACAACGACGGAAAAAGAAGTAGCTGTACCATGGCTAATGTGAAGTTTCCTCATCCAAGGGAATATCTGAGGTGCCTGCCCTTCTGTTGCTGCGGTGGAGGTCGCGATGGGCTCTGCCTGTGCTCGGGGGATGCTGCTGCTTATTGGAGTGCCCTCGTCGGCTCCCGAGGACGCGCTGGTCTCGTCTAGTTCTGTGAAATTTGTGTTGGTGGTGCTGGCAGAAGGAGCTTGGTCGGAGGGGGACGGGGCGGGTTTGCCTCCATGGCTCTCGCTGTTGGAGCAGGGAAGGGAGTCGGGAGAAGATAAGGAGCAGCTAGACGCCTGTCTAAACCTGCTCTCCTGAGCTGGAGAAGGGAAACCGCGGGAGCTCTCCCCCACAGCCCCAAAGTGGCTGGAGGAGGCTGAGCGGTTGATGCTAAGGTCCATCCCATTGTAGTTGTAGCCATAAGAGCTGGAATGCATGGTGCTTGAATCTCTGTAAGAACCGTTCATGGAACTGCTGGTCCCATAATTTAGTAACTGATAGTCGGGGCCATTTGGGTAGCGCCCTGAGAACGAGTTTACAAAGTAAGAGCTCATTTGGGTTATTTTGGAGGGCTTGATTTGTGGCTCGTGGTCGTTATAACCCTGTGCTTGACGATTTATGATGTATTAATGAATTATAGCGATGCACTGTACTTCGTTTTTGCTATGTATGCGGCCAAATATGGGGGGGGGGGGGGGAGGGTGGGGGGTGCGTTTGGGAATCACGTGCTTTTGTTGACCAGTCGTAAATTCTCACTGATGACCTCAAGAGGTAATTCATGCTCTATGGTTACAAATAATGACGATCGCGGAGTCGTTTAGGCCCGAGTCGGTGCGCGGCGCCCCGAATCCCCGTGCGCGCCGCCGCCGCTCTCGCCCCCCACCTTGGCGGAGCGCGCCACCTGCCGGCCGAGCGGGGCGCCGCGCCCAGGGGGGGCTGGAGGGGGGGGGGACACCCCCGTACCCCCAAATTCACCCTCCGCTACACAGCCCCCTTTCTTCTGCAGTCATTTGCCTTCCTAAAAATCAACGCTGAGATGAAAGCGGGGAGGGGGGGTGGTGGTGGTGTTTCGCCGCGGCTGGCGTGTCCGCGCTCCCCCCCGTGGGTCTTCTCGCCCGGCTCCTTTTCTTTATTAAACTCTTAATTTCTTCCTTTGTGACACCGTTGGGAAGTTCGGAGGCAGGGGGCGAGGTGCCTTGAGCACGGGGGGATTCTCCTCTGTTAATATCTGCGGGGGGAAAGGGGTTACGGTGAAGCTGTGCTGGGGGTGCTCGGCTGCGTGGGGTTTTTTCGCGTGGTTACGGTCACAAAAGTCGAGCGTTGCTGCACGCTGAGCGTGGACCAGGGATGCGGTCGCACCTTAATTCTGGAGGGGGAAAAAAGAAAGAGGAAAAGGGGGAGAAATAAATGGAGGGAAAGGAGAAAAAGGGAACGTCCAGCCGGTGGAAGTGTTGACAACGTCGCTTTTGGGATATTCTCGTTCCTGAGCGTTTTGCTTCCTCTTTGAACACAGCATTGTGCTACGTGCTTTTTCCTTTCCATTTGTTAACCTGCAAGGAATATTGGGGAGCAAAAGCACCTTGAAACTGGTAAAATTGGGAAAAACGTTGTGAAAAAGCTGTGCTTTGTTAAGCATTGCTTCCTTTTTATTTTCCCCTTCTTCTCTTTTCTCTCTCTCTCTCTCTCTCTCTTTCTTTCTTTCTTTCTTTCTTTCTTTCTTTCTTTCTTTCTTTCTTTCTTTCTTTCTTTCTTTCTTTCTTTCTTTCTTTCTTTCTTTCTTTCTTTCTTTCTTTCTTTCTTTCTTTCTTTCTTTCTTTCTTTCTTTCTTTCTTTCTTTCTTTCTTTCTTTCTTTCTTTCTTTCTTTCTTTCTTTTTCTTTCTTTTTCTTCCCAAGGCAGTTTAGGAATTTCATATGCTTGTCTGCAACTCATTGGAAATTATGCGCCATATTGAAAGTGACATATAATTATAATAATTACGGGCAATGAAAAGCGTGGCAATAATAGTAAATGTCCTACAGCTGTGAAGCTTCTGCATGAATTGATTTTAAAAGTGAGTGACATTAAACCAGCTTGTGGCACTGGGGAATGCATTCATACATAGGTATTCCGTGTGGAGAGTGGGAAAGGGAATGGGAGCCCGGAGGTATCCTCGTTCCTCGCGTTTTCCCCTCGTGAAGCTGCAGAAAACGGTATCCAAAGCAGCCTGGGCTGGTAGCTTGTTTCCAGTCCTAACCCTCAGCAGAACAAGCACTTCCTTTCGTTTAATCCCCCAAACCCAGGAAAAGTTCGCTGTTTGCAGCAGGAGGTTCCTCCTTGGCCAGAGCAGGAGCGGTGCCCAGCCCTCCCAGCCCCCCCAGCACAGGAGAAGTCACTGGAAACGCTTTCCAGTTCAAATAAAAATCTGCTTTTCTAAAAAAAAGCTCTTCAGACTTAGTTTAGATTCTTTCCCACCTTATTTTCCCCTCTAAATGCAGGCTGTATTCCTGGAGCTGGGAAGCTACTCGTTTCGTAGGGCAAATTCCCTTGAAATCTGGACTTTTTTGCAATACACCTCACTTTGATTTGGGGATATGAAGTAAGGGACCAGATGTTTGAAAGATGCTAGGCAAATGTTAGGTATCTTTGGTAGATAAATGAGAGCATATTTTTGCCTGTTTCCTTGATTTATTATGTATATGGCGAGCGTTTCGTCATAACTCTTTGTACTGTAACAATAAAAAAGAGCGATACTAAAGCAGAATGTCAGCGAGGAAATACTATTGGTGAAAAGGGCTTCCATTTACGATTAGACAAAAAGAGGGAAAACCAGATTTATCTCTCCACTGTAACTTCCGTGTGCTTGGAGTTGCTTGTCCTTGCAGATTAGAAGACATTGTCAGGCAGAGAGCAGCAAGGCTTTCGTTACAGCTCTCTGCTCCTTAAGAATGGCAAGTTCCCTATGGAAAAGGGAAAGATAAGAAGAAGAGCAATAATAATAGTAATAATGACAGGGTGGTGTGCGTGAGCTCGAAGACCTTGTTTTATTAGAGAATTCCATGGTCATACCTAAGACAAACTTCAAACACAACACGTACAAAAATTAATAAAATAGAACTTTTTGCCATTGCTGTTGTTGCTTTTGCATCCTTTTAGGTAGTACTCATTCTTTCAGTAGATTTTCCTTAAAAAAAAATAATATATATATAAAAGAAACAACAACAACCAAAAAAAAAAACAAACAAAACCAAACCCAAAATCCTATAATAAAACTAATTCCGAAGACCCCAGGGCTTGATTAATTTACCAAAGGAGCAAAAATATGAAATAAAAACCCAACTATGTCAACCGTGCAGGAAACATTTTTACAAAATTAAGACAATAAACACCCCAAATGACATATATTGCAGCACTTCCATTAAATACAAGAGTTAGCAGGTTACTAACAGTGACACCAAGGGTAGAAACACAGGTAGGAGTCCTTATTTTTTTTGTCTTTTCTCTTTCCTTTTCTTTCCTTCCTCCTCTCGCTCTCTTCACTTTCGCATTATTATTATTATTAGTTGGGGGGGTGGGGTGAGTGGGAGGCTTGGGAAGGAAGAAAAATCATTAAAAACGCATCTAGAAGCCTGATTTTTTTTTCCTTTTTTTTTTTTTTCCCTGTTTTTTCTTGGATACGCCGGAGCACTGGGAACAGGAATCCATGGCATTGGTGGCCCAAACTTTCTAGCTGTGGCCGCTGCTCAGAGGGCTTGTCCCACCAATGTGCAGGTTCTCCCTGTCCTCGCAGCCAGCCCACACCCCCCTCATCCTCACGGCTCTCACACACTCCCTCCCTCCCTCTCTACTTCTTTAACGTGTTCTTGTTGCGTGTGGGGTTTTAAATACTACTTTCACTCCGCCGTTTTCTCCTCCTCCTCCTCCGCGCTCAGTTGCGAGGAGTTGAGCAATTTATTCTCTTTTTTCCACTTCATCCTGCGGTTCTGGAACCAGATTTTGATCTGCCGCTCCGTCAGGCAGAGGGAATGGGCGATCTCGATCCGCCGGCGCCGGGTCAGGTAGCGGTTGAAATGGAATTCCTTCTCCAGCTCCAGTGTTTGGTAGCGGGTGTAGGTCTGGCGGCCTCGGCGGCCGCTGGGCCCGAAGGAAGAACCTGTGACACCCGCAAAAATAAAAAGGAAACAAATAGGAAACAAATAGGGAAAAAATAGGGGGAGGGGAAGGGGAGGGAAGGGGAAAATAAAAGAAATTAAAGGAAAAAAAAGGGGGGGGGGAGTGGGGGAAAGCCCCGCGGTTTAGTGGAGCCGCGGAGACACCGGATAATTCGCTGGATTCTAAACTCCTCACCACGGCGGTATGCGGAGGGGTGTGTGCCCGCTCCCCTGCCCTCCAAAGGCTTTGGCCAACCCCAAAATCACCCCATGGGCCGGTGACCCCATCCGTGCGCGCAAGGGAGCTCCCCTGGCCGGGCCGCACCCGCGGAGGATCCGCAGCCGAGCTGTAGGCAGGGATCGTGCTGCACTGGCCCGGCTGCAGGCAGGGCTGGGGAGACAGGGCAAGATCTATCTGATTCCGGGATGAAAAATCGCAAGGTGTTCTCTCCCCCCGCCCGCCCGCGCTGTTTTCCACCCTACCGGCAACTGTAATAGATCGGAGCATTTAAGCAATAATGAAGTGAATCGATCTGCCCAAACTCTGCATTAAAGAGGACACAACACTTTATGTCCCTGCGCTAATGGACGTCAATTTGGAACTTAAAAGGCAACAAATGCATCTAAACATGGGAAGGAGGGTGGTGAGGCTTTATTATCCCCCCCTTCTTTTTTTTTTTTTTTTTCCTGATTGAGGAAACAGCACTTAAAGAAGTCATATATCACCAGGGGGTGGAAAAAAAAATTCTCCCCAGGCAGACTTTTCATTATGTGTGAGTTTCATTAAAAATGTAGCCCTCTCCTTTCAAATATTTAAACACTTTGATATGATTTAAGTCCAGATCGGGCAGCCAGCGAGAAAGGGAGCTGCGTGGGGGTGTGGGTCCGTGTGTGTGTGTGTAAAGTCATCCAGATCTGATTTAGAAAAGATATCTCCCTGTGCGTGTGGAGGAAAGACAGAGACAAATCGCTGTAGCTGAGTGACACGCGAAGTGGAATGTGGGGGGAAATCAGAAAGCGGGGGGTGTTGGGGAAATACAACATTGGGGTTTAAATGGGGGGGGCAAACTTTTTAAGTGTGTATGGAGGGAAGTTCTGGGGGGGGGGGGAATACTTGAGCGTTGGGAAGTTTTGGTGCGTGTCAGGAGCAAGTTGGAGCGTCTCGTGCCGCCTAACTTCCCCGCTGGAAGTTTGGGCTCCAAAGTGAAGCTTATTCCTGCTTCCCTCGCGCGCTCTCTCTCTCTCCCTGGCGGTAACAAATAAGAAAGGGGGGGAGGAGATTGATGTATTTATTTCTGTAAAAGAGTAAACTCACTATTGCAAGAGTTCATCCGCTGCATCCAAGGGTAAACCGGGGCGGAACATTTTGGCTCCTCGCTCTCTCCGAAGGCGGCTTTGCCGTGCGCGCAGTCCGCCGTGCGCGGCTCGGGGCCGAGGGGCGCCTCGTCCAGCGCCGGGGGGGCACAGGCGGGGTCCTTCTCCCTGAAGAACCCTCCAGCCCCGTAGTCACAGGCGGAGCCGCGGCTGTAGGCTCCGTTGCTCTGCTGGTAGTAAGGGGAGGAGGTGTAGCCCTTCTCCTGAACGCCCGCGGCTCCATAGGTGGTGGGGTAGTGCCTCAGAGGGTCCGCGTAGCCCGAGGGATACAGCGGGATCTGTCCCAGGAAGGGCTCCTGCCCCGCCGCCAGACTCACCGGGAAGGTCGAGTTGACAAAATAAGAACTCATTGGAAGAAGGCTGCCGTCCTTTCCCGGCTTTATGATTTGTTGTGTTTTATAGTCCAAGTGGTTTAGCTATTAGTAGTATATCGGAGATTGGGTTTTAGCTGAAGGGAGATGGCGTGGTGCCAGCGAGGGACACAAGGAAATACAACCATCTGATCAGGGGCTGACCAATAGCAGGCGCCTGAGGTTGCAAAATAGCACCCATGAGGAGCTGAGATTGCACCAGGGACCCCAAGAACAAACCATCCACCCCTTTTTCCCTGCCTTTTAAACAACAGAAAAGCACCCCCTTAACCAAATATATAATATCTGCCGAAAGAAACATTCCCGGCGAGCTCCGAGCTCCATAAATAAATAAACGTGTCCGTCCCCCCCCCCATCTCCCCCCCGCTCCCCCGGAGCTCTGCGCGGGGGTGTGCGAGAGCTCGTCGCACGGATGGCGGTCTGTGCGCCTACATGTATTTACACACACAGAACAGACACAAATACTCGCTGCAAGTGGGGGGGGGGGAAGTCAGTTATTCGCATTCGGAACACTTTAACCCCTAAGTGTTTGCAAATCGTCCTGACATGGCTGCGTACTTCACTACAGTTACAGAAAAGAAGGAAGAAGGAAAAAAAAGGGGAGGAAAAAAAGTTTTTTTGTGCGTGTGTGTGAACTTTGCGAGGAGATCTCACCGGGCTGTTTAACTTAGGTTTGCTATAGGAGAAGAAATCGGGTTTGACAACTTATTTCGGTTCCTGTATGTCTAATTACCAGGGATTAGCACTCCCCGTCCAAGGAAATCCGCTCTCGCTTGAAGCAGACCTTCCCTTTTTCATATATTGCATTTTTTACCTTTGTTTTTCTGCAAAAGCTCCGTACGCGAGAGATAAATGGAAAATCGAAGTATTTCCTTTATCCCTCGTTAAATCCCTATCCCCTCCGGAGTCCGGCACCGCATTGTGCCCTCTTGCGTTTTTTTGTTAATACCAAATCTATGCCCGACCTTTTATGGCTAAGAGGCAGCCCTGGGTTACGGTCCAAAGCTGAGTTTATTGATCGTTCCCGATCGAGATGGGGGGTTTAAGGAGAGCAAAGCTGGCGGTGCGGTGGGGCTGCTGCCTCGGAGGTGCGCACAGAACCCGCGGGTTTGCAGCCCCCTTTGAGCTCATTCCCGTCGCAAAAAGCAGCCTTTTCTATTTCGCAAAGTTAAAAAGCTGGAAAGGACAATTCACAAAATCTCAAGCAATTCCCGTTCGCCCTAAAAGCTGCCCTTTGCTCTGGGCTGTGCCTCTCTCGGTTTTCCTCGACAGAGATGTGCTTTGCTCTACCTGGTGCATCCCCCCTTCAGATCCCTGTTTGCTCAAGGTAGACTTGGATCTCTGATCTCCGCCTTCCCTCTGTTCACACGGGAAAATCAGAGCCATCTCACAGGAAAAGATAAAAAATAATCAAAAATATCACCAAACGCCACCTAAATTAAAGCCAGGACTGTATTCCGATCATTCGCCTTTTATCAAGGATTCGTTTCCTGTCCGAATTTGTAGCCATCTGTCTTTGAGTCTTACATGCCGTGAAATGACCCGCCTTATAATACACACTCCCCTGTACTTGAATGTGTGAATGTGTGCGCTCCAAATCTAGAATTACATATATTACATGGTGTCTGCAGAGCTGCCAATGCGGCTCTCACTGACGGAGCTCCAAGTATCTACCGAAGTGGTATCTTATTACGAGCTGATTTATTTTAAACATCATGTTTACAGCAGCAAAGCCAAGATTGTTTCATGCCACAGCTACAATGAACATTTCGACTGAAACGTAATCCTTATAATTCAAGGAAATAACATGCAAAGGAAACAGTTTTCCATCCTCCACCCCCTTTGACTGATATCTCTTATATTTGTTCTTTCAGAGTTTCCCTTTGTGTATGGAATGGACCCAAACTTACGTAGATCTGCTTTATTGGTATGCAAGACAAACAAAAAGTGAGATTGAAAGGGAACGATGACTAGAGAAGAGGGGGAAAAGGCTGGGATGAGAGCCCGAAGTTAACTGCTATGCAGGAGCCGAGCAGCTCCAACATTTGATTAGAGAGTTACGCAACATTTGTAGCTCTGAAACCTAGTGATGATCTGGCATCATCAGCTCTGCATGCAAATTTGGGGCTAAGTAATGGGATGTGCTGATAATCCAGTGCGTGAGTACATCTGTTGAAAATGTTTGCTAGCATATTTTCTCTTACTTCTCGGCATCGCTCTGCAAATACATCCCTGGAAACAGGGGGGTTGGGGAAGAAAAACCAAACCCTCTCACACCCCCAGGTCCCAATCCTGCTCATCCGAGTGGCCTTGTGGCTGAAACGGGCTTTTTATGTAGTTTGTCAGTCGACATTTTAAAATGCACTAATTAAAGCTGGCCGCTTGCTAATTCCTTCTTGCTGACACCTTCGATGCGCTATAGATAGAAAAGAACAAGTCCTGCCTCTGAGAAGGATGGCTCTAAAGAGGGCTATTTGGGGAAGGAAAAGGAAAGAAGAAAACTTGGTTCTCAACGTCAAAAAAAAAAAAAAACAAAACAAACCCACCAACAAACCAACCAAATCACCCAAAACAAAACAGAAATCAAACCCAAAACCTGTCATAGTTTGAATGTTCCTGAGGGTCAGGCCCGCGGTCTAATTGATTTGCCACCTCTAATACATGTTAAATACGAGTAGAGGTCTTAAACCGCACTAAATCTCAGCGAATTGAGTGCTCAGAGCAGAGGTGGATTCCTATTCCCAATTCAATAGCTTATAAAAAATGGAGTTTGAACCTCTAAAACGTTGCGTTGTTGGTGTAGCTGTTGAGCAGACGCTCTCCCGCCGTCCCCGCTCAAGTCCGAAGGTAATTCCCAACCCGAATTTGCAAATCTATTTGCTTTGGACGCCTCCAGAGCCAGCACGAGGGGGGGGGGCGGTTGGGGTAGGCAGACACGGAGCAGCAGCGGCTGCAGAAAGGAGCTTGCACAGCAGCCCTGAAGTTAGACCCGTCTTGGGGGGGCACCGGTGGGCACGGTTTTATTCAGTCTCTGGCCTCATCTCCTCAAAAACCAGCACAGGGGTTTTGCTAAGAAGGAGCAATAAAGCGGGGAAGTTGTGAGAGGCACCAGAAGGTGGTATAACACACTTAACTGCGCTGGGAAGCCGGCTTTCCCCTCCTGACAGACATCACTCATCTGGCAGGGCATAAATAAAGATAAAGAGAAGTATTTACAGTATGTACAACCCCAGCTCTCTGCCCAAGAAGGTCTCGCTTTTTGTCGCTTTGCTTTTCTGGCCAGAGAGAACGCCAATCCCACCAGGCAGAGCCAGGCAGATAGATGAGAGGATTAAAACAACACCCAAATATTTCAACATGCAAACAGAACAGAGCGTTGCTTGTGTGAAAGCTCAACCCGGCAGGAGCTTGGTAGAAAGTTCAGTGCAGTTGGTTCCAATAAAAAATGAAACTCGCTTTTTTTTCATGTGGAGCTGGAATTCCCGATCCTTCTGAAGTGAGAACACAGCGGGGTTTCCCTACCGAGGGACTTATTGCAGCCATAAAGTCAAGCCAACACCACGAAAACACTTGAAAACCCCCCTTGTTCCTGGAGTCAGACATAGAAAGCTATTGGCAGCAGAGAAACCTCTCTTGTAATGCTCACGTACACCCCAAAACACATCGGAAAAAAGCCCCGACAGAGCCATGCAGAACTCCAGGGCTGGAGCAGTTAAAACAATGACCCTGAAGGTGTAAAAAAAATATAAAATACCCGCTTTTCCCGCACATAACCGCCTGAAACTTAATTTCCAGCAATTTAAGTTTAATTTACCTGACTTCCCGTGCAGTGCATAATAACCTGGTTAATGGCATCTTTGAAAAGAAGCAATAATAATCTGCCATTGTTCCATTATAGAGTGCAGCTAATTATTAACAACAACAAAAAAAAAGGGGGCAGTGGGGGGGTCGGGACTGAAGCGGAGGAGAGGGGCACTGGGGGACTCAAACCACATCCAACCCAAGCATTTCTGCCACAGCAAGTTCTGGGAAGTAGTAAGCCGAGGTGGAACATTAGGAAAGCAGGGAAAAGCAGAGGAAAAAGTGAGATGGATCGTGTAATGTGGAAAGCGAATGCCGGGGGGTGCTGGGAGTTGCAGCATGGAACAAGTTAATCGTGTTTGTTGCTGGTCAGAAGAGAGAAACTTCACCCCGCCACCCCCCCCCCCCCCCTTTCCTTTTTGCTCTCTTCTTTACCATAGTCCCTGGCATCTCACTTTCTTGGAGAAAATGTCTCTCGTCTGGACATAAACAGTTGCCAGGAAACTGTGTGGCAGGAGGAGAAAACGAGAGGGAGAAAGAGAGCGGGAGGAACGGAGACAACGAGAAACCTTTGAACATAACAGGCAGGCATTGTCCCTTCAGCCCCCACGGGAGCCCAAAGGTGACTCCTTGGACCCAGCAGCCACCCCCAGGCCGTGCTCCTGACAGACCCCTCGGGGTGACCACTGGGAGCGAGAAATAATAAACGCTCCTTTTAGGATTAGCCAAAAACCCCGTTTTAAACCAGCCTCGCAGCCGTGTTTCACGCTCGGCCACCCGCCTTTCCCACTCGTGTGCATGCGGCCACAGGAGGGGCCGCACATGTGTGAGCACACATGTGTTTGCACACGCGTGACACGGCTTCACACGCGCACCAGCAGAGGTTGGGGGCTGTACGGATCCACACGCGTGTTGGGATGCTCGTGGCTCACATGCGAGTGCACATGAGCGGGGGCGACCTATGGCTCATGCCCAGCGCCTCTGGGCCCTACGCGGAACTGAGAATCCGCGCTCGGTGCGGAACCGGGCACCGTGGAGGAGAAGCGAGTCCAGGAGTGGGACCGGAGGCTGCGGTCCCGGGGTGACGGGAATGCAGCCAGGACAAGCCCCCCCCCCCGCCGGGACACCGGCTGCGGGAGCCCCCCGGGAGCCGCCGGCCGCCGCCGCCGACAGTAGATGGCAGCAGACGGCGGGGAATGGGCGAGCCCCGGCGGCAGCACCGGGGGAGGGATCGGCGGGGGGGGCTCCCCTCTACCGCTGCATTTTATCTTCCTCAATAAATAAGCAGGGGAGAATTCCAGGAGGGGACCCGGCCGGGAGAAGCGCGGACACCCCCCATCCCTCCACCCCGGGGGGGGGGGGGGGGGGGGGGGCACAAGCATTTCTCGTTCATCCCGTGTTGAAATGGTTAAAAAAGACCTGCCCGCAGTGAGATGCGGGATTTCCACAAGTGGTTGACCCCGCAGGATAGGGAAAAAATAGGTATAAAAGCGTTTTGGAGCAAGCTTCCTAAATTAAATGATTTTTGAATATATTTTTTCTTACAAATAGCGAAAGAAACAACCCCAAACAACGAACGTGAGGAGGCTTAGGGAAAGGGAGAACAGGCACTTTAACCGGTATTCATTTTTTTCCCCGTGATTTATGAAAAATGTAACAGGTTCGGGAAGAAATAGCTTTTAAAAATGACTTTCTGTTTATTATTTCCGCGGCTTGTGATCATTTACTCTTGTCCACACAATATTCAAGCACAGACAGTTTAGGGCGAGATAAATCGTCACGTCATAAAATGGTTTATGCTTAAGTAATGAATCTCTCCTTACTCAATCTCGCTTCAGTTCCGCAGGCTCTTACATTATCTTATTTAAAAATCACCTCGTAACAGTAGCAATTAGTACAATAATTCAATCCCCCATGAAATCTTGCAAAAACAAGAAGATGAAACCCTCCACATTTAAAATCACAGGTATCCCAGAAAAACCTTTTCCAAAACCCTAAGATAAGCGTTAGGGTATCACAGAGTGAGGGGAGATTTGCGCATTACCGGGTATGGAAAAGCACCGCCACGCCGTGGGGCTCAGACCCGAGCCAGTATTCCGGCCGGGAAAGCCGTAAAACCCCATTAACACCGCGGAACGCAATTAAATACATGGAGGTTTATTGCATCGCAACGTCAGCTTCATTTGGGAGTTTCACAAGGGGGGGTGTGTGGAAATACAATGAGAGCGCTGCGCTCGGGGTTGGCTTCATTCTTATTACCTTTTTTTTTTTCCCTTTATTTTTTCCCTTTCTTCCTTTTTTTTTTCCTTTCTTTTTTTTTTCTTATTTGTTTTCTTTTTAACTAATTTCCAGAGCCTTATTTTCGAGGCCGCCGCGAGCTGCCCTCTCCGAAGAAACCACCCACATAATAATGACCCTGGAGAGCAACGCAAAACCCAACTGGCTTCCACACAAACTTCGCCAAATGACGGGGCTCGCCTGAGGAACAGGCGAAGTGGCAAAAGCTTCTGCGAGGGGAGAAAAAATAAACCACCAGAACGACCCGCAAAGGGTTTGGTATTTTTTTAAAGGCAGTATCTAAAAGCCTCCACCACCAAGCTCCTGCAAAATCCTTCACTCCAAGTCTACTATCTCCAGGTGACCTTAAAGGCTTTATTTTTCCTTCTTATTCCGTTGTTTTATTTGTTCTTTTCTTCCTTGTTTCCTTTCTTATTTTAATCCTCTGTTTCTTTCTCAATCTCTCTCCCCCCCCCCTTATTTCTTTCTATTTTCTTCCTCTATTTCTTCCCTTCATTCTCCCAATGTCTCTACCTTTTCCCCATCCCTTTTTCTCTCTCCTTTTCTTTCACCTTTACACTACGCTTTTCAAGGAAAATTGTCACACAGATTTCCACCATCCCTGATTTCTTAAAGTGCCTCCCTTCTTCATCACCCCACCCTTTTCTTTCTCCCCCACCCCTGGACAGAGAATATGTGGAATGGAATAGAAAAGGCAGCTTGACAAATGCATTTTCTCAAAGAAAATATTAAACGAAGAGAAGCGTATTATTCCCTTACCTTTTGACGTCCATTTCTGTGGCATAAGTAAAATAGGGAGGGAGAGGGAGACAGCGTTTGCTTATCTGTTAGCTGACAAATATTGTCCCAACCTGAGAGCCGTCGGTCGCCTCTCTGACTTGTGAGAGCTTCTTGCATTTCTGTCATTTGCATAGAAAATGGAGCAACTTCCCTCTTTGAAAAATGATAGCCTCCACTCGGTCCAGAACCTCCTCTGCCCCTCCATGGCTACCGAGATTCCAGATCAGCAGCAAATTAAGAGAGGAATTAAAAAATAATAATAATAATAATAAAAAAATCAAAATAAAATGAATAACCAAAAATCCTACAACTCTTTTCCTACGTGCGTGCGGAGATGGGTGCCTGGGGGTGCGTGCGGGTGTGTGCAGGGCTGCTCCCCCCTCCCCGCTCCCCTCTTTTAGCCCTATCGAGCTTATACACAAAAGTAAAAAAATATAAAGAGGCGAGAGCCCTATAGAGGACACTGATCCGACCCAAGGTGCAGCGGACAGAAGAATGGTGCAATATAACCACATGGGAAATAATAAAAAGTTCATGTTCACGGTTAGCAGTCCACATGACCGGCTCTGGCCAATCCCAGAACCCAGCCACTCATAAAGTTCTATCACAAAGTTGTAAATTTTCATAAAACAACAAGGAATTTATTGCATTTCTTCATGACCGGTTTAACAGCAGCCTTTTTCTTAGCCGCCATCTTTTTTCTTTTAAACAAAAATAAAAGAATATAAAAGGGGGTTCAGGGATTTCCAACCCCCCCCTTTTGTTTGCATGGGGGGGGGATGTGGAGGGCAATAATCGAAATGCTCTTCACACTTTAGGCTAGGAACAATGAGAGCCCCCCCCAGAATAAAGGGCTTGAGGCTGGCGTTGGTTTTTACATGGGGAAAGGCGCAGTAAAACAGTGGGGTTCGCTGGGATTTGGATGGCTTTTTTTTTTGCTTTCTTCCTTTTTTTCTTGATGCGATTGGGATCGTTTCTGCTGAAAGGGGCAATTATCAGAATTTGGAGGGGGGGAAGGGAGGCAAATAGAGGCAATGAAAGCGTGGCCTTCGGCTGGGGGGGTCGGGCCAGACACCCCCAAAGAGCCCCCGGAACCCCTTCCGAGGCCCCCCGCAGCCCCTGTTATAGCAGGGTGCGTCAGTGTGCTCCGGTAAGGTGGGTCACCCCGCGGGAACCCCCTGCACATGGAACTGCGACTCCCTTTGCCTTATTTTCATGGAATTCTCCCCAGTTCCTACTCGCCCCCCCATCCCGCTCAGAGGTCGGTGTCAGGGGGGGCCACTGCAGTCCGGGAACCGGGGGGGGGGGGGAGAGGGAGGGGGAATATCTGGTACTGCTTCTCCTTTTTTTCCCTTTTCTTCCCTTTTTTTCCTTTTTTTTTTTTTTTATTTTTCTTTCCCTTCCCTATCCCCGCTCTGCACAGAGCGCTCCCGAAGAGGGATTGCACCAAGGGGTTTCACCAAGGAAAAACGGAAATTTCCCTCTATTTTCCCTTCCTTTTCAGCGTGCAAACCCCGTAATAGCTGCTCCCCTTAATGACGGGCTTCCCATAATTAGTACATCCCGCGTAGACTGGGAGTCTGTGCTGGAGACGTGGGCGCGCAGATGCTTGACGTGGCGTCTTATTTGGGGTAAAACCTGCTAAAGGATGCGCTGCGCGCCTTCACTTTGGGCATGGAGCATCGGTGGTTGTGGGTGGTGGAAGATGGGGCGGGGGGGGACATGGAGAAGGTGCAAAAAGGCCCCGCTGGCTGCTTCCACCATGGGCTGCGATAGGTTTTTCCCCTTGTGCATCTTGCGCAATCCGAGGGAGGAATCCGCAGCTTTACTGGCAATGTAAATAAAGAGGCGGGAGGGGGAAAGGGAGGCGGAGGATGCGCCCCTGCGCAAGTGCTTAGGTTTACTCTCCTTTTGTTTTGCATTGTTGATTTTTCCTGCCTTTAATTGCTTTAATTTCTTTTATGCGCGCTTTGATGCTAAACACTATTTGGGGCTGATGAAAGAGTTCCAGTCCGCAGGAAAGTAATTGAAGGGCGGAGGGAGAACCGAGACAAAATAAAATCCTAAAGGCACGGCGAAATAGATAGAGTTTCTGCAAATTAGTTACGAGAAGAAGAAAATTAAAACCAGGAGCGGAAAGACCATTTGGGGTGATTCTGGCTTCTTTACGTTCGTCTTTTATGCCTTGTCTTCTTCAGTCACAGCGCCAGCGCAGTCACAGGGGCAGAAGGGAGACCAATCCACCTTTAGAGCCCCGAATGTCAATTTTACATTACTGTATTCTCCAAATCTATTGGAAAGGTACTACAATTTTCCAAGGAGTGACTGTCCTAAAATACGAGAGAAGTTTAGGATGATAGATCGGGGCATGCATTAATCTGAAAGGTTCTTTTAGTACATTTATTTGAGATGGGAAAAAGCAATTCTAAAAGCCCGTATGTTATTTTAAAGAAGAAACCAAGTAGGAACCTAACGCGGTTGTGGATTATTGGAGATTTCCTTTTTATTTCGAATAATAATAATCACAGACAAGGGTAAAAAAAAAAAAGCAACGCGTCGCCATTAAATAATTTGCTACTTTGATATACAACATCTTAGGTAGCACAATATTAATTAATCTTTTGTGTTTTTTGTTTTCGTAGAGACTTGAACAACGAAGAAATCCAGGTAAAAATATACACAGAGGAAAGAGCATAGCAGGGAGAAAAGAACCGCGGAGGTTGCAGGGAGAAGGAGTAACCATCATTCCCATTATGTACAGGACTCTATATGCTAAGCAGAATTTGCATTCAGACTTTTCAGATCACGTTTTCTAAATTAAAGGTGCTAAACACGACCACGTTACTTCATACCGAAAATACACAGCGAAGTACAAACGGAGCTTTACCAATTACTTGGACTATAGGAAGACTCACATAGAAAAGTGTGTCTATTCTGACTCTAAAGCCACAGGAATAGGTAGATCATCATTCTATTGTACAAAAAAAAAAAAAAAGACTTTAATATAGGTAGTATTTTTTTCAGTGTCATGAAACACAAAGTATCATTCCTAGGGTTTTTAATTACTTATGGACTTATCATTTATCTATTTTAATATATAGTCTTTTTTTTTCTATGTGTTTTCCCCCTCTTTCCTTCTCGCGTGGGTTTCCACATTTCCTGCCTCCATCTCTTGCCCCTTTTCACTCTTCCTCATCATCCTCCGCATCTGGTTTTTCCTGGCTGTTGGAGCCGGAGCAGGCAGTTTTATTTTCCTTTTTCCACTTCATGCGCCTGTTCTGGAACCAGATTTTGATCTGTCTCTCGGTGAGACACAGAGCATGGGCGATCTCGATGCGTCTCCTCCTCGTCAGGTACCGGTTGTAGTGGAATTCCTTCTCCAGCTCCAGGGTCTGATACCTGGTATAGGTCTGGCGGCCTCGTTTTCTGTCGGTGCCTGCGAAATAAATGGAGATTCGGATCAGATGGGGCGGCTGGGAGAGATGTTTTGTGGGCTTATGGTCTAGTTGCTCTCTCACTGCTGCCTTTGGGCCCCATGGAAGGACAGAGCCCTCGGAGGAACTGTGCAACCTGCGACATCCCTTCTTTGAATTTACAAGACCGATTCCTTCTGCTCGAGGCTTTCCCCTCCACGTTCTCAGGCCCCAAACCACCCCAGCTTTAATTTCCCTTCATCTCGGAAAAGCGAGCCGTGGTTTTTTTTTTGGCGTGTCTCCGAACGAACAGCAAACTTCAGAAAGTTTCCTGCCCTCGCAGCACGGCGCAAACACTCAGCTCCTGCTTTAATTTTCATTTAAACACCACCGATTTTGGCTGGTTGGGGAATAAATATGGAACCGCAGCCGAGCAGAGCCACAGACGCATCTGCTACCTACACAAATCCAACTATTTGTCCTCTCTTAAAGCTGTCATCAGGGTGCCTGCTTGGAAGGTGTGTGATGATCTTAATTATTTCAGGGGATGTTTTAGGCCAGGCAGTGACTTCTGGGGCTGGCAGGGGAGCTGCTACCCCTCTTGCAGGGGGGGTACATGGATGAGAAGAGCCTCAACACTCCCCCCACTCTTCCTCTCACCCCCAGCTGCCTGCAGCAGGGCTTGGAAAGGGCCCAGCTCCTAATTCTCCCTTCCACCAGACATTTCCTGCAGCCTGATTGGAAATAGTTCTACAATATGGTGTTTGTGATCCCGACTCTATGTTATATGCAAATGCTACATATCTCTCTAGTATAACATATTCCTTCCCCGAGCAGAGGTGATGGCGAACAGCAGCTCCCGGCCTCATCTCCACACATTCCACTGGACTCCTCTTCTTCTTCCCTTCTTTTTTTGTTCTTTTTTTCCCACCCCTCTTTCTTTTTAAAAGAAGAAAAGATCCAGTCATTAAAAGGAGAGGGATAAAAAAAAAGGCAAAATAGCCAGGCTAGCTGTAAAGTAAAACTGTGCAGGTCGTGGAATGTGGGTTGTAAAATCCGCTGAGGGGAGAGCCATAAACTGCTGCTGAATAGGGATGACAACTCTATCTCTGCTCGCTGATGAAATTCCACAAGCGCGATCGCACAGTGGGCATGAGGCACGGGAGCGGGGGGGGACGACGACCCCTCTTTTACGACCGAGGTCGAGTTTCTCTGCTTTTAGGCTCAGCAGATCCCAGAGTATCCCGGGTTTTTTGAGTGCAGGACCCCACGTTTACCCTGTTTCCTCTCCAGTGTTGACCCTCGCAGCGTCACAGACTAAACGGGGGTGAAGAAGGGGGGGGCTTCTTAAATCTAAAGCCAGATAAAAGCAGAGATGAAGTGTTTATGACCAGAAATATTTGGTCTTTGATAAACCCACTGTAAAACTGCATGAATTATGGAGCAGGTAATGGAAAGAACTGACCACCAAATAAGTGTGAGGGTAACTCCTGCCTTTATAAGCTTCTGTACATTGGCTGCTTCGATGTTTTCTTTTCCCTGGCCTTCGCGGGGAGCCTGGCCCACAACCCCTCAGCCCAGGGTCACTAAGACCCGTTCCGAACGAGTCTGGCAGGGCAGAGACGAGGCCGGGACGGCTGAAGATTAGGCTCTCGCCTTCCCATCTGCTCCCAGCTGGGACAGCAGCGCCTTCCACATCCCCCCGCTTGGGACTGCACTCTTGTAAACATCATCACGCGTGCACAAGGACAGAAGCCGGGCTGCTCCGAGAGGGGGGGTCACCGTCAAGGGGGAACTCGGGGAGACCAAAGCAGAGACCGAGGAGGGAAACAGGGAGAGCCGGTGCCGCTCCCGTTCGAGGGAAATGGATATTTATTAAACATTAATTGACATTAATACCCTGGGACGGAGCGCTCTGGGGACCGAGGGCAGCGGCTCCGAGACACAGCGTGTGCGTGGGGCATCGTGTCCCTGCGTGGGGCCTCCCCCTCTCCGCTCTCGCGGAGCGCTGCGCGACCTTCCGCGGGGCTGCGCTGCTCTGCTCACCGGCAGGGCCACACCAAGCACCCCGCGGTCCCCACGGAACCTTTGCACCGCACCCCTCCGCAATGAATTTTTTCAGGGTGTGACATAGCTAAACATGCTCTCTCCACTATATCCATGCGTCCATCCATCCATCCCTCCATCCATCCATCCATCCATCCATCCATCCATCCATCCACCCATCCATCCATCCACCCACCCATCCCTCCCTCCATCCGGATTCCGACCGGAGTGTCACTGTTTTGAGAGCGGGGCTTTTTAATCGCACCGGGAATGATGTGCTGCTGTTCCCGATGGAAACACGCTACGGTTAATTGCGGCGTCCGGGATATTGTGGCTGGGGGAGTGAGGGGAGGGACTGGCAAATGAAGGTTTTGCAGACTAACAGAAAACAAAACAAGCTTGCAAGCGCCTCCCATAAATAATTTCTTTCAGGATCTACACCTACATGGGGGTATCACCATCTCTATCCTGTAAATAGAGAAGAAGGGGCTGGCCATTATTTCTGCAGCTCTGCCTGTCCCCTCTAAGACAAACTGCCTTTTGCATGGCACATACACAGCCCCAGCAACACCAATAAATATTTAAAGCTAAAAGGATGGCTTTATGGCACGAGGGGGGGTGGGGTGGGGTGGTCGCTCTCCCCCTCTCTCTTTTGAAGATGCATTTTCAGTGAAACGTCATGAAAGGAGTTGGGGACAATTCCCCCCTCCCCCTCCTCCACCCCCACCCCCCCCCCTCCGCACTCCATCAAATATTTTACACTCCCCCCTTCCCCCCGGGCTCCTTTCTTTAGGGGGGCTGGGGCTTACCTGTGCTCCTCATCCAGGGGTAGATGCGGAAGTTACTGTCGCTTTGCAAATCTGAGTCCCTTTGGTCCGTTTTGCTGCAGTTCTGCTTGGAGGCATCTCCCGGGCACATCATGGAGAGGTTTTGCTCGAAAGGGGAACAGTGCATGTTGAAGGAGCCGGGCTCCAGGCCGTAACCGGAGGAATACATGCTGGGGGGCTGGGGGTGCACGGCGCTGCCGCTGGAGTACAGCCCGGGCATGGAGGCGGCGAAGGGAGGCGTGGATCCGGCCCCATAGCCCGTTCGCTGGGTGTTGGAGGCGAAAGCGCAAGAAGTTTGCTCGGGAAAGACTCCGGATGGGAAAACCGAACTTGCGGCTTGATATTTAGAAAATAAAGCATTCGCATAATACAATGAACTCATAATTTGGCCGGGTGATTTGTAGGTCGGGACGTTTTAGTGTCGGTTTTACGAGGTACCGTGATATATTACGGAATTAGAGTCCAGATTTACACCAAAAGGAGCCTTTTTCCTCCCGGCCCGGTGACGCGCGGGCACGTGGCTCCGGCGGCGCCAATCGCCGCCCGCGCCCTCCTCGGGGGCAAAAAGCTGTAGAGCTGCTGGATTTATAAAATATGATAAATAATTGATGCGATATAAACCCCTCCAAGATCTATGCTGGAAGGGGTGAAATTGTGCTGGAGTCGATAAGCAACCTGTAATCAGTTTTCAGCTCAGAATCAGACCGAGGGAGAAAGAGAAAAGGGGGGGGGGGGGGGTAAAAGCACGTTGCTGATAAACCAGCGTCTCCCTCTCGGTCTCTCTCTGCTGGAGGAAAAGGAAGGGAGCTCTATTTATCCCTTTATTGATCCCGTCTAAAATTCCCTCCTTCGCACCATTTCCCCGGCTCCGAGGTACCTTTTCACAAGACTGTACATAATTCCCTCCCCCCACTGACCCTCTTCCCCCTCTTCCCCCCCCCCCCCCAAAAAAAAAAAAAAAAAAAGACAAATGTCTCATTGATACCTAATAGTTTAATAGTTTCAGGGCTCTTTTTTTTCCCCAAATGCCATTCAGCTCTATCTGTAATTTATTCCAGTGCCACAGGCTTTGAGCTTCGTATCGAGCTGGCATTTGCTTTTCTTGTTGCGAAAAAGGAGTGTATACAGATCCCTTGTTCGGCGTGTCAGCGGTTCTGCGGGGCTCAGTTGCAGTCAGAAGTCAAACCTCACCAGCTGGCTGCTTTGATTTCTGCTGGAGAAGCAGGGAGAGCTTCCAAAATGTGGGGTTTTTTTTTCCTTTTTTCTTAGGGAGGGTTAGGCAGAAGGCAAAGCTTATACAGGCAGGAGCAGCCACCAGACAATGGGGGCTGTGGACCAGGGGCTGATGCTGCTTCTCCTTTCCCAAGGTTATGTTTCAAGGCGGGGGGGGGCTGTGCGTCCCCGCACTCCTCTGCTCCATGGCAGGGCAGCTCCAGGAGCAGAAAACAGCTCAACTGCGCGACTGACACGTCTGGTTTTTTATTGCAAGGAGCTGAGTGGGAGGAAGGGAAAGGAGGACCCGGAGCTGGGCTTCTTCTGGCAGGGCCTGGGGAGGGGGGAGACGGGGAAAGGAGGAAAGAGAAGGGAGGGGGGAAAAGCAGCAAAACAGCAGACGTTACCTTCAGGAAGGATTTCCACACAGCCTCCCAACCTGTCACCACCCAGGAGCTCTGCTGGGAAGCACAACAAGAGCAGGAGCCGCCGCCGCTGCGCGCCCCTCCCCGTGGCGCCCGGCCGCAGCCCGGCCGCAGCCCGGCCCCGCGCAGCCCCGGCCAGGGCAAAGCAGCCTTTGATGGCCGGGCTGCAGCTCCCACACAATTGACTTTTATTTCCTTTCTATCAAAGTGGTCCTGGAGGAAATGGAGCAGGGTAAAAGAATGATGTCACGGGATTCTCGCTTGTAAACTTTATTGTAACTTTCTTCCGCCGCTTCCAGGTTTAGACAATAGAACAAAGTGATGAAAGAACAACAAAATATATCATTAGTTCCCCCAATAAAGTAATTCACGTATACAGTATACATTCTTTTTCACAGTTAACCTAAAGATCACTTTACAACTTGCTTCACTGTGCGCATGCTAACTAAAGGAGAGAAAAAACGCTTTTTTTTCTTGTATTTTTTCTTTTTTTTTTCCTTTTTCCTTTTTTTGAAGAGACATTTAAAAAGTGTGAAAAAAAAAAAAAAAAGAAAAAGAAAACCCCGAACCAAGGCAAGGAACAGAAGCAGGGAAAGCAAAGAGAGAAGGAGAGATAACTATAGCATAAATAGGCAGTTTCATGTTGTTGGGATGTTTGTCTCAATAGCTACCTCCAGTACATACAGATAAACCACAACAAAAGAGGTGGAAATTCAACAAAAATCAAAGAAAAAAGTGCACAAATGTAATTTCACGTAACTCCTATAGCATTGAAAGCTAGGTTAACCAACCCACCCCCCCGGACAGAAGAGAGAGACAGAGAGAAAGACAGAGAGAGAGAGAAGATTTCACAGTCATGTTTTACATAAGCTATTGCGTTACACTACCACTAGTTAATAACTGGCAAAAGGCAGGAGAGACCTCCCGACCACTTTTGCATACTGTTCATTGTATCAAAGGATAATCAGGGAAGTGGTGCTTACAGCTATATTGTTTTACAGCAATAAAAGGTTTCTTTTTTTTTCTTTTTTCTTTTTTTTCCCCTTTCTCTTTTCTATGCATTGTTGGTTTTTTTCCCACCCCTTCCTTACATTAACTGCCATTAACGTGGGGCTCGAGGGCTCCGCCACCCCAGCAGCGCTTGCCTTTCAGTCCTTAAAAATCCTTTTATTTCTTGTCCGCCTTCTGTGCTTCCCCTTCCTCGTCCACCTCCTGGGCCCTTTCCATTTTCTGTTTTTCCAGTTCTTCCTGCTCGCATTTGCTGCTGGGAAACTTGTCTTTGTTGTTTTCCTTTTTCCATTTCATCCTCCTGTTCTGGAACCAGATTTTGACCTGCCTTTCTGTCAATCCCAGGGCATGCGAGACCTCGATCCTCCGTTTGCGGGTCAGGTAGGGATTAAATAGAAATTCCTTCTCGAGTTCCAGGGTCTGGTAGCGGCTGTAGGTTTGCCTCCCCCTCCTCCGTCCAGCGGCTGCTGGGGAATTGCAAAGGTTGGGTGGAAGAGGGGAAGAAGAGAAGGAGGTTGAAAGATACATAAACCAGGCTCGGGAATAAGCACACACAGGCTCACACCCGCTCGCACACGCTCACACACACTCACACACGCAGGCACGGGAGGGGGAGGAAGAAAGGACTGGCAGGAGCGAAGGCAGGAAGCGGAGAGGGAGAGGGAAAGGCTCCCGTAGAATATTATACAAGGGAAGATGCTTCTAAAGGAAAAGGGGTGATGGTGGCACGGAAGGGGGGGTCACCCACCAGCCCACTCCGGGTAGCTTAGGTGAAGACTGCACTTGCACATTATTACCCCCACCATCGCCACCAGCACAGAAACAACAACAGAAGGCTCCGGCTCTTTGGGATGCCGCAAAGAGAGAAAAAAAAAGAGCTGCAGCCCGGGGAGAACCAGCAGCACCATCGAAATCCCAAACCAAACGCAAAACAAAAATGAAGGGGCTTTTTAAGGCTATAAAAGTGCCATAAACTTTAAGGACGCTTCCTTCCACAGAAAGCCAGGCTCGCTCAGCCCCCAGAAGAAAAGGTCTCCTTCAGGGTAATTAAACTATAAAGCAATTTACAAGTGCAAAAGTTTACCCCCATAAAGCAGTAAAATACAGTCACTGGGGAAGAAAAAGGGAGCGAGAGAAAGCGAGCAAGCGAGAGGGGCAGCGAGCAAGCGCGGGGGGCAGCTCTCCGGGCTCGGGAAATGCCTCCTCGGTTCCTTCCCACCTCGCCTCACCTTGCGGGCGCATCCAGGGGAAGAGCTGGGTCGGAGAAGGGCTCTGCTCCGAGCTCTCCGCCTCCTCTCCGAGGCCGCTGGCAGCGAGCTTGCAGTCCGTGTACTGCACCAAGTCCGAGTCCTGGGCGCTGAAGAGGCTCTGCCTTTGCAAGGGGTCGTAGCCATAGAAGTTGCCGGGGTCCCCATGGCACGCCACGGCGCAGGGATTCTGTTGGTAAGGGGAGCTGGAGAGTGAGGATGCTCCGTGGTAGAACTCCTGGATTTGGGTCGGGTGCTGGAAGGTGCCCCCCGTGCTGGGTCCGTACACCACTGTGGGTCTGCCCCCCAGATCCTGAGCGAACCCGCAGTCATAGTAGTTGGGACGTAAGGAGTCCCCGGTTTTGTATTTGGAGAAGAGTGAGTTGACAAAATAAGAGCTCATTTTAATTGAAATAAGAATATTTGTCTGGAGGAAGAAGAAAATTTCACCAAAAAAAAAAAAAAGGAAAAAAAAAAAAAAAAAAGAAGCCAACCAAACCCAGAGCTCGGGAATCTATTAGGAAAAAAAGAACGCGCTAAGATGCAAAGCAACGACAGTTTGTGATTTCCAGGAATATAAAAGGAGGATATAATCAAAACTCTAAGCCTGCATGATATTGAATTCCTTCCTCCCCCCCCACCCCTAAAAAAAAAAAAAGTCGCCACTTAAAGAGTTCTCGCTTTACATTTCCAAGAAGAGATGCCAGTTCATAAACAGTTTTCAGTGATTTACTTCAGCGCAAATGAGTTGTTTCATATTTTGCAGTGTCTTTTCATGATCATTTGCATCTATTACCAAAACCTCATCCTATTGGCTTCTCCTTACTCCACACGGACTCTGCACCGCATGATTGTGAAAGGAAGAGTGTGAGAGAATAAAGAAGGAAAAGCGAGCGAGGGGGAGCGAGAGGGAGAGGGAGCGAGCGAGGGAGCGGAGGGGAAGGGGAAGGAGGTGGGGTGAATATACGGATTAAATATGTTTAACTACCTCCATTAATGAGATATCGCTCGCCTCACAACAAATCACATACCTAGGCCACCCAAAAGATTGATTTTTGGGGAGTGTTGGAAAATTAAAGAGTAGCGCTCGCAGTCGTTAATTTCGAAATTTTAACGAGGCAGTTTTAGCCTTTTTAAATGTCAGGGTCGCTTTGGAAAACTGTAAAAGAACACGATTTAATTGCTACCAGTTTTAAAAGGTCCTATAAATGTAATTGGTATTTTAATACAAGTTATCAAATCATACAGCTTCTTACCCTAAACATATTTTAAAACAAACGAGGTAGTCATATTTAACATTTTAATGATCAATTTCCTTATTATTGATAAAGGTTTAACTATCACATGAAGGGAATTGCATTTGTAATAGCCCCAAAAAAGGCTGTAAACTGTTTAACAAACTATAAAACGCCATAAAGCCGGGGATGTTGTTGTTGTTTATACCGCACTACATAAAAGCCGTTAGGATTTTACGAGTTCGTTCTTCCACTGCTATAAACCAGAGGTTTCGATTGGACCCGTCCGCGTTGCAGCGAGATGTTGAGGTGTCAATATTGAATTCAAATGATCAGAGTTTTCCATGTATAAGGTTGACTTTCCGCCTTTCTTCCCCCCCCACCTTTTCCTCCAGGACTTGGCCAAGATGTGACTGGGGGCGATTGGGACTGGAAGTGTCGTGTCGCTTATCGCACCCCGACCAGAACCTTTCTGGTCAGTAGCTGATGGCTGTTCCCTACCTCAACCCCTCCCCAAGAACTTCCATTTTATTTATTTAATTATTTGTTTCATGATACCCCCAATGAAAACTGGGAGGAGGGGATTGAGGGGGGGAGTGTGGGTGAGAGGCTTTCTATTTTATTGGCATTTGGTAACAACGGAGCAAACTTACCCCTAAGATGCCAACGTTGCAATTTTCCACCATCTAAACACACAGGGGGTAGATTTTGAAATTCATTTATCGCAGTCAGCAAATATTACTGAGACGTATTTCAGCTAATAACGACACAACCCCCCAGCCCAGCGCTGCCCCAGCCTCTCACTATCCCAGCTCTATTTTCCGATCCTTCAACCTTCAATAAGACTTAAAGGCACTCTTTTAAACCTCTGTTATTTCATTTTTTGCCCCCCCCCCCCCCCCCCCTTTGCGCTGGGTAAATTTCTGCTCTTTCCCATTTCATCCTTCTGTGCGGGTTTGACACGGGAAAGGTGAATTAAAAGCGATTTCCCTTGTGCCTGGCTTCAACCGAGGGACTATTTTCAATCTCCGCAACATGGAAAAGAGGAAAAAGTTGCGATGTTTCGGTTAGTCTGTCTTGCCAGGGCTTTGGGCGAGAAAATTAAAAATATTGGATTAAAATTGGCAGTGGGAATAGGTAAGGAATAAAGAAAGAGAGAAAGAAAGAGAGTGGGGGAAAGAAAGAAAGAAAACAAAGATAGTAAAGGAGTAAAACTTTAAAACCATCCTCAGAGAAATAATTTAAGTAAATACGTTTCCTTTATTTTGTGTTGGGATAATTTCAGTCGAGTCTAAGAGCCTTTTCAAGTAATTATTGTTGTTGGAGTACTTGCAGCGGTATAATTAAGGCTTTTCCCCCTCCAAAAGACAAGTTGACGTTTTCTTTTTCCCAACACTTTTATTGTCGATTGAGCAGCTTTTGGTTTCGGCTTTGAACATAAAGCCCCGGAATGGTGCACACAAGTAAATAGAGCTTCACAGCCTGGCGTGGGGATGCTCGAGTTTTCAAGAAGGGCAAATAGATGTAAAAAGAAGAATTGACTGAAGTATTTTTGGAAGATGAGCTCTCTCCTATGTGTTTTTACTGGCGTACCCCCTTCCATTGAAGCTCGTAAAGTAAAAAATAACAGGAATTCCCTTTCGTACGTGGACCCCATGGAGGAGGGAGAGAAGTTGTTCTTGGAAGTTCACATTTTTATCAAGTGCAGTAGAATTTTATGGTCATGATGTAATGGTAACTCACCAACGCACCAGAAATCAATGGCTGATCTTAAATCATTCCTATACTGTACTCAGATTCCTGATGAAAGGAAAATGTTTCTATTATAAGAAAAAACAAACGGAGATGTGTGTGTGTGCATGTCTCTGAGAGAGAAGATAATTTATAAATACCCAGTGGAGGAAAGATTCATTAGGAATTCATAAGGAAAAAAAAAGAAAAAGGGTAAAAAAAAAATAAAATAAAAGAACCCCAAACCCTCCTAGGTAAACCTGAAGTTTTCCTTCTCTGCCTTTTCCCGAGTGCACAAGGACAGGATTTGTCTTTATTTTCCCCATCTATGCCTGTTTACATTTCTATTTCATTTTATAGCGTTTAAACAGGGCCTGGAGATGCTTAAGCTCTTAAAACAACACATCGCATCCTGCTCTGTTGTGTGTGTCGGGTTAATTTGTTACATTCTCGTCCAGAATGCTGCTCACCGAGGAACGGGTTTATTTTCTGAGGTGGCTTCGGAAAAAGCATTGATTCAGAAAATACCTGGTTTATAGAGATTTGAAAGAGAATTTGAAACCTTTGCCACAGCTCCTTTCCATGGTATTTGGAGATGAATTTGCAGCTGAAGGACTGGAACGTCTGAATCATTTTTGTCTTGTAATTTTGAAGAAACAAAGGCCAAAATAAAAGTGAACTAATAGAGTTAAGAGTTTACATCTTGGCTGCTGCATCAGTGGGGTATTTATACGTGTCACAAAAGGCGCTGAGTTAATGGCATTTTGGATTAATTTACTGGGCTTTGGCATTTAAAAATACTTGCAAAGAGAGTTACCAAAAGATGGAGCAACTATGCCCAAAATGACGGGTTCCACTTCCAACAAAAGCATATATTAGGGTTTTTTTTAGGCGATGACTACAGGTATTGAAGATATAAAAGCAGGAGAAAGCGCAGATCGTTCCAATGGCTTAGGTAAAGAGCCAGGGGACAATGTCCTGACTCTGTTTGTGCCTTTCTTCCCGAAACCTTCCAATCTCTTTCCCCATCCTGCAAACGTAAATCTTCGCTTTGGAGATAATGAAGCGTCCTCCTGCCTCCACCTGCACCAGCAGAAGACAAAACGCGAGGCACTATTTTTTTCTCCCCTTTAAATTAACATTTAAGAGAGATGCATGTCCCACCTCTCCCTGTATCTCAGGCTCCAGATTAAGTCTCTTTTAAAAATATTTATTTATTTATTTCAGCCTCATATAATTTACCCTCGCAGGGAAAAAAAAAATAGATGTAACCTATAAAATTGGCAAAATAGCGATAATTAACGCTATATTTTATGCCTCGGGATTATTCGTGCTCGCCGGCAAGCAGCCGTTAATGAGATCAAGGTGTTACGCGGGACAACGCGGCCGAGCGCGGGAGACGCGCGTCTAGCGTGGAGCAAGGGCGCCACCTCGCGGCGCCGCGCGGAGCTGCAGCCTGTGCAGAGGGGCTCAGAGGTTTCCTTAGCAGAGGAAGGCAGATAAAGGGGGGTCCCACTCGGACCTGGAGGAATAAAACGAGCCAAAAAGCGAGGGGAGGAGAGGAGGGAAAAGAGGGGGGGGAAAGGGAAAAGCGGCTCCCTCCCCCTCGCCCCGCAGCGCTGAAGTTTTCCGCGCGGAAAACTCTGCCATCCAGCCGCTCTGGCCCGCAATAAAAGAGGCAAAATGGGTTTGCTTTTGAAAACCGCTATTGTTTCAAATCCCGAGACTAAACAATTGGTCATTCTGTTCTGGAGGGGGAAAGGCCCGAGCTGTAAACCCATAAAGAGCTTCCCAAGCCCAGACGTCTCGCCAGGGTTTGGAGTGTGGGGGTGCCCCTTGTGTGTGTGTTGTTGTTGTGTGCATGGCTCAGCATTCTGGCAGCCTGGAATTGCTTTAAAGGAAAAAGAGAAAAAAAAAAGGGGGGGGGGGGGAGAGAGAGAGAGAGAAGAAGAAGGGGAAAAAAAGAACAAAGGGAATGATCCAGAGCGCTGGACTTTCACGGCATCTGCAAGAGAAGAATAAATTAGCAAAAGTCCCTCCCCACCTTTTCTCTCCCTCTCTTCTCCCTCCTCCTTATTTTTTAACTGCCCCCTCCCTTAGGGAAAAAAAAAACAGAAAATAAAGGGGGGGGAGGAAATAAAGAGGGAAAGTTTGCATGTGACTGGATCAGAAATAAGAGCATTTGCACGTTGGGTTTCCCCACATTCCCAAGTCGTTGTAGTAATTTAGGAGTTCCTGAAAGTTTTCTTGCACTGTTTCCTTTACAGCCGTTTAGTTCCTTAACCTTCAGAAATTTATACCCTATAAAGTTTTATAGCGGTCATATTCTTTTATTGCAGCACACTGCACTGAATTTTCCCTTTTTTTTTCTTTTTATGACAAGTTACTTCCCTTTCTCTCTCTTCCCTCAGTAAGCTCCAAATATCTTCCTTCTTCTTTTGTTTTCTTTTCAGAGCTGCCCCAAAGAAAGGATTTTCTTAAAGGAGTGAAATACTGCCCTTTAGAGCGCCCATTATGTTAAAAATCAGTGGAAGGAGATTCTTGGTTATATTTCTCGCTACCTGCTTCCTGCAGGGCTGAGCAGGTCTTAGGGTTTGTTTGTTTTTTAAATATAGAGATAGAAACACTTCCCAAGCGCTTGTGTTTCTTCATGAGCAATAAAACGTCAAACGAATTCAGAGACGGAATTCTAGGAACCGCTCATTGAGCCCTTGGAAAAAGGAACTGCGTGTCAAATCCGAGGTGATGCCACGCAGGGAAAGCGGGGTGGGGTTTCCCGCTGTTTGGTTTGGGTTTCTGATTTTCCTTTAGCAAAGTTTTCCTTGGGCGGTGAGGGGAATAAACCAAGGGAAGTCAAATAACGCCAGTGCAACTCCGCGCTCCTGGTCCACTAAGGCTGCTGCGGGGATGCAAAGATTAACCCCTCAAAACCAAATAAATAAGCAACCAACCAAGCAACCGCCGGGAAATGCACCCCGAGATTAACGATCTCCAATTTAGAAACCAAAAATCAAATAAAGCATTATTAGAAAGGCAGCAAGTTTGTGTGGGAGCGAGTAAGCACTTGCTGCTTCAGGGAAGAATTCTTTCCATTTGTTTCTGGGCATCCCTTTTTAAAACCTAAGCAAAAATTGATTCTTCTAATACACTTTAACGAGCCACTGAAGAAGGCAAGAAAAGAATGAAAATATTTCTGATTTTTTAGATGAAGCAGTAGAACACAATGACATATCGCTGCTGTTGTTCTAAAATCGATTTTTATTCTGGAGCATTAAACATCTCTGGAAAATACATCCGGGCTGATGCTACAGAAGACAGCTTTTCCAACTTTTTTTTTTTTCTTTAAAGTAAGCATATTTCCTAATAAAATGAACTAACGTTTTAAAATCTATTTAAAAAGAACCTTATATTCGTCTTAAAAATAGCCGCTCTTTACCACAACTCTAAGGAAAGTGAAAAACGTTTCTAAGTCCCAGTGGCCGATGGGTTGCAAACCTCAATTAAGTCACGGATACACTTCTGAAAAATATAGTAGTGAGGATTTAGGCAAATCCATGCTCAGCTCGAGATGGGAGGAATATTCCAATTCAGCATGAAGCATTTGAAATTCATCCATCCTTGAGAAGAAGCAAATCAAACGGAAAGATCTGACTGCTCAGCTTAAACACAGCGAAAACGTCTTTTTCCACCCATCATCTGTTTGGTTCAATAAAGAAATGATCCTGCTGCCGCCACCTTCTTGATTTCCCCCAGCTCAAAATGTCTCCGAAAGAGCTTTTCTTAATTTAATTTCGAGGAGGGAGATCGGGGGCTTTGACACGGGGTGAACCTTGGTTACATTGAGCTCCCTCCGGCAACAGAACAGTTAAATTTGGGAGCCCCCAAGGAGCTACTTCAGGATGGAAAGTTTTACAGGAGAAAGTCTAGGCACTAGAAAAAAAACCAGCAGACTTTCTGAGGGATGGGGTTTAACGCTGGAGGTCCGGTTTCTTGTCCAGGGGAAGGTATTTTTTTACCCTTTCAGAAGGAATTGGAGAGGGGAAACTTTAGTCCTCCTCCATTCTTATCTCTGAATCCCGGGGGGTGGGGAGGAGGATGAGGGGAGCAGGAGCACTTTCCAAAAACCGCGAATCTGCCTATCGCTTCTTCCCAGAGCAATCCCTGCCCAGCAGATAAAAGTGATCTCCCAGAACCCGGCGCTGAGGACACACGAGTCAGCCAATTCTGAGCTCAGATTTGCGCTGGTTCCTTCAGATATACAGCAGAAACGCCTTTTCTCTATTTTCCCCCTCCTCACCCTATTACAACAAGCCACCTTACACTCGCCTTGTTCCTAGACAGCCTCCTGGCAGCTAAATATACAAATCTGCACACGAAGAAAACGAGAGAGGTTTATTTCAACATTTTCCATCCACTATCAACTGCAGAACTCTTCTCATACTTAAAAAAGCCACAGTAGAAACAGAAAACGAGCTTCAACATTCACAGAAACACAACCACAAACACATTTTACAATACCCACCATATAATCAACTGGTACTAACCTCCCCCCCCCACCACCCCACCACCACCCCCTCCCAAAACAAAGTTAAGTCTTACAGAGATAAAGGGAAACCAGCCCCGCCCGGGCGGGTTGGTGAAGCCTGCAGCGGGTCTGTCAGATGAGAAACCAGTTCCGGGCGGCGTGACAGGAGCCCGGCGAGGTCTGGGTTTGCTACCCAAAACGCTTCTTCGGGATGAGGAAAAGGAAGGGGGGGGGAGGCAGCGCGGAGAAACCGCATCCCCCGGTGCCACCAACGGGACGAGGCTCCTTCCCCGGGAGGCTGCGGGCCCCGGCGTGGCACCGGGCCCCGGGGAAGGCGGGTGGCAATGGGAAGATGTGCCGGGAGCTGGCTTCAGGCATAAAAACCACCATAAAAACCAACCCCACCCAACACCACCCCCCCCCACCCCCCCCGACATTCAAGTATTAAAAGCATCTCAGCAAACAGGAGCGGGAAGAAAGACACACAGGCCAGGGCTGGCACTTCATCTCTGCAGCAGCTACGGCTTTAGGAAAAGTCAATTCACAATAAATTATAAATATGCTAGCACTAAGAACACAACCTTCCCCCCCCTTACAGCTCTACTAAGGTAGTTTTTTAACTAGAAAATCCCATTCTTCCCCTCCTCTAAAAGTTAGGAATAAGTTGGCAGGGGTTCTTCCGCCCCTTTTTCTCCTAAATAATTTACAACGCGGCTCTGAGAGTGCCCCACACACACTCTCTCGCCTCCCTCCCTGTCTTTTCTCCTCTTCCAAGTGACCCAGTATAAAACTACCAGATGAGGAGCTTTGCCTGTAAAGATCCTACGAAACTTTCAGGTCAAAGTCGCGTATCTGCCATGGCGCGATTCTAATAAAAATCCCGCATAATAAAACAAGCTTTAAAAACAAAAAGGAAGGGGAAAAAAAGAGGGGGGTGGAGGAATAAAAAAAGCCCAGAGCGGTTGGGAGTTGGGCTGTCATTAATCGACTGCCTGGTATAAAGTTGGCGAATTGAAAATGATTTGTTGGGTGCAATTAAACGCAAGTCTTACGAATGTGTCTGTCTTGCAGGAGTTTAATTAAATCGTCTGGTTCCTTGGCCACCTCAACGTGTGAGTGTGTGAGGGGGTGTGAGTGTGTGTGCGAGTGCGCCGGGGTGTTGTGAACGCTATAGAGAATCATTGTCCTTACGTGGATAAAGACAAACAGCGAGGTTTGGTGGGGGCTCTTTGGGGCCACTTGTGTTTGCAGTCTTGTTTTCCATGAAGAAAACGCAAGCAGGGAAAGCTGCTGCTCGGACAGGAGCCTGTGTCTATGTTACACTGTAGGGAGAAGAAAAGAAAAAGGCAACAACAACAAAAAAAAAAAAATAGAGAAAGAAAACGAGAGAGCAGGACAAAACCCAGCATGTGTCCCCAAAAAGGAGCTGCAGTTTTGGCTAAGTTGCCTCCGATGTGGCAATACTAAGAAGATAAAACAGAAGAATAAGCAACATCTCGCATGCAAAGGTGGAGATTGGGAACGGGGAGGGGTTTCCCCCCAGCGTTTGGGGGGTTTGGTAGCACTACAGGGGAGGCTGGGAGCTGGGGGATAAAGGGAGGGAAAGGGGGATGCTGCTTTTCTGGGTTTTCATTCTTTGCCCTGTTCCTTGTTCATTTTCTTCATTTTCATCCTTCGGTTCTGAAACCAGATTTTGACTTGTCTCTCACTCAGGTTGAGGAGTCTGGCCACTTCGTGTCTACGGTCCCTCGTCAGGTACATATTGAATAAAAACTCCTTCTCTAGTTCCAGGGTCTGGTATTTGGTGTAAGGGCATCGTTTTTTCCGGGAGGAGCGGGCGTGCAGCCAGCTGGCAGCTGGGTTGGCTGAAAGAAAAGCAGCGAGATCAATACGGTGCAGCCTGAGTGTTTCTCAGAAGGTTTTAATCATGCCATCAAATATTAAGATTATACACACGCATGTGCGCGCCCGGCTGAAAATGCCGCCTGGCCTGGGAGCCAGCAGTGGAGCCAGTAGGAAAATCACACGGGATCTGCAGGGCGAGCAGATGGCGGGGGGCAGAGCCCCCCAAAAAAGCCACCACCCCCCCAAGTTGGGGGCTGGGACACGCTGGACGGCGTGGTCTGTACTCACAGACCTGGGGCCGTGCACACTCATGTTGTCCTGCACACGCATGTTGGCCGTGCACAACCCTGCCTGGGAACACGCATGTTGACCTGCGCACCCAGCCTGTGCACACGCATGTTGACCTGCACACGCATGTTGACCTGCACACCCAGCCTGTGCACATGCATGTTGACCTGCACACACATGTTGACCTGCGCACCCAGCCTGTGCACACGCATGTAGACCTGCGTACCCAGCCTGTGCACACGCATGTTGACCTGCGCACACAGCCTGTGCACACGCATGTTGACCTGCGCACCCAGCCTGTGCACACGCATGTTGACCTGCGCACCCAGCCTGTGCACACGCATGTTGACCTGCACACCCCTCCCAGTGCACACACACGTTGTCCTTCACATCCTGCCTCTGCGGGGTAACATGCCTGTGCACACGCATGTTTTGGTGCACACGTGTCTCTGACAGAGCCCCCCCCGCTTTGCCCCGGGCCCATCTACACCAGGTAAACACCCACATGCACTTAGAGATTTGCATAACGCCCTTCTCCACGTTACGCACCCTGTGTACAAAGAAACCAACGCCAAAATTACAGATATATATGCAATTCTTTATAGTCCTGTTTTCCCACGTGTCTGCAGATTTACTCCTCCAGACACATGGCGCAGGAACAGAGCAGGGAGAGGAGGGCTGGAGAAACCTTGCATAAATCCTGCCTATTTCTTTTTCTGTGCTATGTGGCAAGAAACGGCCTCGATACAATAAACATCCTCTGAGGGCTGGGTGGACTCTGCTGCCGGAGGTCTGGACAGCGTTACCCGGAGACATGGACATTTGCAGGGCTGCAAATACAGCCAAGAATAAATAACAGGCTGCCCGTCACCCTCGCGTGTGGGAGAAGCTACGTGGGAATCTGCTGCAGAAGGAACATAATGGGAATTAGCCTATTCAAGGGGGGAGAAAACAACATTTTAGGAGCTGAAGCCACCCCTCTGGCCACTACGGTGGTGAAGATCGCACCCAAAGGTGAAGTGGGTTTAGGGTAAATAATAGAGCGTCTACTAATCACATGCAAATAGTAGCTGCCCGTTGAGTAACGGAGAGGCGGGAAGGAGGAAAATGAAGGGTTCTGGACAGACCACGTATTTCTATTTTATTTCCTTTTGCCTCCTCTGGAATTATGACTGAAGCCATAAACCTTTACACCAATTAAATGGACCATTATAAGTATATACATACACACAAGCGCGCTCCATCAGAATGTTTCCTCTACGCAAAATGAAATATATTGAATATTTTGGTAAAAAATAATCCAGTTAATCTTCCCCTGTAAGTACTGCCTCTTACAAATTTGCACGGCTATTTCCTTAATGTAATTGACTTGATCTAATATGCAGAATTAAATATTAAAGAGGAAGAAAGCTGTTAATAATTGATACTGTTAATCCTGCTACCCACCCTTTAATGGCAATGGAGGGCTCTGCTTCCTAACGGAGTTTTAGTCGGTTTGGGTTTATTTTTTGGTCATATTTTGGATCGTTAAAATAGAAGCTATTTTAAACGCCGGTTTTGCTTTATTTATTCACTCTACACAAATCCCTGAACAGGGAAGTGAACGGAGGGAGGTCCTGGCACATCTTTTCTTTAAAATCCAGCAAATCATTTAACAGATCCTTGTGCCATCCACAGGGCAGAGATTCATTATGAAGAAATACTTCCAAAAATGTAAGGAGTCAGGGAAATTGGTGGGAGCCCTTTCTGCAAAACAGCTCCGTCTTCCAGCCCTGGCAGGCTCTCAACATCAGCCCAAATTAAACTATTATTTAAAACAAAATATGCGTCGTAACCACATGCCAGAGAAACCACACAGCATCCTCTTTGCGCGGGTCCCTGCACTTACTTATAGCTTAATAACATTTTCTTGGACAAGATTTTTATATATTCAATTTCAGGGACATTGAGCACAGGACCTGGATATTTAATTCTCTCAAATCATTCACCTCACGGTTGCAGTTTGTTCTGGATCTCTGCCCAGTACAATAGAATAGGACTTTCTTTTTGTGTGTGTGTGAATGTGTGTGTGTGTGTCTGCGTGCAAGTTAAATGATAGGAGAAGGGGAAAAAAAAGTCGCCCAAACATCCTGCACAAGGAGGGGAGGAAATCACGAGGGCCAGAATATTCGGTATTTTTAATCGTAGGGTTGCAGTGGCAATCTCTCTTCCACTTTGGGGTGGGGGATAGAAGTTAATTCAAGGGGAAAAGAATGACTGTGTCAGACCATCCTGCACAGGCTGCGAGGAGCTGGACCCTCGGCGGGGGCTGCTCCTCTGCCAGCTTGGAAAACTTGGGCTTTCACTGTAAAATATTTACGGCGGGGGCCAAGCCAAGTTTCCCTGCGGCTCCCGCTCGGGCTGCGGCTCCGAAATGAGCCCGGGCACAGCCAGACCGGCACGAGGTGCACAAACGCCATTGCACTGATACTGTTATCACTATTAGACCCATTATTAGAGTTATTATTACTAATAGCATTATTGATGGTATTATTAAATGTTTAAAAGGGGAATGGTTGGGGGGGTTCTACATTTCAGGGAGGCGAAAGACAAGGCAGATAGCAGAAAAAGCACATGCTGTAGTTTAACTGTTTCCCCAATCTGGCTACATTACAAATAAAAGCTAATTAAGCTGGAAGCATCATTTCCACCCCCCCACCCCCTTTTTTTATTCTTAACTAGTAAAGAAGCGTGGCTTTGAAATATTCCTACCTTCAACCGTTCCATTTAACAAACAAACACCTAAACCCCCCAAACAACTCAGCCAGCCGGAGCAAACAGCCCCCCCCCAGCGGGCAGAGGAGGCCGGAGGAAGCAGCGAGCCGGCCCCGGGGCTACCGCGCTGTACCGGCCGCGGGCGCGGAGCAGCCCCGCCGCTCTCCGCTCCCTCCCTCTCCCCCCCCCCCCCCCGCCATGAACTTCCCCTCCGTAATTTCGGGTCTTTCCCTCACCTTCTTCTTCGTCTCCCCCGACAGCCGCCTTCCGTTCCCTTTCCCGACCTTCCTCCCCGGCGTTTCCCATCTCCCCCAGTCCCTTCCCTTCCCCTCTGCCCGCACCCGCGCAGATTTGCTCCCGCTTACTAAAGTGGTCTCTGCTGCCGGAGCCAGCGCTCTGGAGGAGAAAGGAGGACTCGCTCCAGCTTTTGTCCTCTCTGGACTCTGTTTAAGCTCAGAGACGACGTTCATTTTTGGTTTTATTTTTATTTACCGGCAGAGACAATGCCACCCCTCTCCCCTCCCCACCTCTCCCCTTAGGTTGGCATCCGCAAGCTGAGACTTTTCTTTAAGCCCTGATTTTAAACTTTACGCAGCATTGTCCCCTTTTATTGCACCTCCTCCAGCTTTTATACTGTTTACTTCCTCACTTTTATAACTTACTTTGATCTGTCCTGTCTTTGTCTTCGCTTCCTTCACAAACTTTATTGTCCTCGAAGCTGGGCCTTTGATTGGAAACGATCCCTTCCCTTGCAGCAGAAGTTTCTAAATTGTACTCCTGTGTCCCCTGTTTATGGACATCCCCGGGACGGCCCAGCAGCGGCTCTGCCTTAACGGCTCCCTGCCCGGGGAGGTTCTCTGCTCGGGGCACGGGGTCCAGCCAGCTCCGTAGATACCTGCCGTCAGATGGGACGCTTTGATGTTGAATATATGGATGGTAGACGGCAGGAAGGGTACCAGAAGAATGTGGATTCAAAGGAGTCCAGGAGGCGCTGAAAACAGGAGGTTTTGGCTGAAAACTACAGGAGGGGAATTCTAGATGCTCATTGTGCCCAGCTTGCCTGGAACTCGTATATTGCCCAGATGAAAATTTAGCTGAAGGCGAGTCTTCACTTTCATGACTTATAATGGAGTCGACATAATAATTGCTAAGAGTCCCAGAAATGGACATTCTCAGACATCATACAAAGCACGGTTCAATGAAGGGAAAAAAATATATAGGACAGATCTAGATTTGTACTCTACCCCCTTCTCCAACTTCCCAGCCAACAAAGTACAGTTGGGCTGCTGTGTTGTGAGCTCCCAGCAAAATGATTGGTCAAACTTTTTTCGTGTGCCTGATAAAGCGTCAGTCTCGGCGTAAATCAATCGCAGCCGAGGGGGCTGCGCTGCGCTGTCATCCGCCCTTGCATTCCATATCAAGGATGGATTGTTTTATGTTTATGCAATGTTGCAAAACGTCAGGAGTTTCGAAAAAGCCACCAAACGGGCAAAGCTGGGGCTAAATCCCTTCCTAGATTTGCTCCTGAAACATTGGGGGACTCTAAAGGGGGGAAGGGGGCGGATTTCTTTCCATTATTAATATTATATATTTTTAAAGAAAGATGCTGATGTGCTCGCTTTGCCTTTAATAACCATCAGGGGGGAATAGAGATAAAAGCTATTCTTTCCCGCTCGGGCTCCAGAGTACGATAGCAAAAACCCAGAGAATAAGAACAAACCCACCCCCCCGCGCCGTCATTTCATATACAGACATATATACGTGCGGGCGTTACAGGCATCTAAACGTAAATGCACGCATACACGCGGTTTTGTAGAGAGAAAACACGGATTTAGGTAGCAAGACTGGTGGGGAGAGTGTGATAAATAATTAACCAGCTGGGATGGGGGAATGGATTGTTAACATGGTAAAATAATGTGGGTAAATATGAAACGTAAAATGTCACCGGCGTGGAAGTGGCATTGCAACTTTGACCAGCGAGCTGCCGAGCTGCAACCTCTGTCTGCATCCAGAGCCTGCCTTAGGCTTTATGCTCATATATATATACACATATATATAATATCTTAAAAATATCCGTGTATGCGAACATATGTTCGCATGTTTGGCGGCATCATCTCAAGGTTGCTTTGCTCGGGCTAAAATAGTTTCCCACATTGCTGAAATCAGAAGCCTTCATTTAACTTTACAAGGCTAGTAAAATACAGCGCGCCACTGATCCGGCTTTGTTACAGAATGCCTCAAACTTGTGATGGTTAAATAGTTTAATAAAACTTACATTAGCTTTCTTTGATTTTTATAGCCTTGAATTTATTGCCTGTGGAAAAGAAAGGGGGCAAAAAAAAGGAATCCCACGCGTTTTCAGTCACCGTGCCCCCCCTCCCACCTCACATGTGTGTGCCCACGGTGCGGGTGCGTGCGGAACAACCTCCCCCCTCGCTTAATTTTCCGTGTGTTTTCCAAAACCAGACGGTTTGGGGTTTCCCTCGCACGCAAGTCCGTGACTGAGGCGGACTGGGCTCGGTGCGGGTCCCAGCCGGGAGGGTGCGGGGTGGCGGGGGCAGCTTTACCCGGTTATGATGATCAATCCGTTTATTGCAAGACGGTCCGATGGCATCGTAAATGTTGGTTAAGGAAAAGGTGCTCTCTCTGATTACGGCAAAAGTGTTTCTATGGACTTCAGCTGTAACAGTCCGGATCAATTTGCCTCCTTTAATCTATTACCCCTCCGCCCTTCTCCCTCTCACCCCAGCACTGAAGGATATTTAAAGTGAAGGGCAAAGAGATTCCTAGGAATAATAAATCATCGCGGATCCTTCCTGAAGTGTATAGAGATGGAAGTCTATATTAACAGGCTAATAATAACATTGAGGGGTGCTAATAGCCGCCTGAAATGAAGGAAAACTGTAATTCGCATTTCTTTCCCTGTGAGTGTCCGTGCGTGTGTGTCCCTGTGTCTGCTCCTACACAAAACGGAGGTGGGAAATTGCTGCCAGAGGTGGTTTATGAATACGGGAAAATGATGAAGGAGCTTACAAACCTACACCCAAAGCCTTAGATTTTTCCCTTATCCCTATAAGCGGTGCTTTGCCACAAGCTGCAGCCTGATGGAAGGACCCGTTTGCCCGCATTCAGGACCAGAGCTCTCAGAAATGAGGCGCTGTTAGGAAGCTGTCTGTTTTCATTAAAAAAAGGTAATAATGATAATAATAATCGAGGGGGTCGGGATGATGGACAGGGAGAGCTGGAGCTTAATGCCGGAGGTCAGTTTACTTTGAATTTTTGCCTCCCTCAGGGTACCAAGAGCTCCCCAAGCAGCTCAGAATCCTCCCTGGGCTGGACAAGCAGGCTCAGTCTGCAAGCTCCAGCCAAGGTGAGGTGGGAGCAGGGCTTGGGGAGCCCCTCCAGCCCTGGGCTCAGATCTTGCCAAGCCAGCCGCGGGCAGATGTCACCAGGTGAGTACTCCCCACCGCCCTGCCAGATCTCCTCTCCTTTTCAGGGGGTTAATCCAAAGTAACTCCACTTCACCGCAGTCGCGTTTAAGCCGGTGAAGGCAGAGAAATCCCCTACCAGGGGCAGCGTGGGGCAGGGTGTCTCCTTTCCAGTGCATCTCACACGAGCAGGGGCTGTGCGAAACGAGTTGGGAATTTCCTACTGCTTCCAACTTTTCACATCTCTATCTCCTTGTATTTTGTATTCCCTCCTAACCCTTCTTTTAACTTCCTTAAGGGTTGGGGAGGTTTTCAAATGAAAAGACCCCGTGCCAGCAGACATGAAATATGAGCCGGTCGCTCACGTTGTCATATTTCTCGGCTTTATTGCCTTTCAGGAATGATTTTTAAAAAATCAGACGATTTCACAAGAGATTCGGAGGGGCTCTGCACATGTTCTGAGAGCCTGGGATAGGCAAGGGCTGATTTAAGTGTGTTGTGGAGCTTAAACTCGCTTGGCACATGGAAATGTGTTTATACAACTGATGGATAAACAGCCGCGTTGGTAGCAGGGTGTTGAATAAGTATAGATGAAATTATTGAACGTTAATTGAAGCAAAACACCTGTTCTCTGCTCACGAGATGGATTGGCCATGTCTTACCTGTAATAAATATATTGGTGGAATAAAATCCTGGTGCGCCTCCTATAAATAATGATGAACTATGTCAGCATGAGAGTATATAATTTTCTGTAGTATATGAATTTAAACCAAGAAGACTCCGAGGAGTGTGGCTGTGAGGCAGAACACACGGGTTTTCAGATCCCCAGTGAATGGAAACCTCACAAGATCTGCAAAATCCATTTACTTTTACTCCTCTGGAGGTTTCTGTTTGTTCAGTGGTTTATTTTTTAGACATATCCCTGTAGTTCATCTCTCTGTAGCCTTTTCTGAGAGAGGCTTAAGGCAAACGACAGCTTCATCCCATGTCTGTCTGCATGGAGAGACCGTGTTGTGCAGCGCTGCCTGCTCCGGCTGACATTATGTAGGCGTTTATATTTTAATGCCTCGAATAGAGCCCATCAGAAATTACATGAAAAGCCCTTGTGATTGCAAAATAACTTGGGGAAGGAAAAGTCAAGGAGAAAGTGACCTCGGAGCGGGGTGTTGAAGTCTAAATGGACGAATCTTTGGGAGAGAGGAGGCAGGATGTGCGAGCTTTGCTCGGTTTGCAAACTAGATTTAGTTTAGAGATGTGATTGTTGTGAGCTGGTAAAGGGAAGTGGAACTGGAAATAGTTATTGAAAAAAAAAAAAGGAAGAAAGTCCGAAGTGGAAACTTTTTCCTGCTTTCAGAATCAGCACCAAGTGTATTTGGCTGTGAGGAAAAACTCAGAGCATTGTCAGCTTGCAGTGGAAAGCCACAGGCTTCTGAACTCACACACTGTTTATAAATACTCTTTATTGTTTGTGGAGAGAAGGGATAATTTCCAACCAGCGCTTTGAAACACACAACTGCCAAAATCCATCCTCAGCAAACAGCTCTTTGGGTTGGCATTTCTGAAGCTGAAAACAACCAAATAGAAAATATTTGCAAACTATGCCGATTTGAAGTTCGGCAATTGCCACCTTGTGCTGATTTATAAGTTTTGGCATAAGTAAGAGAAAGAGCAGATGATCCATTTCTTACCGGAAGCATATTTAAACCACTTTTGGAAGGCGATTGTTAGTATTTATTAGAACAGGCACCTTCTTCCAGCTGGTTTTGCCTCTTTACCAGAGCTACGGAGGAGGTGAAGGGGACTTGTGGGTCCTGAGGTACAGGACTGGGGGTTCGCCAGGATCTTCACCCTGAGAGGCCTTTACGGGGTTGGGATGTAACCTGCAGTACTTGGGGAATATTTACTTCTCCAGCGTAGGTTTGGAAGCCGATAAGGATAAGCTAAGAGAGGATAAAAGCTAAGAGTGAACTTCATGGCTATGGGGAGTCTGGAGACCAGATTCGGAGATAATGCAGCCTTCAAAGGGCTGAGCGTTTATTTCAGGCGATATGAAACATTCTTAAATTATAATGATAGTAATAATAATGATAATAACAACAAGAAAATAACTTTTTTTTTTTTTTTTTTTTTTTAGAAGTCAGGAAACAGAAATAAAATCTCACCATAAAGCAAACATCATTTATGAACGATACAGTTAGGCAGGTCTAAGAGGTTATGAAAGAAACTTCAGTCACAGACTCCTCCAAACACGCGAAAGCCCGAGAAAAAAAAAATCCCTTCTGAAGAGTAAAACCTATATTTTACATACTTTTTAGTGAAATAAGTTTCTGTAGCCTAAAAGCAGAAAGTTCTACCTTTGCCATTTCCTGTGTTAGCTCCCAGTTTGAATGCTGCCGTCTGTTAAAAATCCGTAAGTGGTGAGGAGGGAGGGAAAGGGAGGGAGGGGGGGAATTCCTTGTCTGAAGAGAAGCAAAAACAAGTTACACATGTGGGCAATTTTCCAAGGACCGAAAGTACACTGGCTAAAAACCCCAGTTCCAAATGAGGTTTGTAATCTCAGCAGTTAATAAAGCATTTAGATCCCCCGTAAAGTAAAAGCGTATGTGCATCTGAAAAGGGAAGCTGGAGGGAGAGAAAGTTAAAATAAAGTTTGATTGTTGTTCGGGAGCCCACATTCTGGCTACTAGGCTAATTTTCCTCCCTCCCCACCTCGCCTCCCTCCTTCAAATAATATTCAACTCCCCCGAAATAGCTGGGCTCCTGCTTCACTCCGCGGATCTTATAGCAGGAGCTGCTGGTTGCAACTGCTGCGGATTCCCCTGCCTCTGCCTTGGGGTCACCACGATGTAGCTAAGCACACACCACCAGCACCCCGAAAAATCCCCCCCATTAGTCTGGGAGAAAGGGAAGTAACAGCCCGTGGTGGTGAGAAATCTGTCGCTCCCACCCAAGAAAGAGAAGAGGGTGGGAAAACACAAGAGCAGGTACAAAAATGAAGTTGTTCTAGAATTGTTTCCATAAAACCAGTAGCATGAGCCCCAGTAAAGAGAAAAGGAGGAGTTTCTTTCGGATAGGTTCTTTCCACACCGATTTTGCTCGTGATTAAAACTCACCCCCAGTGGGGGTAATATCGGACAAGCTGGACCTTGGCTGGGGTAACTGGGGGAAACTTGGTGCATTCTCTGCAGTTGCTCCTCGTTACAAGCGCAGAAATGTGCACACCAGGCGGTTACTACGCACAAGGATAATTCTCTTTGGTAGCCATCACTGCTTCTCCTCCAGGTAAGGTCGCTCTTATCTAATTTAGAACAGAGGAGAACCAAACCGCTCCAAGGCAGGGGGGACCCCACCGCACGCTACTCCTCCCGCTCTTTCCTCTTTTCCCAGAGCCCTTGGGAAATGAGTCCCAATTCCCGTTTTCAGGCTGCAATACCGACCCCCCCCGGGCCTGATTCTGATCTTTCCCAGCCCCGTGTCCCCCATTCTCCTCCCTGGCCCTTGTTTCCTGTCTGTACATGGGTAGGAGGGAGATGGGAATCAGAAGCCCAGACATTTACAAGGCAGGTTAGTGGTTGCCTATGGGGACATTATTACCGAACAGTTTATGATTAACTTTCCCAGATTGTCCTTTTCCGTTGAAGGGCTTTGAGGCAGGGCACAAGCAGCACGTTGTTTCTAAGGAAGGAGGCACAGGGCTTGTGAGTTGGGTGGAAAACTCCGACTTATTTTACGCTGTTTGACTTCCCTCTCCTCCCCTCGAGCGGCTGTTGGTTTTCTAGGCGCTGTGCCTGCTAGAATCACCAGTTTCGGGAATAAAGCACACACCAATTTAAAAGCAATACAACGTTTTGGTTGGTTTGTTTGTTTTCGTTTCCTTTTAACGCTTCGAGTGGGCAAAAAACCCCAAACCAACAAAACCCAACTGAAACCCAAGTAATCCCCCGGCCACAAAAAGTAGCAGCAGATGGTGGGATAGACCCTGGATATGGTATCAGAGTTTAATTCTTCAAACCTGGAAGGGAGATCCAGTCCCAGGCTTATTTAGCCATGTCCTGGACCATGGGAAACTTGGTTTTATGCATATTTGAAACACTGATGCAAGGAAAATCACTTCCATGAGATGATTGCTCACACACACAGGCACACAACTCCACAGGCTTCCAGTGTGCAGACAGTAGAACGGGTGGACTCCATCCAAGCACACACTCTGGCACTCAGAGCTCTCCAAAATTCCTGTCTCACATGGATTTTTATAGTATTAGGTTGATTAAAATAAACTCTACCAGCGTATTCCCACGCGCAACATGTTGAGATTCAGAGGAAGGATGTGGGCAAGCTATTGTGGGCATTTCTGGCATCATCTAAGCCCTTTTATTTCGTGAACCTAGCAGCCGTGGTCCTCGCCCAGGTTTGTCTGATATTTAATGAACTCCCAGATCAATGTCCAACAATGAGCACCAGCCGCGCATCTTTGCGCGGTTACGGGCTTACAGACCGCGGCTTGGTAATTATCGGTCTCCAAAGACGTGGGCATGTTTTCCTACGAGCTGCGGAAGCTCCTCGGTGACTAAATATGCAATATCCAGCCCGTTCGGCATTTTTATCTCCGTAGGAAAAACCACCGGGACCAGATCACCATCCCATTTATGCCTATAAATGCCACCCGCCCAGAGCCAAACGTGATGGGCAGCGGGACCTTTCATAAGCTTATTTTATCTATGAGGACAATTAAACTCAGGAGCCGGACACCGTTCTTTTTGTTCTCTAAGCCCACATGGTATCGTTTATGCGGAGGTGTAGATCACAACTACTAAGCTAAGACACACTTAAACGTCCTTATAGAGGTGTGTATGATGTATTTTCATGCGAGACACAAAGTTTATTGCGCACACAGAGGGGTTGCTGAGCCTGTCACTGGGGAGGGGGGGTGCTTGCCTCTGAGAGGCGCCGCAGCCTAATTAGAGCCTTAATAAGCTCTTGATGATTCGGGGCCTGATTGCGCTGGTCTCACAAAAGGGTCCCTGAAATGGGGATTTAAACAAAGAAACCGTCACCCCCAAGTCGGGGGGGGGGGGGGGGGGGGGGCGAGTTTGAGCCGGGCTTAGCGGGGGGAACACGATTTAGGGGGACACAGAGGCCCGGAGCTGAGCCGGACTTAGGGGGATGATGCTAAAATGGACTTAGGGGGTACACGGGCCCGGGACTGAGACGGACTTATAGGGGACACAAGCCCGGTACCGGTGCGGTCCAGGGGATGGAAGAGGGGGGAGATACAGGACTGCCACCCCTTCCCCATCCTTCCGGGGCAACTACCCTCAGCAAACAGAGCGAGGAGGATAACTGGAGTAAATCAGGTAGTTTGATGTTCTTGTGTTTAAAATTAAAAGCCCAACAACATGAAACTACCTAATTCACCGAGCAGTTCTAGCGAAGCCCTGGGTCAAAGGCTAACCCCCACAGCCCCCCCCCAAAGGCGCCGGGCGGCCATTTTGTCCGGCATCAGCCCCAACCTGAACTTCTGCAATAGCGAACAGTTGCTTGGAGACAAAAGCGACAAAAGGACCTTTTCAGAGACGAAATAAAACCCCTCGGACTGCGCGGAGCAAACTATTCATCTGATTTCCTATGTACAGTGTCTGGAGCGGATCCCTCCTGCAGGACTTTACAAATAGTTTACAAATAGACCAGAGGAAACAGTAAAATGCTATTGACTTTGAGAAACAAGCGATTATCGCAGCTATAAAAAAGAGCAAAAAATCCCTAAAGTTCTCCCTCCACCTCCTTGGAAAGCTAATTTAAAGGATCGTTTCCAATATGAAGCTGATTTATCAAGACGTTGTATTAAACCACTATTATCAGATTCTTTTTCCCCCCATCTAAACCTGCCAGTGTCTGAATAACTTTCCGCAGGGAATAGAGTTAAATCAGTGAGTTCTCGGAATAAAAGCAATGAATTCATATTCTCCTCCCCTGAAAGCAAGTATAACGTGAGTCATTTAAAGGTAAAAAAATTTAAAAGGGCGTGGGAGGGAATCAAGAACATATAAATCAATTAAAGCAAGAGAAAAAAGCGTCATTGTGACTATTTCATAGGTGTAAATAGCGACACAGAGAAACTTACTGTGTCCTTTCCTCCCTCCAAGGCGCTCACGTTATAAAATAATGACTCGATGGCTATAAAAAGCAGAATTAAAGCTGAGGAGAGGGGCCGGGCCTCGGGGACTTCACTGAGCTCCGAGTAACTTCCGCGGGGGGGGGGGGGGGGGGGGGGGGGAGAAGTTTGGCAGGAAAAAGTCCAGAATTCCTATTTAGGGAAAAAAAAATATGAAAAATAAAAAAGGACGGGAGCTCCCCAGCCCATCGGATCATTTATGTATATAACATAAAGTCAATGTCTTATCTTGTAAACTGGGGGGGGTGGGGGGGGGGTTATCCTTACGTGGATTAAAGAATTACACAGGGTGAGCAAGAGGAAGGATGAAGTCTGGAGGACAAGAGGCCGAGACAGCCCCGGCCCGAAAGGGTGAGTTTAGAGGAGTTTAAAAGTTCATTGAAGGAACACATCCTCCGAGTCCAAGGGATGCCCGGAGGAGCCAGAAACGCGACTGTAAGTTAACTTCATACGGTTTGAAAAGCCTTAAGAGCCGGGATGGGACGCTATATAAATCTATTGGACCGGAAACACAAAAAACTTAGCCACGTTGTTGAACTTCAAACACTTTACGCCAGGTCGGGAGGGGCGGAATCCGAAAACAAACAAACCAACCGACCCATCGAGAACCTGCCCCCCAAACCGTCACTGGAAGGAGAATAGGGAGGGGGGGGATTTTGGGGGGAATATTGCCAGCCTGGGGAGGTTGTGGTTTTATTTTGGGTGAGTTAGGGCTCTCTCAATGCGCAATCGTCTGATTCCGCACCTTTGTTACAGGAGGTAAGTCGAAATTAATATACATTTTCCCATTATCCCCCCCAGTTCCTCATCTCTCTCCTTTTTGATGCACAAATATTGGCAGGTTCAAGTTTAAATCAAGCCTGCAAAGGGAAAGAACTGAAAGTTTGCTATAAAACTTCAATTAGGTTTACACATGAGGGACCTATAGTATTATAATACCTCTAGTAAGTATATGTGATGCGTGTTTGCACGCAGGCATACCTACACCCTGCTGTACTTACATGCACCACTCCTATAATAACTCAAATTGGTCGAATAATAGTTTTAATTTTATTTGACAAATAATAGTTTTTATTGGTTGATATTTTCTCTTTCCTACAAAGAAGATTAAAAAAGCCTCCAGCCCCACGGCTTCACTTCTTATACCAATGCAATTTGTAAAACAAAAGTGGTGGTCACACTTGAACTCGTCCTACTAAAAGCTCTTTCTTTCAGACAAAACAGGCAGGAGGAATATATTTTAGCAGAGCTTTCAATGCTGCAACTTGGAAATGGAGTCTCCCCCCGCCCCTAAATTGCAGGCTGAAAACATAAATAAAGCAAAGCACTCAAGATAAGGGTGAAAAACAAAACTGCATGTGCCATTTAATTTCACGATTAGGTGCAAAATAAATAACGGGGGGGGGGGAGGAGAGAAACAAGAAAAAGAATCCCAAATCTAAGTAGGTGATGTATGAGGTTTAATTCTTAGGCTGGAATAACATTTTAAGGTAATGGAATGCATTTTTTTCCCCTTCTGGCTGTTGCTAAAGTTTTAAAAGACATTTTAAATTCAGACATCAAAGACAAGTTGGAGCTCTTAGACAGCAAATGGATGTCCTGGCTATAAGATAACTTCTGCTTGTCAGGGGAATAAGTACTAAAATAATTAATAGGCTGGGATGGGCTGGATTTCAAGTGTTTGCGTGAGCATTTATCAGTAAATGTATATATGTGTGCATATCCATTACGCGCACGCACGTACATAATAGAAGAATCTATTACAGATCATCCAAGGGAAATGGCACTGAATCTCAGGATCTCATTACGGGTTTCTTTGTGACTTACTTAGATCTTCACAAAGAAGTATTTTTATTAAAATATGGTTATAGCAGCTGGTTTGCACAGCTCCCATTCATCAGCATTAGCCTTTGGGAGTATTTGGTGTCTGCTCCTTAGGAGCCAGGCGGATGTTCCCAAACAGAATATGTTACAAACGGGAGGTGCCTGTCGCATTTATAGGGGGAAAAAAAGGAGATTAAAAAGTTGGCCTTAAGCCCTCCTCCTGCCCCGCTTTCCCCCCTTCGCACGGCTCTGCCTGCGAGTGGGAAACAGCTCGGCGTGGGCTTTTCCTCTCTTTCTTCCAGCTCTCCATCATGAAAGGACAGAGCAGCCACACACACAGAACTGCGCCGTGATACTGCAAAGAGATGTGTGTGTATGTACATATTTTACGCTAACGCTTGAATCATTGCAGCTCCGGTAATAACAGTAACTTTAAACAGAGGAATAAATGAATAAATGCAGCTCCCCCGGCTGCCGGGGCTGCATGCCAGGGCTCCGGGAGGAGCGGGCTGAGCCTCGCTGAGCTGCTCCAGCCCCGGCGGCGGCCGGACCCGTGGCCTCGGGGCGGCGCTCGCTGGCCGGGCTGGGCTGGGTCCAGGGCGCTGGAGGCCCGGCCACGCTCCTCAGGGTCCCTGCCAGCTCGGGGGGGGCTTTGCTTCCTCTGCCAAGGAGAAATAAACGTTTTTACCTTTTTTTTTTCCTTTTTCCTATCCTTTTTATTTGTTTATTTTTAAATAAAAATTAAATTTTCTGCCTTAAGACGCATTAAAAAAAAAAAAACAAACAAAACCAAACCAACACAAAAGCCTCCAACCAACAAACAAAACCAAGCGAAAAACCTCCACCAAAACAAGCAATAAGACCCACAAAAACACCAAAACAAACAAAAGACCCCCATAAAAGCCCCAAACAACAAAACCCAACAGCCAAATCGCATTTCTCTGAAGCCCCGTAGAGCTCTTATGACCCACGCAGAGAGTTTTGCTACGCCAAATTCCGGGGGGCGTAAAAGGTGGGAGGCTCAGGGGTGCCCCGGTCCCAGTGGGGGTGCCCGGGGGTCCCGGCAATGACGGGCGCGGAGGAAGGTGACGGAGCCGAGGGTCGGGGGGAGCCCCGAGCTGCGGGTCCCCCCACTGGGGTGAAGCGGAACCCAGCAGGGCGGCATCGCCCCGGCTACTTGTTGCTGCGTTAAGTTTTTCTCCGAGGGAAGGGAGACACGAGTGAAGTGAAATGGGGCCCTTTGGAGACCCCAGCCCGGCCTCACTCACCCCATCGGGGCCGGGCTGCGGGATTTGCTTTTCCATCTTGGGGTTTTTCCTTCCCTAGCCCTCGGAACCTCGAAACGCTCCTCCCGTAGCCGGGGAGAGCCTGAGCCCCTGGTTTTATACATGAAACCCGAAATCAAATTGGGTCATTAGACCAGGCAGGGAAACCCAAGGAATGACCCACGCTTGTCCTGGGAGCCCCTCTTCCCCTTCTCACCCATACCCAGAACCCGAGGAATTGAGGGAAAGCAAATTCTGCAAAGCACCGGGTTTAAAAACAGAATCCAGGTAAAAAACCCACCAACAATGTCCCCCTCGCTGCGGCAATTAACCCGAAAACTCCAATTAATGGAAAAAATCTAATTAGCCGGAGGGAAAAGGCGACTGCAGGAGCCTCCCTTCTCTCCGTACTCCCCGTTTCTCAACAGGGCGAAAGAAACCCCGACGGTGCGAGGAAACCAGAAGAAAAGACAGCGGAGAAGGCAGCAAAGAGGCCCGTAAGCATCTTCTCCCCGCACCCGACTTTAATTTGGGGTATCCGGAGGTGCCGAGGGGGTCTTTGCAGGCTCAGGGCTGAGCTCAGCTCGGCCGCGGGGTCCAGGACCCACAAACCTGGGAACGGGGAAGAGCGGCTTCACTTGTAGGGTGAAATATTAGTTAGTCTTCAGACATGCGGTAGAGTTTTGGAGTTGGTCAAATGAAGCTTCCTTTAATCAGCAAAAGAGGCTTTGGGAGGAGCGGTTGGTTGCTAAGCCTTAAAAAGTCATTTTTACAGGTACAGAAGAGTCAGAAACCTTACGTTGGCTGTCATTAAATAAAATAAATGAGTAAAATTTGTTCGAGAAGCCTACGGGGAGATAAATCGCTCGAACGAGCACATTCAACTTTCCTGAATTAAGCCAAGACCATTACAGATCCCGCAACTAGTGCGAGGATTCATTTTGCCCCACGTATTCTCATGGTAGCAAAACATTGCTAAAAATCTTCGGTTTAATAATTTTCAGGATAGTTTTTGTTTCTTTATAGAATTTTTCCCCTTTGCTCTATTTCGGAGTATTCTTAATTACATTTAAAGCTTTTTAAGAGCTTTCCAGAGGGGAAAAAATGGGAGATGAAATGAGACATATTAATAAATATTCGCTTGAAATGATCGACAGGAATATATCCAACATCTTAAATAAATTATTCCATTTGTCCCCGTTCCATACATTCGTTGGGGAATTCGATTAAGCCTGGCTCCCTTCAATTATTTACAGCAGCCCTCTGTCCCGGAGACTTTAATAGGTTTCTTCTCTGGTTTTCAACATTGTTATCAGAAATCCATAAAGCAGGGGAGGGACAGGAAATTAAATGTAAAGGTACCTCATTATGGCACAAGTGCTCTCCCAGCTCTCGCTGCGGACGGACGCGAGTTTACACGGACGGAGAGAAACCCAAAGGAACATGAAAAGGCTGAGCCCCCTCCTCAAGTGGACTTGGCAATCCTGCCGGAATGACCTTCTCGTTTCACGCCTAGGAAGAAGCCTTCCTCCCCATCCCGCAGGGCTCGGAATCAGCAGAGAGGGAGGAAGAAGGAGAAAGGAGAATCCCGCACACGGTAGAGTCATGTAAGTAGAAAGCGTGGGTTGGATTGCTATCACTGAAACTATTTTACTATTACTATATTCCTATTATAGAGGCTGTAATGCGGGGATTTATTCCGTAAGCCTTCGAGCCGAGCAGGATTTCTCTGCGCTGAGCTGGAGCCCAAATCCCCGGGTCCTTGGCGCACGTCGGTGGATTTAATCATATAGAGAAATAAAGAAGTGATGCTAATGATGAAAAGTCGGACCAATGATTACAAAATAGAGTCAAAACTCGCAGCAGAGAAACAGGCTGGTGGAGAAGGGGAATACGAGGAGCGCGGCTTTCCCTCCGATCTGTTTTAAAAGAGAGCTTGAGGGTTTTAGGAAGACGGAGCATGGAATTCTGATGGAAAAAAATGAAGAAGAGGGAAGAAAAGCGAGTCTGCTCGCCCTCCGAAAGGAGCCGGGCTAGCGGTTTGCTACACGGGCGTCGGCAGCTGAAGAAGAGGATAAAGCATCCTCGGGGAAGAAGAGGATAAAGTATTCTCGGGAAGCTACATGTGGGAAGTTATAGGGAATCGACACGTTAGGAAAACGCCTCCCGCGAGGCCGAGCCCAGCGCTCACTTACCTGCCCGTGCCTCTCCTCTCTGTCTTCCTTCCCTTCCTCTTAACCACACCAGGGAAATAAATAAATCACGGCAGCGCCTCTCCTCCGCAGAGGAATCCTTCCACCACTTGTTAGAGCCCAGCCCCAGCTCCGGCTGATTTGATTTTTAAATGATTACTATTATTAGTTAATCCTAGGCAGTCGTCCCGATTGAACGTTAGGCTTGATTGAAAGCGAGAGCTCTGTAAATTAATTTTTAACCAAAGAGCTATTGTGTTAGCAAAGGGGGGGGAGAAAGAGCCCCAACACCTTCCCTCCCCCTGTCTAGACAAAATCACTGTTTTGACGGCAAATTGCAGGCTGCTTCCCCCTCCTCCCTGGCTCCTGCCTGCTCGCCGCCTTCTGCTAGAAAGCAAGGGGAGGGGAGTTTAATATTTTATTGATTTGGTTCACCCACCTTCGAGGTCTGGTGCAGTTTTAGCATCTTTAGACCTGCCTAAAGATGGAGCTTCCTGCCGCAAGGGAAAAAGGGAAAGAGAAAAAGGGAAAAGGGATAAAGGAACAACACCCCCCCCCACCCCTCCGGACTTTATCTTCTCTTCCCCCCCCACCCCGGTCCATAAGTCTCCAGCACAGGGCCTTCTCCTCACCCCCTCCTTGGCAGTCTGCTCCTCAGCCGGTGCGAGCCCCTTCCGGGTAGGGGAGACCCGAGAGGCACCCCAGAAACAGCGGTGGGTAATGAGTGGGGAGCCGCTCTCCGACGTGACACACACACACCCCCGAGTCGGGAGATGTCGAGGGGGTACCAGGGGGGTTCCAGCCTCGCTGCCCTGGCAGGACCCGCCCCTCCGTGCTATGGGGGGGACCCCAAGCTTGGATTGGGAGGCAGGATTCTCTCTCAGTCCTGGCTGCTGGCTTCTCATTTCTATCCGCAAAGGAGGTGAGCGGGGGACACCCCCTTTGCCCCCCATTTTGCAATAGGGGAGGGCGGAGAGAGAGAAGATGCTGGCGGGGAAGGGGGAGAGCGGCAGCCAGGGAAGGAGCGGGCTGGGGCTTTGCAAAGAAGATATTTTGGGGTTGGGGGTGAGCGGGGGGAGGTCTCTGACGATTGACTTATCTGTTGGAAAAGGCGTCTGCAGGCGTCTCACCAATCCAGGGCGGCCGAGGCTGCTGAGACCATCCCCTGGTGTCAGTTTTAATGGGGAACTTCACCGTTTGCGGGGTGTGTGGGTGTGCAGTTTTTAATGTAAAGACCCGCAGCTCCAGCCGCTTTCCCGTCGCGCACCCCCTCTCCCGTTTCCCGGACGGTTCCCTCACATCTCTATTTCCAGCCGCCCCCATTTTGGGTGTGGGGGGTTATTTTGGGAAAACCCCTTGCAGAGGTGAAGCGGGAGCCTGCGGCTGTGCCAATGCGTGTAAGCCCATCCCAAAACCATCAAGTAGAGGAGAAAGGGGCCTGGGAAGAGCTGACGTCCCGCTCCCCGAGCTGAGCCCGGTGTTCGCAAGCCGAGCTCGAAGCCTTTGCCCCTTGCATCGCACCTTGCCTGCAGGCTGGGCACAGCAAATATTAAAAGCTATATATTAGCTACTGAAGGCCAAATAGCTGCAGGCAGAGCAACTCCTCACCCTCTCGGTGTATTCCTCATGTTCCGACTCAACTAACATTATTCCGACCCTTTTCCAGCAGGAATCCGAGTTCTCGACCGGTGACTGGGGCCGCGAAGGCTTGGGGGGGATCTCCCCACTTTGGGGGTTGTCTGAGGGCATGTCCAGCACAAGGGAAAGCTGGGTTTCCTAGGCTGGATCCAGAAAGAATTTAAACGCAGGATGAAATGCTCTTCCGCACAGGACTATTTAACAATCAACGTGAATTAATCCTGACTCTGTCTTTAAGAAAAAACGATGGTTTGTGGCACAGCCCTCCTCAGGACTGACATCGCAAAGGAGAAAAGGAACCGAACCTCAGCCCCATCGGCAGCTTTCCCATGGATGGATGCACCGTTTCCAGAACGGCTCGGCCTGAAAGCATTGAGAAAAGGGGAGATTCGGTTCTTCGGTAGAATCTATTTACCCAATTTCACCACTTGTAATACACTTTCCCTTCTGGAAATGAGCCTGCGGGGACTGGGTGCTTCTGGAAACCTACTAAAGCATTTAGTAGTTGCATCCGTTTCTATATTCGCGACACAGTCACAAAAAAATACAAAGAATAGGCCGATTTAAATAGGTACTAACGGGCAATAATAATAATAAAATGATAGAAGGAGGAGTGGGGGTTTACAGGTTTTGGAAACCATTAAATATAAACCAAAACCTCACATTGGAAAAAAAAAAAGACCCCAAACCAAACCCAGGCAAACCAACCCCTGCTATAAAACCGCGAGGGAGGAAGAGCGGGGAACATTTCTGAGAGCTCCGAGCCTTGGCGGGTGTTCTCCCCTTTCTTTCCAGCCTCTTCCAGCTCCGGCGCTCCTCCTGCCCGGGACAGCTTGGAGGAACCCGCACTTCTCCGAGCCCCAATCGCGGGTGCTGAAATTGTGGTGTTTCCCCTCATTTCATCTCCTTTCAGCCTCCCATCTGTTCCAACAGGTTCCCCACTCGCTCTCGTAACGGGCCTTTGCCTAATTACAAATGAACCTTTCCTCCTCCATGGTCGGATCCTGCACTGCGGTCTTCGGGGGAGGGAGCGGACACACTTTGCCCTTCAGCCTCCGTCCTTCTCTTCCCCTAGGAACCGCTTTGCGCACTGATCCGAAGCGTAATCCGTGGGTGCTTCCAGCAAGCTGGGGGACAAAACCAGCGTGCGCCTGAGCGGGACCCGTCGTGACCGTCCCCCCACCCTGACCCCCGAGGCCGCGGAGCCGGGGTCCCCTCCGTGCACTTGGCCCCTTGTCGTTACCATCTTCCCATTACCGGGAGCCTTTGGGGAATGGGGAAGGGCAATGGGAAGGATAAACTGGAGCAGGACTTTTAAAGGGAAAATCCAGAACTGTGGTTTCAGGGTATCTCGGCTAAAAGGAGTGAAGATATCTGCTTTTTTTTTAATCTTTATTTCCTAGCCAAAATCTGTTGGAAAAGCAAGAAGAAAAAGGCAGCTGCAACCCGCGGGCTGCGATCCTCGCAGGGAAGAGGACAAGGGACATGATCATCCCCTGGCAAGGACCCTCGGCCCTCAAGAGAGGTTTTCTTATGAAAAACCTCGTCAGTTGACACAGGGACCTCCGAAGGGAGGCTGAGGGGATGCTCGGGATGTTATCACCGCTGAAGGGTCCGGACTGAACACAAGCCGTTAAAGCGAGTAGGGGCTTCGCTCCCTCTTACTCTGGGCCAAATCCTGACAATCGCTCCTGGACTTGATTCCAGCCGAGGTCCCTTCCCCTCCCCACCATAGCGGCCTTTACTAAATTTACTTCGCTTTCGGGTTTTCACACTGAAGCCCCGCCGCTACCATAGTGGGGGTCTCGGGGCGGCGGGTCCGAGGGTGGGGGCACGCAGTGAATTTTGCTACATAATACAAATCCCACGAGAAACAACCCCAAAAGGCTCCCTCTCCAGGTTTGCTGCCGCAGATTTTAACGGGCTTTGCCACCGGTTCGGGAAGCTACCGGCTTCGGTCTAAGCATCCCAGTCCCAGGGAGCAGGGGGCACCCCCGGCAATAGCCTTGTGCCCCCGGTTCATTGAGAAACCTTCACGTAAAAGTCACTTTACATCTCCAGAGCCTGAAAACTACCAGGTAACAACTTTTTACGACGCGAATCCCAGGACAAGTTTTCATTTCATCCCTTAACTCTCCGTCCCTTTCTCCCCTGGCTGCATTTCCCAGCAAATTGACCCCTCTGGGTTTAGTACGAACATAAACGCTCAAACCTTGCAACAGGAGCTGATTCACGACCTTAAACCGCAGGATTTGCTGGCCATCTGGAGCTGAAGTCTGATTTTTGAGCTGGGGGGATTTTTTCTTTAAAAGTCCTTGGGACCCCCATGACGGTGGGGAAAGCCCCTCTGCAGCTCCACTCTCTGCAGGAAGGTGCTGAGGCTGGCTTGTCCCGAAGGGTTTCCTGGCTCTGGGACATCCCAACAGCTCCCACGTAGGCTCAGCTGTCCATGCAGAAAAATCCCCATCCAATTCCAGTGGGAGAAGCTCCTCGGACGTGTTGCTTCTAATTACTTGCTCTTCGGAATCTGAAGCAGGAGCTTGTTGTGGGCAGAAGGAGGTAAAAGAAGAGGAAAGTGGCACTGGAAATCCAGCCAGGGAAAAAGTACAAGAGCAAATCCATGGCTTAACTCCCCTTGAAAGTGGATGGACATGAGCCCTCCTCTCCCTCTTACCCCGCTGGCCCATGTCCGGGAACCTTTGGCTCCTGGGTTTATAGTTCTCCTCTCTGTAGTGTCAGCATTTCATGCCCTTGACAATACAACCTCGCCTTTTCCAGTCCCTCTGAAGATCCGGATCTCAAATAATGCAAAGAAAGAACCCCTCAAAACCTTCAGCTTCAGATTGTTCCAGTGCTCTGGGGGTCGTGTGGGTCTTTAGATAAAGAAATCAAATTAAGAGACCCCAAAATCAAGAGGTGAATCGCAAGAGTGAAACGAGATGGTGGATCCAGCAGCAGAGCTCAGCATCATTTCCCTCTGACAGAGCAAAGGCAAGTTGTGGCACCATCCTGAACTCTTTAGTTTGCATCCATGGGAGATGGGGGCCTTTTAAGGTCTCTTCTCCCTACCCCACCCCCAGAGCCATTACCCCTCATATATTATTTTTACTAAAGTGGTGGGATTTTTTTTGCCTTTCTTGGAGGAGGAGGGATTTGTGCAGCCAGATCCAAGGAATTTGGAGAGAGGGAGAGAGAGATCCCCCTGTTGACTAGAGAGATGTTGTTCTTGGGATTAGAGATGTCTGACCTTGAAGGTCGCAGGTCACGGTCTTGAATAAGGAGCAGGAGTGTGAGGCTGGGATTGAAACTTGAGGTGTGTCTGCTGGAGATCACAGGGAAAAGTCTTCCAAACAAAGAGGAATGCCTCCATTGGGGTGAGAAAGAGCAACTTCCCCAAGAATTATGGGCTCCTTCCGGAGGGTTGCATACCTGCAGACCGCCCAAAGGATGTGCTGCGGCTGAGGGAGGGGAGAAAGGAGTGAAGAAAGGAGGGGAGAAAGGAGGGACAGGATGCCTGGAGCCAGAAGGCCCCATTATTTATTACTATTTGTGTTCTGGGGAGGACTAGGGGCCCCAGTGCTGGCGGCTTTATGAAGATAGGCAGAAAATGGTAGAAAGAGCATCCCACCATTGGGAAGCCTTGAAGTGGAGGGTAGGGAGCAAGGAGGCTGCTCATCTTTGCAGGAAGGGAAGAAAGGAAGGGATTTCTCCCAAGGGCAGGGAAGTAACACAGAGGCACAGCGGGAGGCTGCATCTCCAATCTGTGTCCAGCACAACAGCGATGAAAATCTCTGTGAGATCCCATGGGGAGTCAGTCACAGCTGCGTGCCTCGGTTTCTCTCCCCAGAATGCCAATCAGGGGAGCAAAGAACACTTCAGGCCTTGTCTCAGGGCAGCAGGGGTGGAATAGACTACAGAAATCTTGTTTCTCTGCTGGGATCTCTATCCAAATGAGGAAAGTAGCTTTTTTAGTGGCCCAGAGACATTGGGCTTGTGCCCAAGGACTCCACAGATGGAGGTTTGTGTGCGTCTGCTTCTGGGTAGCTGTGAACAGGCTGTATCCGTGCTCTGTCCAGGGGATGAGTCTACACAGGTGATGTGAGCAGGATAACAGCATGATCCCACTGATGTCCCTGATGAGGGCCTTCCCATGCCACCAAAACCAGGCAGCACCATGCGCCGCTGGCAACAGGTCCCTCTGGCTGTTCAACACAGCATTAAAGTCCACGGTCAAATGTATGTGGGTCGGTCCCCTGGGCCATGAGGAATGAAGAACATAGACTTTGAAGATCCAGGACCTTCAACACAACCTCCCTGAAGCCCCAACATTTGAAGAGCCTCAGCTCCAGACCCTCTGCTGATGTCAGTATGGTCTAAATGACCTCAAGGGCGAAAAGCCTTTCTGAAGAGAGCGATGAGGATCTTATCGTGTCACCCCTTCAAACCACGCCAGAAGGATCTGCTGGAAAACTCCACAGGCCAGGATTTGCTGCCATGCTTAAGCCCATCCTTTAGATCTTTCCCTTCCTGTTTCAGGCCCGGTGGTCGGGAAGGGAAGGGAAGGGAAGGGAAGGGAAGGGAAGGGAAGGGAAGGGAAGGGAAGGGAAGGGAAGGGAAGGGAAAGGGTCGTGGGGAGAGCAGCCCCTGTCCATGGAGCGTCCGCGAGCGACACTAGAGGGAGCCCCGGGCTCAATTAATTAACGGCCGAGAATTAACCCAGAGGGAAAAGCCCTGGGGCTGGGAGAGCAAATGAGAATTCATTTACCCGTGCGTCTACTGGCATTCCGAGCTGCATTTATACTGATATATCTACATCAGCGTATCACATATACCAGGGGTTTATGTACGGGTAAACCCCTCCCTCACGTGTAGCAGTGGGATGACACTAATCCCAAACGCAGCTGAGGAAATAGCTTTGTGTGTTGTGATCGGATTCAGGGCAATTTGGGCCCTCATTGATTTAAACGGCTGTCAGACCCACTTTTCCTTCTGCCTAGGTGTTTATTCTTCACTTTGAAGCACTTGAGGGAAAGCAGAAGGCACCAAGCTGGCTCCAAAATGTCCTTTTTTTATACCAGTATTGATTTTTAAAGTGCTTCTGGAGGAAGGGGAAATGGAAGGAATAAATATTAAGGAATTCAGTGTTTCCCAGCCGGGCTCCCACCCAGGGAGGCCAGAGCAGAGCTGCTCTAGGGAGATTGCCAGGCCTGATCCAGAGTCTCCCGAATGCAACGGAACTGCAGCCAAGAGGTGAGGGTCCCAAGGCCAGGGAACCCTTGGGTCCAGTCTGAGTGGCTGCAGCAGGGTCTTCTGTTTTATGGGGTGCTCATAGGGTGCTGCCTGCATGCAGAAGGGTTTGCAGGTCCATCCTGAGCCCCAGCCTCAGTTTCCCCCCCCCCACCCTGCACCCCTTGAAACCTTTCCTGCATGGTGCAGAGCTCTGCTGAAGGTAATGGGGGGGGTTCAGGGCAGACTTAAACAGAGCTTCTCGGGGTGGGGAAAGGGGAAAGCAGCCCCAAAACATGGTGTGGTGGATGTGCTTGGGCTTGAGTGTGAGCAAAACTGAACCAAAAGGGAGCTCAGCAGAAATGAGGTCATAAAAGCTGCTGTTGGGCTTATTTATTATCGTTTTAATCTTATTAACGTCCCATTCAGTGGCTCTTTGGAGAATAAAACACTGAAAGTGTGTATTTATCTTGGCAGAAACCAACCAACCTTCATAAAACTGCATCTCTTGGTAAAGAAAATAAAGGGGGATCAAACCTTTCTGAAGTTTAATATTGTCTTCTCAATTAACTACTCTAATATTGCCTAAGTCTGCAGGAGGGGGTGGGAAACGAGAAAGTGGCAGAATTATGTTCAGGCTGTACTGTATCCCATGTCCTAGGTGTAAATAATGCTCCTGTTAATTTAAAACCAAGGCTGCCAGTCTTTACGACTTCACTGCACTCCCATTAGCTCTATCTTTATACAGTGTCGTGGGTGCAAATAGATTGGGTTGAAAACTTCCCCCAGAGCCACTTTAAAGTGACTTCTAATCTTTCCCTTTAGTGGTGTTAATTCAACTTCACAAGAGCGTTTGAAGCACCATTAGGCAGAGAAACGGCCCTTCTCTCCTGCTGGTGCCCTTATCCAAATAGAAACACTAAAAAAGATGCTAAGAAATCTGTTTCAGATCAGGCCAAGTCTCTGGAGAGCAGCTGAAGGAGATGTGGCCTCCCTTTTAAGGCGACTTAAATCCATAAAGGATTTGTGCTTTGCATTTCTCTATCACTGGCTCCCGGAGGTCTCCAAGCGCATTGGGAGCCTCCTGCCTCAGAGCATGTGGAGCAAGAGACAGCACCTGCTGGAAACAAGGACACAGAAAGAGCTGGGGACACAACCAGGGAAAGAACAGAGTCCACGTAAGCCAGGCTGGCTGAATGGTGGCATGCTGCTGGGGTGGTTTTTATAGCAGGACACTGAGGGAAGGTGGAAAGTGGTAGGCCATGGTCATGTCTGTATGTCTGTCCATCATCGTGGGGGATAGGGGTGAGCAAAAGCCATAGTGTTATCTGTCATCAGTGGGAATATGGCTGGGCATTAGCAAGAAACTGGTATTGCAAATGACAACAGACTCATCAATGCTGCTGGATGGAGGAAGGTTTGTCGCTTGCCTCAGCCCGGTGCACCATCCAGCCCCACTTCCAACACCAACCCCAGCTTCCAGCATAGCCCAGAAGATGCATGGGGAAAAGTGGCATGCACAGAGTGCACCGCTGCTGAGGATGAAGTCCCAGCCTCAGCAAGCAGCAGGGTAAGAACCTTTCTGACCTGGTGGCTCTGCCTGGACAGATCGGGCTGATTAAGAGCCCAAATCGGATGCATCCTTCAGTAGTCTGTTGGATCCCTTTTTGACTCCCATATTCCCCTGGGCCCTTCCTTTCAGCTTGCAGGCTGGGACAGGTCTCTGTCATCCCCTGTCTCCATCATCCCACTGTTCCTGGCAGCGGGGTCAGCAATGAATGGTGTGGTTACCCCAAGTTTTGACAAGGAAAATCTTCCACTACAGGACGTTGTGCCCCAGGAGATCCCCGTTGTCCCTGGGCTCTGGCAGGTGCAGGGACTGCAGCCTAAAGGGAAGGAGTGCAAGGTCGTGGGATGCGACTTTCTCCTCTCCTCCAGGAGAGGGCAACCCCTGGCTGGAGCTGAACTGAGAAACGCTGCTTTAAAAGGGATGCTTGGGAGGGTTTTCCTCTTTCGCTGCTCCTTCCAAGCAAAAGCTCAAATTACTGTGATGGAGGAAGGCTGTAAAATGGAAAACACAGATGGGGAACTTAGGGGAGTGTTGGTTTGGGGTAGCTTTTTCTTTACACGGTGGCATTTGTTAAATACAAACTGGCTTTATGAAAATGAAAATGCAGAGTTAGAAAGAAACTCGAGTTCCTTTTGAATCAGTAACTTTCTGTGGGATGATCCAATTACAAGCATATCTGCCCATTTTTTTCATTAGACTTGGGTTGAATTTCTCTTCTTTAATCTTCTTTCCATTTAAAACGCGGTCAGAATATGCAGGGCTATGTGTAATCTCTTTCTCAACCTCCTCCAAACACTTGATTTCCACCACACAAGCTGTTTATTTGTGCAATACGTTCTCGCACCGACAAATGCACTGTTCACCTGCGCTGTAGGGACAGGCTGGTGAGCAAGACCCTGGCAGAAGTGTATGCCAAGTTTAATTCTACATCGTTGGGTAACAGATCAAACAGCTCAGCCTCTTCTCTCTCTGTTTCCCCCTCTGCAAAACAAGGACCATGAAACTGTCACAGTTTGCAGGATGCCCAAGCGCAGAAGCCATGAATTAAACCTAATGTTCTTCAGATGTCCTCTTAGGAGAGGGATGTGAAGACCCAAGCCAGTGTTTTCAAATGTGTTTTACTATGCTTGAGAGGTGTCCCACGTGTGTCAGTGAAGCTGCTTTTGAACATGGCCTGAACTTTGCTCTTGAAGGTGTCCAGGAGCTGGTGGGAGGGGAAGGTGAAGAAAGGACAAGGGCTCAAGATGCTTCTAAGTAAAGTCACGACTTGCTTGAGGAGGGCTGCTCAGCACCTCCATGATTTCCCTTCCTGATGTACAAGTATTGGAGGGGAAGTGGGCATCCCACTGCGCCACTTCATCCCAGTGAGGGCCTAGGGCTCAGAGAAAGAATATCCAGAAAACAAATGAGCAAGACCTGATTAAAATAGACCTTGGACCATCCTGCGCCTTGCTGTTAACTACGGAAAGAAGGCAGGAATGAGAAAAACCACTCAAGCCTGGGAGAACTGGAATGTGAAGCTTTTTGGCACAAGCTGAAGAGGAGAAGTTTCCAGAAGCAGCAACGTGAGTGAGAGGATTATTACGAAAGGCCAGAGTGTCAAATCTGTGCTGGGAGTTAAAAGGAGCCCATAAAATCCACTCACCAGAAATGGAGCCAGAGCAAGGTCTGGAGTTAACTCCTTAAAGTCTACAAAACAGTGATAACCATCAGGAGTGACTTTCTTTCTGTGCGGTGCAGAGTCTGGGCAAAGTCCCACCTTAGCCATCACCCAGAAAGCTATAAAGAGGAAAAAGGCAGATCAAGCAGGTTGATGAGTGTTTTATGCAATGCAATAAATCCAGTGTCCAGAGCAGCTCTCTGCCTTCAACTTCCCTCTCATAGCCATTTATAACCATTCTTACAAAAGTAAAAGAGAATCATAATGCTATCATCCAGTAATATTATAACAATATAATCTGTATGCACCTAATTTTACCATCCTTATGAATAAAAGTTATTGCACTGCAGTAGCTATGTGAAGCCAAACCTTACTGGGGGCTTAGAAACTGCTTGCAGAATAGGGAGGGAGAGAAATCCAATGGCTTTTATTTTCCCTCTTCAAACCTTCTGCAAACACTGCACAGTGAATCCCTTCAAGGTACACAGCAATTTCTCCTTTTCTGTGTAAATTTAATGAGTCCTTGCAGGCATTTGAATACTTACAAGTCTAAAGAAGTAAAGTCTAAAGAGAAGTTGCAGAGCACTGCCTAAATAACGCGTGAAAGCAGGGGCAAGCCTGGAGTGCATTGTCTCCTTCACATTCATGGTGGATGGGACAAGGAACAACGGGTTTAGATCATGGCTAAGAAGATTCACATTACACATTTTCAAAGATTTTGTACTTGCAAGGAGCATATGGGATGGATCAGGAGGCTGAAGGTGGTGGGGCATCTCTGACACTGGGTGCATGCATGTTACAGTGATAACAAGGTTAAACTGTCCTAGATCATGTGGCAAGCTGAGGTTGGGGCTCCGACCTTACACTTAGGAGATAAGAGACTTATTCCTACAGCTCTCACCTCCTGCTTCCCTTGCAGGATGACTTTATTGGACTCAGATCCTATCATCCAGCAGCAGCTGATCAGTAGGTTACAGACCAGCCCTGGCCTGTCCCAGTTTCCCCTTCTGCTTCTGACCTTTGGATCCCAACCCTGCTCTCCAAATGTGCAAGGGGTGAACCCTCCTGGAGGGAGCAGGAGGTAGGACCTGGCTGCACGAGTCCTGCCCACTGTGCCCAGCTTTGGCTAATCTGAACAAGTAGTGATTCGGTCCTGTTTGGATGCTGGTGTCAGACACAGATTGGGAGGCAGAAGAAAGCATGTGGCCAACATTTGCAAAGACTTTTGGTGCTCCCCTTGAATGGCAGATGCTCAGCCAGAAGAAATCACTTCAGTTTAACACACACCAGAACAAATATCATGTCTCCAACTCAGAGGGGCAGAGCTTAAAGGGACAATCAAACAGAGATGCTTTGAAAAGACAGAAACAAGTGTAACACGGAAGCAAAGGCAAACTAATGAAAGTCAGAATGAATTTATGAGGCACCTTAATGAAACACGTGGACAAGCCGAAGATGAATCCATGATGTTTTGTAAGCTTTTAAGTCTGCACATAGTATGGAACTCACATGATTGGAAAGGTAATAAATTTCCTAGCAAATGGACAAGATCATATTTGCGCAGAGAAAACCTTTGCCCAAAGCAAGTGCATGTGGTTAGTGAAAGATTCAATTAGGCTCTTTAACGCCAGTTGCACAACTGTCTTGTTCAAAGACTTGTACTATGTTCTGTCAAAGGTTGCACCCCTTAAATGGTAACATTTATGGATTAAAGTGGAGCAGCTTTGCTCTGCCCGACAGATGGGTCTTGTTCCTTTGAGGAGAAAGATCACAGGGAAGATGATAAACAAATCATGTCCGACTCCATGCCCGTAGTGACAGAACATCTACAATAAATGTTGCTTTTCACTTAATCAAACTGCTCAGACGATGCACAGCTTGAAAAGGGGGAAACACTGAGCAATGACCAGACGCTGTTATGCAGCAGCCGCCCCTGCCCAGCGGTGGAACACAAAGCCCCTGTGCTGCTGGGAGGGCAGGAAGCGAGGCCCCAGAGGGGTGTCTCGGAGCCCTCCCGATCGGGCACCGGGCTCCTCTCCCGTCGCCCCACCGCGTCCATGGGGCAGCGCTTGAACCCGGGGCCGGCAGCACCGCGGAGAGCTCCGCGCCCCCCAAAGGGGCGGCCCCGACCTCAGTATGTGTACACATGCAGGTACATGTATGTAGACATACGTACATATATACATGTATATACACACATATATGTATAGGGACATATTTCCCTCTGAGCACTGCCATCCATGGATTTTCTGAAAGCGGCTGGCAAAGTTCTGCCCGTCCCGTCAAGCATGGCTTGGTTCTCCCTTTCTCGTGAGGTCTGGGGCTTCTTCTTTGCCAAATCAATCCTCTGAAAGGAGTCCACGGTGAGGGGGTGACCTTCTCTCCGTCACAGGCAGCAAACGCTGTGCTGGTTGGGAGTCCACATCAGTCCACAGCTGGGAGGGATCATAGAATCATGACATCATAGAATCACAAAATCGTAGAATCATGGAATCACAGAATCCCAAAATCATAGAATCATGGAATTACAGAATCATAGAATCACGGGATCATAGAATCACGGGATCATAGAATCACCGAATCATGGGATGGTTTGGAAGGGACTGCGGAGGGTCCTCCCTGCTCCATCTATAGCTGCACCCTCCTGAAGCAACAAGACGTAAGTAAGCCCAGTTATTCGGGCTGGTACTTGGCTTCTCTTCCCCGCATTTATTTGTTTGTAGCTGTGCATGCAGCTGCATGAAGTCACTGTAGTTCAAAACAAACAGCACCCAGCTAAATTACAAGAGTGAAGTAACACCGCCAGCTTGAATTACAAAAGTGATAACAAAACCTGTTTGAAATGTATTTAACACCTCTAGCACAGGGGGTGAAATCGGGAAGGTAAGTAGTGAACTAGAGGCAGCGGAGTGCTGTGATGTATTTGTGCTTTCTATAAGCAGATCAGGTGTGTCTGCAAATACGTAGAACAAGGGAAGTGTTGTCTGGGAAGACCCTGCATGTGTGGTGCAAGCGGCTCCGCTTCCTTGTGCTCTTTAGAAGACATTTCCTTGCAGCAGAGACCTGAAAACTTGCGAGTTTCTTTGTTTGCAGCCAGACAGATGTGCAAGGAAAATTGCGGAATTAAGCAGTGGTTTTGTGCAGGGAAGAAGCGGCGGGGTTGGGTTCGGTTTATGTTTTTCCATGGCTATAACCACAACTTCCTGCAAAACAGAAGTCGAGGATGAAGCGAAGTGGCAACAGGAGTTATTTCAGCGTAAGGAGAATTCCGATCTTTACCTTTCACTCTCTGTCGGTGAAAACGATCCTCTCTTCGCTTTTCCTTGGGAAGCTTGGGCTGTGGGACTCTCCTCACCTTCATGTATAATTTTCTATTGTTACTTAAGTGAGGGTATCCTATTCGCTTCCCTTTTCTTCAGCCAGGCAGCGAGCACAGAAAAGCCTCCAGAGAAACCCGTGTGGATCTTTGAACTGATCCTGCGGGAAGTGCAACTGCGAATAGAGACAAATCGTTTTTAGCCTGAAAACTCGGTGTCGGGCTCTAGGGAAAGGTTTAATTCCGGGAGAGAAATAATAGAGGGTGCAGGTGTGAATTAATGCGACATTTTCTACAGCGTAAATGGTTGCTGTGAGGATGAATATTTGTACAGAAAGGTTTTCAGGCTTGAAACCTGCATTTTGTGCAATGGAGAATAGTAGGACTCCGGTATTAGTTTTTGAAATGCCTCCTTATTATTCGTTATGTGTGAAGGTAAGAAAATACCCAAAGAAAAAAAAAAAACACAAATTCAGAGGCTTTTACCGAGCTTTCACAAACGTGCGGCAGCTGGGGGGCCACAGCCAAGGGACCTGCCGCAGCTCCGGGACATGGATTTTAAGGGTTTGCACTCAAAAAGGCAGGTGGGGTTTGGGTTACGTTTTTTGGGATAGGGTTTATATATTGGAGAGTTACCGTTGTCCAAAAATAAATTCAAACCAGCATCATCTGAGAATTTCTCTGTTGTAATAAATTATGTTTGTTTCGTTTTGGTTTGGGTTAATTTTTTTTGTTCGCTTCCTTTATTAGTTTCTTGGAAAAGAAGTGGAAATCTGGTCCTTTTTAAGCTTCCAAAGCTCCACAACAGCAGCTCCCCGGGTTGTTTCGGCGCTGGGGAAATGCTGGGTCGCTCCTTCACGTCTGCTGGAAGACATCCCCGTCCACCTCCTGTCCTTAAGGCAAGAAAAGTGCCCTCGGCCCCGCTCCGGGGCTGCACCCCGAGCCCTTCCCCGTCCTTTCTGGCCGGGTGAGCCCCTCAGCCGCTTCCCTGAAGGGCCGTTTTAAGCGCACACGGAGGATGCGGAGGGCGGACGCGGCCCCCATCGCCTCCCTGCCCTCCGGGGTGGGGACGCGGACCCCTCGGCCGGGGACGAGACCCGGAGCCGGGATTTACCGGGATAACCGGGATCATCAATCCTGGCTCCCGGGTGTGTGTGTCCGGGGCACGCAGCGGAGCTTAGGGGCTGGGGGCTGGCATTATTTCATTTATTAACCGGTCACCCCCAACCCCTTTCCCTCTGCCGGCTTCTTCCACGGGAAAGGTCCCCGCGATTTTCCCCTCTCCGCGCTTTCTCTGCGCGGCCGCGGAGCGCGGAGCCGCGGGGGAAGGGAGGTGCTGCTGGATTTACGATCCGCACCGTTGGAAAGCGAAGCACCGGGATTTACTGTAACACGCCGCGGCCGCCTTTCCCGGAGGCGGCTTGAAGCGAGAAAGTCTGAGAATGTCACCCAGGCAGAGTTCGTGGCCAAAAAAACGTGCTCGGGCTCGGGCAGCGATAAATTTCCCCTCTGGCACGGAGCAAATTGAACCGCGGCGGGGGGGAGAGGGAAGGCTCCCGGCTGGCCGGGAAGGGATCCCTGCTCCAGCCTTGCAGTCCCGGCAGCTCCATCCCTAGGGGTCAGGTCCAGCCCCCCCCCACCCTCGCCAGGCCACCACCCCCAGTAATAAGGTTGTCCCGGTGCCGTGAACCCCCGGTTTTGTCAGTCCCTGCACACAGAGGCTTTCTGATGGGGAAAGGATCCTGATTTATATCCGTGGTGTTACTGGATTGAATTATGCTTTCCAAGAGGGGAAAAGCGACAGAAACACAAGAACCCCCGGCCAGAGCATGGGACAGGGCAAAGGCCTTTGGGATGGGCTCGAGTGGACTCGGCCCCACGTGTTATCCCAGGGTTCTGTCATGTAGAGGAGCCTGTGGTGAAGGTCAAGCCGTCTTCTGCTCTCAGCAGAGGGTACTATGGTGAGGTGAGCAGTGAGGGTGCAAAATGCTCTGGTATAGCAGAGATTGGCAGGACTATGAGGGAGGAGAGCAGAGAAACTGATGTCCACAGATTCCCCTGAAGAATTTGGGGACCTCACTTCTTATCCCACTTGCATTTGACATTTGCAGGATAAATAAGGAGGAAAAGTGGTGACTCCCATTGACTGCGGTGTGTTCTATTTTTTAAGATCAAATATGGACACAGCAGACAAAAACCCCAGAGATCTGGCTGAGCGGAGGTCCCCCGTTTGTACTTAATTTCCCTTTCCTTCCATTCTGTTCTTAGAGGTGGTCGGAGATGTGAAGCCCCCAGGGCACTGAGTGTTGGGGCTGGCAGACCTGTACCCACCACCTTGCCCTGTACCCTTGGCTGGTGAGCCAAGCCCCACTGTCAAATTGGCTTTTTGCTCCTGAAGTGTGAGCCAGCAGGGTTTGAGAAAGCTCTGTTTCAGAAGCTGGTTGAAGGAAGAGTTAGAAGAGGTTTACAATTTGGGAGAGGGCAGCCCTCTGAGGTGGATGGTGCTTGAAGCTCTTTGTGGCCTGGTCCATCCTGCGATCATTCTTGGTGCCCCAGCCACCGGGACCTGAATGCCTCCTGTTCCCCCAGTGCCTCTTCAGGCTTTTTCTGAGCTCTGCTGCAGAGCAGGCTGGAGGACCCTGCAGGTTTGCCACCTTTCACGGGGCTTCTGGAAGGCGAGCAAGATGCTGGGCAGATTTGGGAGGATTTCTTTGCAGCTTAGACTGTAAATGACATTGGCCCCTATAGAGCAAAGTTCCATAGAGATCTCCACGTAGCTCACAATGGTTGTAAGAGGTGGAAATAAAATGAGAGATGATGGTAAAGGCAGAAGTACAACTCAAACCTCTCCAGCTGCAGGGTAGTACCCCAACCATCAGGCTCTTGAGCCTTCTGAAATACATTAATTCCTGTGCAGCAGAAGCTGTAAACTAAATGCAGACCAAATCTTGGGCTCTCAGTCTTGGGGTTTGAATTCATGCTGAGAACAGAGACAAGCCAACATCTTCTTTTGTCCTTGAGAAATCCTAGTCCTGAATGTTCCCCTTTCTTCTAAATATTGGGTGGGGAAGAACTGGCTTGATCCTGGACAGCATTTGATAAAGAATAACTACGGTCAAATTAAAAAGCTCTGATTATTTTATTACTGAGATTTCCTAACTGAACTCTTTTACCTCTTTGTGGAATTCTAAGATGTGGAGCACAAAGGAAGGTAGTGGCACTGGTGGGATGTGGCAAATACCAAAAGCCTTCAGTGGGTTTCCAGTTCTGCTCCACACGTATCGCATTGTTTCATGCATTTGTGTAACCCTAGGTTTAGTGGAATGTGCCTGAATGATGGTTGAGCACAGATGTAGGAAAAGACTGCCAAAAGCACTCCAAGAAAGGACATGGGACTGGCAATAAATAGAGCTGCATCAGCAGGAATGGAGGCTATGAGCCCTGGAATCTCATTCCAGATTTCACATCCTCCATGGACTGATGGTGATGGGGAACTTGGGAGAGGGACAGGAAACTGGGTGGCTGATGTCCCAGCAGCTCAAGCAGCAGCTCAGCATTAGATTTAGCAACACAAAAAGAAGAGCAAGTGGGAAATGAACCATAAGACAAAGTGCTCTCCCACCTTACCATAAGCTGTCCAGACTCAGGGACTAACAGGGCCTGGAGAAGGGGGTGTTATGCCTTTCCCTCTCTTTCCTCTGGGACTGTGCAAGGCTGTAGGAATGACCTTTATAGTTTTATTTTCATTTGCACTGACCTGAGTCAATGTGGGGGAAAACCCCATTTGTCAATGAGAACAATGTGGTAAGGTTGAGACCAGAATCTCTCTGGTTGCCAGTTAAACCATGCACTGATTCCCCTGATGTTCCCCCAAAAGCCCCAGCTGAGATCCCCAGCTCTGGGGGCCCCATCAGCCCCTTCCTCACTCACTTGGCAGCAGCCTGCTTGCCTCCAACCATGCCCAGCCCATCTGGCCACCAAGACAAGAGCCTGGGTCCTTGCCCATGCTCCATGGCCAGGTTTATGCTTCTATTTGGCAGTTAGGATTGCGCATATGCCCACTTTGGGCTGCTCAGGGTGCACATGAACCCCCCTCGTGCCTTCCATCGCCTGTCCAGACTGCAGACAGAGCCATAAGGCATCATAAAGCTTAAGGTGTGTGATTTTTATGTAAACATTTATTTAGATGCCAGGTCTTTGGTCTGCTCGGGAGCCTCTGTACCCAGGGCACGCTTCCCGCCGCCTACAAACCTTCATGGTTCCTTGGAAACCCTCCTAAATGATGGGACTCCTGGGACTAAGGAGTGAGGGAGTTCATGGAAATAGGAAGAGAAAACCAAGGGTCTTTATCAGAGACAGCGGCATACATTAACCAGGGATTCCCATAAAAATACCACTGACCTTCCTCTGCTTGGGAAAATGAATGTCTGAGGAGCTGCAGCACCACCGGGCTGCGTTCCCCACTCACACAAAGGCACCTTTTTTACTGGTGGTGGGGAGGAAGGTCCCAGGGTTGGGCAAACACTTCACTGTGAAGGGCTGGAGATGGGGAAACGGCTCCTGTTCGTTCTGGGAATAGGAACAAAGTCGTTGGTTAGAGCCACCTGAATGAGGATCAGGTTTTTTCAGGGAAAGAATCGGACATTTGGGATAGGCTGATATTTAAACAGAGAAGAAATGTCATTATTCAGAGCCATGTTCGAGCCGTACAGCGATGTTAAACAGCACTTTCTAATCTAAGGGGAGATAGATGGTTGTTGCAAAAAGGGTGAACCTTGAGATGACAGGAAGCTCACCCCAACCTGCCATGTCGTTCAGCAGAGGAATTTTAACAAGAAGCACCTGCCTGTTTCTTGTAGCTCAGCACTGGCCTTTATGGCTTTACACACACTGTTAAATTTAACCAAGCACATCAGTTTACATATTGTTTCGAATGATGAAACCCTCTATGGCTGGGGTTTTACGTACGGCTGAAGGTACTAAGGTGTATTCCAAAAGAAAAGAAACCATCACTCGGCCAAAACCACACTCGCACGCTGTGCCCGGAGCCAGGAACTTACGCTCTCAGCACCAGCACCCAAGTGTTCTCAGCACCAGCTTCCGAGAGCTCACACAGACCCCTGAGGAATATCATAGGCGAGAAATGATGAGATGCTAAAGGCATTTGACTTAACAAGCGATCTGCTCTTCGTGCCTGCATGACGCTGGTAGAAGCATTAGCCCAGGAAATGGTCCCCATGGGTGCCTCAGCTCAACTTGTGCTGCTGGAGAACTAGTGAGCAGTGGATTGTGATGTGTTTGCCACGATGTGTTTCAAACTCAGAGCTGAGGTAATATTTTGCACTAACAATCATTCTCCAGGGTTAAAAAATGAGGGGAAATGGGAAGAAGCTAGTCCTGGGGGGAGGAGGGGAAGGAAGGATGCTCACGGCTTGGAAATCCCAGCACAAAGAGGAGGTCACAGATGATGCAGAATGTCTGAGGGCACTGGGTTTGCTGCCTGTGTACTCAGCATATAGCTGGCTCACGTGTAGTAGGTCCCAGAGTCCGAATGCATCAGACTCGCTGATCTCGTGGAGTTAAACTATTCCTACTCCTCTTTGTTCTGTATTTCTTGATGTCCAAAACTTGTGACCAAATTCATCTTCTTCCATGAAGGCAAAATTTCTTGGTGGATAAAGAGAACGAGTCGTGAAGCCATGAATTCCCACTCCTTTCTCAACTGTCTGGCTCAGCCTCATCTTCACAGGCCCATGGGGACCATTTCTGGGTGCACATCTGAAAGAACACAAGAGCACATGTTACTTCAGCTATTGCAGGTCCCGAATCTCTTGTCCATCTGAAAGACATTGTCTTAATAGGCTATTGCTTGCACAGGGCAGATGGGGAGACAGAGAAATCCAGGGGAGGGGAAGGAATCTCGGTTGCTGTGGCAGGAAGCAGCAGCTCTGCAGCACAGGGCAGTGTTTCAGGGATATTGTGGAAGGACAAACAGGAGAAGCTGTGATAAGGCGATATAAAACAATGGCTCATACTGTAGAAAGGCTGTGCTCCATTCCTTGCAAATGTGCATGAAACGATGGTCCCAGTCTCCTCTGCACTAAACTCGAGGGAATTGCTTTGAACTTTAACAAATGCAAGGGACTACATAATTTTGCCAGTGCACTTTAGGGGAATTACTATTGATTTGTACCAACATAAGCCCAGGAGCTGAAGAGAGAGATGGGGAGAGGTGCTGGGCTCAGCGCCTCAACACCACTCCTGGCTTTTCAGTGCATAGTTCTGCCCTGGACAAAAGCTGGAAGCTCTTGCTCCCAGGGACTGACCGAGCCCTTGCGTTTACAGAGTGCAGGAAAACAGGCATTTGACTTAGTTTAGTTCCATTCTGCTTCCTGGCTCTCCTGTTCCTTGTGGAAAACTGCTAAAAGCCAAAATACATGAGAAAAGAATATGGTTATTGGTTTGTTTTCCAGGAAAGCCAATGTAATACTTCTTTTTCTGATAAAGTTTACAAAAGGTGTGTTCCTGGCCTTGTGCACGGGTATGAATGGGTATGCAGGTACCTGAGCCAGTGAGTGCTAAAGCAAAAGGAACTCCTTATATATAGCTTAACTGGGGGGTTTGGGGGAGTGTGTGTGTTTGGAAGCATTAAGTTATTTTAATATTTTAGTAGATTAAAGACCATTTATTTGTCATGATTTATCCCAATGAGCCTTTTCCTGATGGGATTTTCCAAGCTAGATAATGTTTTCCGCCTTCCCCTTGACTGCTAAAAGCCCTTCAGGTGAGCAATGACCGTCCCATCAACCTCCGTTATTTATACCCGCAGCCACCGCGAGCGCTGCGGCTGCCGGAGGACAACCTTGGATGCCCCATATCCCCCAAGGTGCTTGGTCTTAAGACAGATTGAGCTCCTGTGTCTCATTCATCTCCTTAAAGCAGTGACTGAACTGTCCTGCTAAACTCAGCCTTTAATAAGGAAATGAAACCAAGAGTCCAGGTCACTTTAGTTTTAATACATTACTGAGTGCTGCTGAAATAGATGCACGCAAACACAGACCTGTCTGTGCTTACATCCCTCCCATTTCCATCCCTCTCCAGCATTTCAGTGCGTTCCAGTACGAAAGCCCACACGCTTAGGTTCTGCTTTTGGTGACTTGACATTGCTGCAAGCTCTGTCTTGGCTCCTTTAGTTCAGGCTTGGGACTGTCCCTGGTATTTCCACACCTCAATCCCTTTCACTTTTGCTTTTGTTGCCCGTCCCTGGTTGCTGGGCTGCAGACCCTGGATGGGCCACGGACAGTTTCAGTGTTGGACGAGGGCAAGTTGGGGTTGGAGGTGAATTTTAGTACCCCAAATCTTTTCTATACTCTAATAAACGGTCCCTGGAAGGTGACGCAGGTGGAACTTGGGTTTCTTCAGGCCATCGCACACACCAAGTGCCCCAAGCCCCTTTGCTAGCCTCCTACCTATGCATCACCCAGGATTTAATGGCATTAAAAAGCACCATATCCCTTAATTCAGTTGCTTTATGCAGCTGAAGGTAAGCACCAGCAGGATTTTCTTCCTCTTCTCTGTGAAAACACCCCTCCCATAACCTTATAATAACCAACACACTGAGTTCCACGTATTTTGCTGTGTTAGGCAGTACCCTTTCTGTGGCCACAGAGGCTTTCTTACTTGCTTTTAAAAACAAAACGCAAGCGGGTGTATCCTTGAAGAAAAGAAAGAAACCTCTTCTAGCCTTGAGTATTTAGGGAAAAGAAAAAGAACCCTACAGGTCCTGGGCTGGAAATGGCTGAAGGGGAAGGGAGGCAGTGGCGAAGTGAGCCAGGGCTTCTCTTTTTGTAGGTAAAATTGTGCTTTAAAGGAGGTTTTCCCGTCCTGGGGCTGCAGCCGCTGCCCGTGGGCTGGAGCCTCAGGCAGAGCCGGGACCCCACAAACGAGGCTTTGCCCCCTCGTTTCTCCACCGGCCTCTGGTTTCTGGTCGGGAACGGGGGGAATCGCCTCGGTCTTGCACTTTTTTGCACGCGGGTTGATGGTGAGGAGGGTGCTGGATGCTAATGGGCAGCCCCGGCTTTCTGGGTGCTGTTTATCGTCCTTTAAGAGAGGGGGAAACAAAAAGCGGGGGTAAAAGTGTTTAACCGTCAGAATAAAGGCAAAAAAAAAAGTGCTTGGAGGGAGTTGAAAAGAGCCCCCTTTTCCTCCGTCTTTCGGTTGCAACGGAAAACCGCAGACGGGTCTCTAATGCGGGTATTTCACAGTCGTGCAGCGACATTAACATTCAGCACACGGATCCCTGCAGCAGGAATGAGATGGGTTTGAGTGTGAAGGAGCGAAAACCCATTAGAAACCGAAAACTGTATTAAATTTCAGCTGGGAAAATGGAAATATGTCTCACTTGGATGTTTACTTCTGTAGATCAGCGCAACCTCCCCCCTTCCCCCTCCCAAAAAGAGCGATTTAGTTGCTGTTTAGGGAATATTTCATCTCAATGGCACTTCCCGAGCGCCGTGAGCCCCATCCATGGCCAGGCTGCTCGCAAGCAATAAACCTGGTTCGTCTTTTCACGCTGTAGTTTATAAAAAGCAATTAAGTCCTGTGGCAAAAAAAAAAAAAAATAACACCGATTCCGGTGGAAAATTAATTCTATTTTGCCTTTGTAACACTTCTGATGGACCGAAAAGGCGTTTTCCTTGCAGGCTTGAGAGTAACGAATTTCATTTTACTATTTATTGGATGTCAGTACCATGAGGAGTTTTCCCGTGTTGCTCGCAGGTCTAAAAGGACGCTGTGATGTGCAGCAGCACACAAAGATCGCGTCTTCTTAGGGTTTGAAAACATAAAACCCATTTGAAAAGGAAAGAAGGGGTGAGAGGCAGAGCTCCCTTTTACATCGTATTTTAGTTTTGGGCTCAGATTCGGAAACAAACGGAGCGAGGACATAAAAAAGCTGTACCTTTAATTCGGCTGAAGGAGAAGCAGGGAAAGGAGGGAGCAGTCTGAGGTCCCCGTTAATGACATCCCGTCAAGATGCTTGTAAGCCCCAAGAATGTTTACAACGTGGGCTCAAGTTCAATGACAAAATCCTTTGAAGGGGAAAGGGGAAGGGGGGAAAAAGGCAGCAGCCCAGACACTTTGTGCGGTGGGCATGAACTTGAACAAAGGAAAGGAGTCAAAGGCTGGGAGAGGGGGGAGGCGTGAAGGAAGGGCTGGGAGAGGTGATCCCACTGCTGCTGCCTTCTGCGGGTCTTAGGTGGATCCGTGGTGCGTTTTGCTTTATTCTGGGGAGAGGAAAGGAAAGGTTAGGAGAGGAGGGGAGATGAGAATGGGAAGGAAAAAGATTCCGATGTGGTTTGTGCCTCACCTCGAGGCACGGTGGCGAATGAAGATGACTGTCCAAGGGGCTCTATTTTAAACACGATTTTCTTATATCACCAGGAGCTCTCAGGGGTCCTCTGCCCGAACTTTGAGGCTGCTCTACCCTAATTTTGGGGCTGCTCTGCGCTAACTTTGAGGCTGCTCTGCCCCAGGTTTTGGAGCCTCTGCTTTAAGTTTGAAGCGGCTCTGCCCTAGGTTTTGGAGCCTCTCCGCCCTAAGTTTGGGGCTGCTCTGCCCCAGGTTTTGGGCTGCTCTGCCCCAGGTTTTCTGAGTTTCAAGTTCAACGGCAAAGGGAGGGGGCGGGAGCCTTCACCTGGCCCAGCGGCCCCCGGCAGCGGCTCCTTCCCGGGGTTTTACGAGGATGTCGGGCCTTTCTCGCCCTTTGCTGAGGCCGCCGTGTAAAGGTTTTACAGCTCTCCCCGAGACTCTCCTCCTCCCCTTCCCATCTGCATTTTCCTCTGTGGATTCGGGGCTGGAGCTGGGAACGGGGGTGGGGGCAGGGAGGGTGTCGCGTCTCCCAGTTTCAGCCCAATTTCCCGTTGGGCAGGGATCCTAAGTGGGCTGGAGGTATCTGGGCTTTCCAGGCGTCCCAGTGCGGGTTTGGGGACATCGGGGGAAGAGCTCCAGACGGGGGGAAATGAAAAGATGGGGAAAAGAAACATCAGCTCACTAAAAGAATTAACCCTTATCGTGCCATAGAGGGCAGCTTCAGGAGGAGCATCCCTTTCCAAACCCATGAACAGGCCGGGTTTATTCTGAAGTCGACACGGGCATGGGAGACCACAACCGTATTTCTTTCCTTTTATTAAATTAGTTGCCTTTCTTTGAGGGATACCCAAGGGTCTTTCTCCTGCCCGGTAAAAACGCTTCTGTTCTATGACCTCTACAGGCACACAGAAATCAGGGTGAGAAGGTTCATCAGTGGTAATACGGGGGAAGGCAAGCAGGTTTGGAGCTTTTCATCTACCCCCTCCTTCAGGAAAACCAGACGAACATCCCCAGCGCTTTCCAGCACCGGGGCCGCCGGGATTCGGGGCCGGGATGCTCCCACAGGGACAGAAATAGAGGAAATAAACCCTGATTGTTTCAAACCCGAGTGGTTCGGGGCAGGGACAGGAGGTTCCCAGTGCAATTCCGCGCTCGCATCCTCCCTTTCCTCCCCCTTTTCCTCCTTTTTGGGGGGAGTTTTTGCTGCATTCCAAGAGCCCCAAAGACTCCTTCGGAATGGGGGTGGGATTGGATTTATTGCGTCTGCCCCACTGCCCCTGCTTACGTCACTGCTCGGAAAGCTCAGCCCGAGCGCCATTGGCTGTTTCCCTCCCAGAGCTTCTGGCGTCATGCGTGACGTCACGCGGGGAGGGACCCTCTCCCAGGAGGGGAATAGCTGCACCCTGGGGTGCCATCGGCACCTCCTGCAAAGCGCAGGGAGCAAATAGCGGGGGAAGACGGGGAAAAACGGGGGGAAAACGGGGAGAACGCGCCTGGCTTTTCTCCCCCCGCCCCGGTGGGAGCCAGAACCGGCCCAAGCCTTGAATACTTAATAAATACATCATTAAACTAGAGCAAACCCACTATTTAAAGTGCTCATTACTTGGGGCAAGTTGCTGAAAAGAAAAGGCAGCAAAAACATAAAAGGCGATTTTTTTTTGTTTGTGGAACGAGTGGTTTGGAGCTTATTCGCTTTTTGAGAGGCTTTTGGGGGCTTTTGGCCAGGTTTAACCACGCTGCTGTTGCAGGGACGCTGCGAGCCGACACATCGCTGCCTTGAAACACCGAGATATTCAACAAAGGGATTTATTTGCGCAGCTGTAAATAACCCGACAGAGCAAAGAAAAACGCGTGTTTAAGTGTAGTCACTTTTCACCCTATTTATTCCGTTGAAAAGGATGACGACGCTTCTTAATATTAACCAAGATCAATTTGTATTACACGGGGATTACTCAGCACATGCTACGACGCGTATAGCTATAATTCCGTATTAGTAGGAGAAGGGAAATGTGTGTACAAATACACGTATATCAGCACAAACGAAAGCGCGTAGGGAATTATACCGATTGCATTTACCTGTATCAAAATATAGGCACGAACATACATATAAGTGTGTATATGTACGTATGAAACACGTTTATATACACCTCGAGCTGAGTATATATTTATATCCGCACATCCGGCACTACATCGCGTGGCTACGTGCATACCTTCGGGTATATCTAAATACACCAACACAAATATCGTCTATGAGAAAAGGTAAAATAATGCGTATTGCTAAATATGCGCATACCTATATGTGTATTTTATATATAACCGCGCCTTCCTGGACGTGTCCCTGCGGGTACGCAGATGTGCCGCGTTTATGCGGCCAATTCTCACGTATGTTTCCGGATACGCACCCGCGCTGTGTTTATTCTCCTTTAGACGCGCATTTTGATACGTCTGCCTGGATTAAGGGGATTTTTGAAGCTCGTTTTCCGCTTCAAGTACGGCTTTTGGTTGCTAAAGACCAAATTCCCTGTGACCCCCGTTCTCATTCCCTGACAGCGCCGCTCCCGCCGCACGCAGGCGAGCCGGGAGTTGCGTTTTGGGGTTAATTCATGCAATTAGGCCAGTTTTTCCTTTTCTTTCTGATTTTGATTTCTGAGGGTGCTGTTCAAACCAAAGAGGTGTCAGAGGCGCGGAACACGACGTGGCAGCGGCGCTGTAAGGCAAGAGCAAACTGTACAGGGTCCTCTGCGTGCAAAGCGGGCGGGGATGGGGCGCCTTCCGCAGGCACCCCACTTTCGGGGGTCCCCACCAGCCCCCCCGGGAGCAGGGGGAGCGGTGCCCAGCGCTCAGCGCTGCCCGGGCGGCGGGAACGGCTCAGCCCTCCCCGGCCCTCCTCGCTCCCGTCAGTGACGGTGCCGGAGCCCCCCGCGGGGATGGCGGCTTGGGGGGCAGACGGGGACCCCTTCGGCGCTTGCGGTGGCCGCGTCCTCACGGGGTGCTGCTGCTGCTGCTTTTGATTTTGGCGACGACCTTTTTCTCTTTGACCCGCCTGTTCTGGAACCAGATGGTGATCTGCCGCTCCGTGAGGTTGGTGGCGGCCGAGATCTTCCTCCTCTTGTCGCGGGTGATGAACTTGCTGCTCGCGTACTCCTTCTCCAGCTCCCGCAGCTGCCCTTTGCTGTAAGGGACCCTCTTCTTGCGGCCCCGGCGGAAGGAGCAGCCGTCGGGGGGCAGCTGCCCGGCGGAGTCTGAGCGTGGGGAGAGATGGGGCTGAGCAGGTCGGGGGTCCCGCGCACCCCGCACCCATTCCTCACCCACCCACCTCCCACCACTTTTCCTCCCTGCCCCATTTCCTCCCTCCAGCCTCCTGACAGGGGTTATATTTAAATTAAATTATCCCTATTGGTATTTAAAGGTTGCTTTTCTTCCCGGAATTCATTTATTTACTTTGATTTTCTTTTCGTGGAAAAATCCAGGTATTGGTAAAAGACCGATGTGGGCGAAACCCGCGTAGCACCCGCGTAACACCCGCGGCCTCAGCCGAGCAGAGAGGTGGTAGTGGTCCCCCCGATCATGGCCCTGCACGGTGAGCCATGCACACCCCTTACCCCCTCTAAAGCAGCCCCATTCCGAGGTCTGCCCTGGCCCGCAGCGGCAGGGATCGTGTCTGGAGCCGGATAGTATCACCATCTGCACCGGGGTAGTATCACTGTCTCAACCCGGATGGTATCACCGTCTCAACCCGGATAGTATCACCATCTGCCTCCCTGCTCGGAAGGAGAGGAGCTGCAAAGGGCAGCGTTAATCTAAATGGTTGTTTTGTGAACCCTAATTCGGGTTCCTTCCTAAGCGTTACCGGGCGGCAAGAGCAGCTCCCCAGAAGGTTATTTAAAGCCTTGGTCCCTATCTCCCCCCACACGAAGGCTCCGCACCCCCTTCCCAGCCCCCGCACCGGATCGTTACCTGCAAAGGCGGATTTCAGGAGGTACCCGGCCTGCCCCTGCTCTTTGGGGCAGTACATTTGGCTGCTCCAGCCGCCGCCCAGAGCCCACGGCTGATGGTAACCGTCCACGGGCAGCAGAGTCTCATGCCGGGCCTCCCCCGGGCCGCCCAAACCCGGCACCACCGACACGTCCAGGTAACCGGCCACGGGCTGGTACGGGGCCCCGTAGCCGGGGTAGAAGGCGAACTCAGCGGGGCGGCTCTGGAAGTCCTCGGCGCCCGCGGGGGGTTCCAGGTATTTCTCGCCGGGGAAGGGGGCCTGGGCCGGGCCGGCCTTGAGGGCGCTGCGGGCTACGCGGCAGGAGTAATAGCCGCTGCCGAAGTATCCGTAGGGCAGCGGAGCGGCGGCGGCAGGGCCCGGCGGGACGGGCGGCGGAGGGGCGGAGGCGGGGCACGGCTTGGGCGGCTCGGCCGGGCCCTCCGCCGGGTACCCGGGGTTCATCCCGGCGGGGGGCGAGGGGCCCCCGAGGGCCGGGGCGGGAGGTGGCAGCAACCCCCTGCCCTGGCCGCCTGCGAAGCCGCCGGCTGCCAGGAGCCCCTCGAGGCCCGGGGGGTCGCGGGGCTCCGGGGGCTGCATGGGGGGCGGCGCGGGGGCCGGGGCATGGGGAGAGCCGGTTCGACAGCGCCCGGGCACTGCCCGAGGGGGGTCCCCGGATCTTTTTAAAAGGCTGAGAGCTGCCGAGAGCTGCCTTTCCCCGCCGGGCTGCCCTGACGCAACGGTGAAGGACTGCCTCATTGGCTGCCGAGCGGGGGGAAAAGGACGGGGAAGGAGGGAAGAAAACCCACGCCCCCCCCCCCCCCAAAACCCCTTCAGCCCCAATAAACCCCGGCTGCAGAAATTGCGAAAATACTTTTATTGCGATGGGAGGAGGAGAAGAGCTCCCCCCCCCCCGCACGTGACAGGCGGGAACACGGGAGGCGGCTCTTGAGCTGCATCTGATGGCGTGAACGACATCTTGCCCCCCCCACACCCCAAAGGGGGCAGAGGTGGGGGAGCGGGGGGCTAGGGGAGGGAGGGGAAGGAGACGGGGGGTTATGAACGGCGCGGAGGAGCAGTCCCCAGTGGAAGAATCCGGGCTCAGATTAACCCCCGTTTCTTTGCTTTCTTTCCTTCTTTTCTGTCCAGTGTGGCCCATCTTCTCACGCTGGTCCGGGGGCTTCTGCCCTCGGAAAAAGCCCGGTCAAGCCCTTGGACACCCCCCACCCCCCCTTTCGGCCTTTCTTTCACCCCACTCATCGTCCTGCAGCCCCACTTTCAGCTGCCAAAGGCTGAAACCTGAATCCTTGGGGAGAGGGACCGGGCAGGGTCCTAAACCAAGGAGAGATGGGAAAGGGGGTGATCGACACCCAGAAAACAACTGCAAAAGGGGGGACACACACTCAAGCTGTTTGCACACAGCTATTGCCCCGTATGGTGCTGGCACGGCCGTGGGCCGTGTCTTCAGGTCAGTGTGTGTATCCCTGCTAAGCGGCATCCCAAAGGGAAAGAGGTTGGGAAAGGGAAGTGGGAAAATAATACACCACCTTTGGGATCCAGGAGCACCGGGCAGGTGGAGGCACAGGCAGAGGGGACGGACAGACGAGGCAGTGAGGGGCTGTTTGGGACAAACGCACTGAGGCCTGTGCTGTGGGCATGCTGAGAGATTATTCAGGTACGCGGGGTTTCAGTCGTCTGTACGTATGGTACAAACACAGAATCGCCTTTCTCGACCCCTTTTCTCTCTGTTTTTCCCCCAGAATCCTTGTCCAAGGGAACGCTTTGCCCCCAAAGGCAGCCTGGGCTCGTGCGTTGCTTCCTTCGTGCAAAGAAGAGCAGAGATTTCTGCCTTCTGATTATCAAAGCGCAATAACAATTCTCCTTCTGCTACATGTTTTGGCCACCAAGCCAAAGACCCGTCAGCCCCGAGGAGCCGCCACAGGGGTGACGCTCAGGGCCAGAAATCCCCATGGAAAAAAGAGGGGTTGGAAGTGATCGCGAAGCTCGCCCAGGCGGGGAAAAACCCCGTTTCGCTGCGGGAGGAGCTGCCTCCCAAAACCCCCTCTTCAGCTCCTTTCAGCCCCCGGGGCTCTGCTTTGGGCTGTTTCGGCGAGATCCGCCCCGACCTCTCTCCCAAGGAAAGGAATAGAGGAATAAATCACATCCCGAAGCTGCATCCTCTCTCCTCGGCCCTTCTCATCAGCTAAAAATCTCCGTGTCACCGAAATCGACGATTACCACTTTTCTGAAGGGAAAGAGGAAAACCCCAAACAATGCCATGGTTTGGATCCCTGTGTTTTCAGCCTTCACCTTTCCGATCTCAAGGCTTCTTTCTTTCCTTCCCGCAGTTTAACGACTGCACTCCCGCTTTGATGCCCTTTTGATTCCCCTGCCCTCTCCCCATTTGCTACCCCCAGCGCTGGGGCTCGGCGGCCGCGACGGGCGGCCCCTGTTTGCCGACGGGGCCGCCGCTCCCCTGCGTCTCACCCCGCTTCCCCCACGGGCTCGATCCGGAGGTCAAGGCCAAGTTGAAAGTTAAGAGCCTGTTGACTTCGGGGCTTCGCTGTGGCCGTCGAGGCCGCTCTGGCCCCACGGAGCCCCCGCAGCGGCTGGGAGGGCTTGGGCTTCGTAGGGAGAAGCTCCTGAGATGTCCCGGGTGGAAGCTGAGCGGGATCCGCGGAGAGAGCGACTTGCTGCTGGCTTTCCCGGTAGTTTATGTCACTTCATTTCCTTTTATTCATATATATATATGTATATATATTTACCCAAACGGGAAGAAAAGCACGAGGAGGAGCCGTATCCACCGGCGGGCACGGACACCCCGATAAAACAGAGGACGGAACAACCGATTTATGGAAACACGAATTTATTCCGTTTCTTACGGCTGCAGCCACCGGAATTTGGCCCCGCAGGAGCAGTGTTGGGGATTGGGGGGTATAATTCACCTTTTTCATCCCCCAGAATCAAAACCGCCTCTGCGCTTGGGCTGGTTTATTCAGAGGCTTTCCCGAATTCCGAGATTCCAGCGTACCTCGTGCTTTTAAGACCGCTCTTCCCTTCAGTTCAGCTCCTTGATGCAGGAAATTTCGAGCAGGCGCTTTTTTTTTTGCTATGGAAATCATTTAAAATGCGATTTCCAAGCTGATCTTAGGATTTCCGTTCTTTGACACTTTAACAGGGAATATTTTAGGTAATAATTCAGGTCACAATAAAGGGAGAGGAACCGGGTTATTTTAAAGGGGAAAAACCTGTTTTCTTTTACCAATTCCTCTTTCGATGTTTGGGCTTAAAATCACCAAACGCTCTTATCAGTTCTCAGTGATTCTTTTATTATATTCTCTATAGGACCCATTTAATATTTATCCCATCTGGAATGGAAAAAAAAAGCTGCGGAAAAACTTCCTAACTTCTTAGTCTCTGATTTTTTTAAGCAATTGAATTTGAGGCTGAGGTTACAAAATAAAAGGGAGGAAAAGAAAGCCACCCTCAAAACCAACCCAAACCCCAAAGCAGTTTGAAGAGGGTGGAAAAAAATAATTGGAACTACTTAAAGACTTGGCGTTTGGAAATAATCAATTGTTGGAAAATTGAATTCTGGGTCTGGACGGGAGCCCAGCTCTTTGGTCGCTGATTCTGGCAATATTTCTGGGAAGAAAAACTCAAATAAAGGCGAGCATTTTGATCTTTCCTTTCTTTTCTTTTCTATCCCCTTCACCGCCGGCCCCTCCTTTCCCACCCCACCGGCATCCCCGGAAGATGTAGGTGCGAATATTTCTCTCCCTGGTGCCTGGAGAGCCACAATCCGAACTTTTACAGCGCGTTTCTCGTGGATCCTTTGAACGGATCAGCTGGCATGGGAACAGAGAGCGTGGCCTGACTTCTCTTTGCTCTTTTTATCCCCGCTCTGTGCCGGAGCCCCGGCGCCGCAATCACTGCAGCGCACTTCTGACACCCCCTCGCTTTTTGGGGGGTGATTTCAACCTCGGGCTGTTTGATTTAACCCGGTTCTCGCCCACCCTGCACCTTCCAGGTTTCCTCTCCCCTCCCCAGGCTTGGCTGGAGGCTCCTTCCTCGCCGCTCATTTCCTTTCTGAGAAGCCGGGAGGGCCGCGCTCCGCCGCGGGTGGCTGCTGTGCTGCTCCCGGGCTCTCCAACGTGGAACCCCCAGGTTGGGTCTCTCCCTTCTGTTCACCAAAACGGAAAACGACATTGCGGGGAGCCACGGCAGCTCCCCGGAGGCTGCAGCCCCTTGGTGCCCTCCGCTCCCAGCCCCAAATCCTGCTGCTCCCTTGGGAAATGCCCCTCCATGAGCCCCCTTCCCACCTCCTGCATCCTCCCCTCCAGCCCCAGCCTCCTCCGGCCCGAGCTCCTGGGTAGGGAGGCTGAAACGCGTCATTTCACTCTACGTGCACCGTGCACTGTGCCTGTGCATCCCATCCATCCCACCCAGCGGGAGCAGCCCTTTTGCCTGAGCCTGTTTCCTTATAGGCGCCGAGCCCAGCAGCGTGCGCCCATCACTGCACGCACCAGGGTCTGCCTCTGTGTTCCCCAAGTTCCTGCCCAGCCAAAGCAATTTATTTCAGCTGTTGTGGGAGAAAAGGGGAGTTGCTTTGTGCTTGGCTTTTAAGCCCTGGTTCTGATGTTTAATTCCTTAGGAGACATCAGGATCCTTTGCTCTTCCCTGCTGCTCCCTCCTCCACTCATGGGAGCCTGAAGCTGGGTGTGGGTCATGCAGGCAGTGAGAGGGGGAATATCTTAGACACATGCATGGAGGGGCCGCCTTTTGGGTGAAATCAGGAGGATTTGGAGGCCTGTACTCAAAAGTGTGCTCTGCAAAAGGTGAATCTGGTGGTACCTGGGAGAGCCTAGAGGTGGGACCCAGGAGAATCACCTTCCTTCGTAGCATAAAGCTGTAGGTGAGCCCCTGCTCCAGCACAGCTCTGCTGCTCTCCAGGGGTTATTGCTCTTTGCTGGTCTCTGGCTGCTCAGCCCTAGGGCAGGAATTCAAACACAAGGACTTCATGTGTTGGACCGAGCCACAGATGGGGTGATCACCATTGAGGATCAGGCCCTGTCAGCTGGCACAACTCATGCCCTGTGCTCAGGGAAGCCTCGGGTCACAAATCATGGCAAGACAAGAGATGGGTGCTCCTAGTCCCAGGCTGCGCATAGCGGTGCTCAGGCCAGCAGGATGGTACCGAGGTCCCCAGGCCAGTGGGGACCACTGTAGTGGGGAATTATGCCTCGTGCTGCTCATGGCAAAACCTCCCCAGGCCCTTGGGGATCAGAGGTTTCAGCATGTAAAATACTGGGGATCTGATCCTCCTCGGGGCAGCCACAGAGAGGAGGAATTGGGGAAGGGCCCCATGGAGGTGCCCGGGGTGCAGCAGCGCTGCTTTTCTGGCTGAATCCTGTGTGTTTCCCACCTGCACTGCAGGGAGAGGTCTGTGTGCACCTAAAAACTGGCCCAGTGCTCCATTCAGGGCGCCCAGAGAGGCGGTGGCTGCCCCATCCCTGGCAGTGCTCAAGGCCAGGTTGGACACAGGGGCTTGGAGCAAGCTGCTCCAGTGGAAGGGATCCCTGCCCGTGGCAGGGGTTGGAGCTGGAGGAGCTTAAGGTCCTTTCCAACACAAACCAGGCTGGGATTCTATGATTCAAGGATTCAGGGTTCCTCCACCTTCCACCTCCCGAGCCTGGGGGTGGATCCCTAATGCCTAAAAAGGATTACCTGATGGTGCAGGCTGGATTTTGCATCATCCAGGCAGAGCAGAGACCACAGCAAGCGTGTTGGGACACTTTGGGATGAACACATTGCCTCGACATTGCTACAGCCACTGCAAGAGGGTCCGTGCATTGCCCTCACCGCTGCTGCTGCCATTGCCAGTGCCTGGGGAGGTCTCTCTGCCCACTGCATTGTGGCTGAGGATGATGCCCAGTGAGGACAGGAGGATGCAGCTTGGGAAGGCATCGAGCATCACACCCAGCCCATCCCAGAGCTCTGCTGTGCCCTGGGCTGCAGCACTGTGGGGGGTAGGGAGAGACATCCCCATCCTGGTGGAGTTCAATGGGATTTCACACATTTCTGCTTCTTCCATAATCGAAGGGATGAGAGTGGGGTCTCCTCCCAGTGCCCCCCCCCAAGTCTGAGATCCCAGTTTAAGGTGGGAATAGCGATGGGGAAGGGCTGAGACCAGCGGGTGCCGGGGGGGGGACAGGAGGGATGGGGGGTCCAAAGGTCGCTCTCTCTCCCCCCTCCACCCCTTTCCTTATTGCAGGGGCGGCGGCTGGGGCCGCCCGAGGCCGAGGCGGGTGGGGAGGAAGGCGGGAGGGAAGGAGGCGGCCGGGGGGGGGACACGGACACGCAGCCGCCTCCCTTCTCCCTTCCCGGGCTGCAACCGGGGCTCGGGGGGCTCCGGGCACCTGAGCAGCTTTTACCCTTCAATGGAAACCGAAGTCCTCCAAATCCAGCTATTTCCTGGCATTTCCAAGGCTAAATCCGCAGCTTCCCCCGCGCCACCTTCCCGGTGGCCAGGATTGATGCCGCGTTAATTTGCTTTGGGGATAAATGTGTTGCTGGGACTCAGTTGAAAGCCCAAACGTTGCTTGCCAGAATGGTGGAGACAATAACGGCAAGTATTAGTGGATGGGTGAGTGCATCGTTTGTTTTCAAGCAGTGCCAGACTACATTAAGTCCCACGCGTGAATACCGTGGCGGGATCGTTGCTTCACAACAGCGATCGAATGCTTTGTATTCTGCTTTGTGGAGACAGAATTCCCCCCGTTTCCCAAGGGCAGAGCGCAGGGAAGAGCCCGTCACCCCGGTCCGACGTTCGGGACGGCTTTTCCTCCTCCCGATTCCTTCCGAAGGCGGGGGTTGGGACCCCTGCCCCCTCGTTTTGGGGGTCCTCGGGCACTTCGGGCCGTTTACACCCGGGGAAGCCGGACCGGAGCTCGGCTCGGGGTGGCGATGCCGAGAAGCGCGTTAGGAGGGAAGGAATCCCAGCGGCGAAGTTGGCGGCAGCGGCAGTTAAAGGACCGTGAAGCTGTCCCTGCCTACACGCGTGGTCAGGACGCTGCGGACCCAGGTCCTGCCGACCCCAGCCCTGAGCCTTTTCCATTCGTTTTCCCTAAAAACCTAGGGAATTCCTTGCATTTTCTGCTCACCGCCGCGGTCCAGGCGAGCTGCGCTGCAAAGTCTTTGTAGGCTTTTATTTTAACTTCTTTTGCACCAGCCCCCTTAACTCGGTGCTGGATCAGCCCATCCCGGCCCTGAGCCGTTCCCCCGGTACTTGCTGGTTTTTCCGGTGCTCGGGACACGGCGCTTCCCGCAGGGGAACCCACGGCACACAGATACAGTAATTAAACCCCTCGTCCATAATAATTAATACGTGATACATGATTATACTAATGAAGACCCAATTGCACTCAAGACCCAATACCCATTTGAGAGCTTCCCTGAAAGGTTTAAGTAGCTGAAGCGCATTTATCATTGTTATATTAAGAAGTGTCCGAATAAATACGAACGTAAATAATGTAGTGTCGTTAACATTGATACACTAACAAGTATATTGATAAGTATCTTGCTATTAATGGTTTATACGTATTATAACATGAATGCCTTCTATGTATAATACTTCTCAGTAACAAAACATGCCCCCAGCGATCTTTTTATCCCGTTCCTGCACCCGCATACGAACATAGAGATACAGAGGAGCATGCGGGGAGGCGCAGCCGGGGCAGCCCCACGTTTTACTCAGGTCCCAAATACACATTTTCCCTGCTGTGGTTCAGACAGCAAACTGGAAAAGCTTCTTTCTGTTCCTTAGTTTGTTAGGACGGGAAAACCCAAAGGAGCAGAGCCCGAAACTTGAGGGCTGAAATAACGCCGTGGACGGAGAAGTAATCCTAAAATTGGTTGAGACTTTTTGAAACTTAATGTTTCTTTTTTTACCAAATTACCCAATTCACAAGGCGGGGCTGGGGGGGAAGGGGAGGTTTTCCCTTCCTTCCTCTCTGTAATATTCCAGCGTTCCCTGGGTTTTTAGCTGTCCCGGGATGGTTTTTCCTCCCCCAGGCTTTGGGGGTGTGCAGCAGGGGCTGCCACGTCTCCCCTTGTTGGGGGAAAAAGGGTCGAGCTCCCACCCCCGAAGGCAATTGCTTTGTTCTACATGAATTATCAGCCCAAGCTGACCGTGCCCTCAGGGTGCCCCAGAAGGTGCCCATGCAGCCGTTAACACGAGGTTGGTTTGGGAACGGCTTGGCCGGGGCCACCTCCACGGTTGAATCGTGGGTTACCTCGGTTTCATTTTCTTCTCTTTTTCTTCTTTCCATCAAGCAGGGCTCAGATCCTCGGGGCCGCTTGGAAAAACTCCAGTCTTTCCCCTTTGAATCATTCCTGTCTTGATGAAGCAGTTATAGAAACGGAATACTGCCTCTTTCAGCAACCTTTCCCCTCCCGATTTATACCTTTTCACGTCCTAATTTCCAGGCAATCTCTAGAGCTTCTTGTCCTCCATCAGGGAGAATCAATTTTCCTTCTTAAATATCAAACAATCAGGATGTAAAAAATTAACGACAGCACAAACATCAATTACAAAGGAAAATGGTCGTGGCGTTAGGAAAGTCTTATGCAAACTGGACATTGTTTCTACCATTTCCTTCTATCTGTACCTAAGTTACCTAAGTTATTCCAACTAACATTGCTCTTACCCAGAGACACTTCTGTCTCTTCAGGCGAGGTACTTATGCGCTGTCTGCAGTTCTCTGCAGATCACGATTCCTCGCTGCTGAGCAATGTAGTTGAGGAACTCACATTTCCAAAGGGGAAAAAAGCTTCACAGCGGCCGGGGTACTCACTGCTGCACTAGAAAGTCCTTCAAAAAGCACCTTTAGTCATTCCCTTTGACAAGCATGCTTCCCACACTGTCCAGACCAGTTTCCTGGTAGCACAAGAGGCAGATGTGCGCACATCCACACAGCAGGAGCCTGTACCTGGCCACTCATTCTCTTCCCATTCCCAAGATAATCTTGACTTTTCATTACCTGTGCCCACATTCACGTGGAGAGGCAGATCTGGGTTCTCCCTCCTTGCACAGCCTGCACACCACATCGCAGCACTTCCCAAGCACCCGTCTGACAGATGCTTCACAGTGAGTGTCGTTATGTACAACTTCTCCCGCTGACTTGTCACATTCTGTAAGACATCAGGCAGTGCCAGATCCGTTTGATGAATGCCAGGACCAATAAATGCTGCCGGTTGGTCCTTGGTGGCTGTGAGCAATGTTACCACCCAGGTGACTCAATGGGATCCTTTATTTCTGTGCCCAAGCCCCAGTGGTTAGAAGCAGGGGGTGTGACATTGCCATCAGTGGCTTCATATTTTCCATTCATTACTCAACACGTGCCAGAAACTATCGGTTGTTGCTTAAGAGATTAAGAAGTAGCTATTGTTTTCTCATGGCTGTAATCATCCCTTCTCTTGAGCTTCCCCGTTTACACCGCTCATAGACAAGACATTTTCTGCAGACCAAAAGGGTCTTTTCTAAAGGTAGAGGGGGTTTATCATGGATATTGTAATAAAACTGCATTGGATCCCCCTGATCCCTACACTTCCTGGGGATAAGAACCGAGGGGTTTAAGACCTCTTTGGGCTCTGCTGCATGGAAGGGAATCTAGAACAGTTTAAGCAGGAAGGAGTCAGAGCACTCCACAAGCCACATCCCTCCCTCTCTCTGCTGGAATATAAATCTTCAGATATATGTTGTAATGAAAGAAGCCACCCCTTATGCACTGGAACTAATTAGATCCCAATCACATGTTCCCAACAGAGGGGATGTGCCTTGGGAGCAGCACAGCTCCTCCATGCACACCAGCAGAGACTTGCACCTTCCTACACTGGCTGGTAGCTGGAACTACAGGCCACGGGGAGATGCTGAGCATGTGTTTTGGCTCCTGACCCGAGTTAAGCCTCTGTTATTCTGGTTTTGCTCCTGTTGTTACTTGTAGTGAAGCTGGGGTCTCACATTTCCATTGGCTTCATGGGGATATATCCCGGGAGCCCTGCCCTAATCATGAGGCAGGTTGTCCACAGCGCTTGTGCTGGACCGCAAGCTTGTGGCTACAATAAAGCTGATGTTCGTTTGTGGGGTAGAAGGGGAGCAAGGTCAGGTCCAGCTTAGCCTGGGCAGAACTGTTCTCCAAGAAAGGGGCTCTTGGAACTTAACCCAAAAGGATGCAAGCACCTCCAATGCACCACTTCTTTTGGGAAAGCAGGAAACATGGCAGCTGAGGCTTGTTGTGCCACTAGCTCTTCAGATGGAGCTATCAGAGGACAAATGTCATCTACATCAGATAAAAAGCAATCTGAACAGAAACCGATGCAATTTTCACATGCAGATAAACCCTTTAATCTCATTTTGCATAATTGTATTGTTGCAAAGGGATTACACACTATTGAAAGTACAGATATCCTCATGCCTCCATCATTTCTCAGAGCCTTTAGCTGACAGTATTGCTGCATATAATAATTATAGCTCGTGATCATCATGCCCAGCTGTTATTGATACAACTCATCAGCCAGACGTTGTTCTAAAAACATACTACTAATAAATGCCACTGGAACTTGCGTGCATACAAAATATGACAGAGTGAAGAATAATAAACCTGCTACAGTGACTGAGCAGAGCAAAGCAACAGTCAAAGAGAGCGAGACCTGAAAGCCTCCGAGGCAGAGATGTTTACTGCAAGTGCTTCCAAAATACCACAATTCCAAGGAGGCAGAACAAAGGAGGTTTGGGTTATCCCAGCAAGGAGCCAATTTATACCAGAGAAATCAAGGAGATGGTGGTTGAGATTCTTACACAATAGTGTATCTTGGCTGTATTTGCTGTTCACGCCTCCCCAGCTCAAGTGGCACCAGAGGAAGGGTGAGAACATCTCTGTGCTTTATAACAGATGAAGCCACCAGCCTGTTCTTGCAAAGACCATCCCCACAGAAACACCCTTTTCCTGGCTTTCCTGTCGTTTCCCTTAGCAAGCTCCCATTTCACAGGAGTTAAACGACAAAATGGCATCACGTTCCTTCTTCTGCCAATCTGACTTCCAAGTGGGAAGCGTGAGAAGCCCACACCGTCCTGCTCTCCCCCTGGATGAGCAGCAGGGAAGTGGCACAGGTACAAGTGCAGGTACTGTAAAACATTTCTTCCCAGCCAAATGAAGTGAGGATGGCTGAACCTGTACTTGCCCTTAGCTGAAGGGCAGTGTCAACCCTTCATTTTCTTTTTGATTAACCCTCAGATTAAGTAATTTAAAGGGAAGGAAAGTGATTCTGCTGAACGACACTAATTTCAGTCTGATTCATTTTACAGTGTTGTAAAAACAATTATGTGCCTGGCACCCTCCAGAACATTGAGCACTGTTCAATAACCACCAGCTCTACTGAGATGAAACTGATACAGCTTGTTAGAGCATAAACTGATTGAAAATGTGCTTTGCAGCCAGACCAAGTGGACAGTGGCTCATATTGGTTTTTGGTAATGGGAGCTTGGTTGCTTTTCCTCAACTGAAATAAAAGGGTGCAGTAGCTGTAGTCACTTTGCATCAGATTTTTAAAGGAGTCTCATTTTCATTTGTCAATTTAGTTGTTAATCCAACTAAATCCTGATTTTTAGTTGTTAATCCAATTAAATCCTGATTTTTCAGCAGGATTAACAATCTGTGCGATTAGGTGTTAGGGGCTTTCAAAGCACTAAACCTCTGTTAACAGTTTGGGACAGATTTTTAAGTGTTTGGCAATGATGCAGAAGCCAAAATTGACCTGCTTCCATTTAAACTGTTAAATAAAAGGTGCATTCCCAGTGCAGCTGCTCCCAAGGATAACCCATCCTGTCCTAACTCCCTGGTTAGGGCCACACACAGAGCACTGAAGAACTTTCAAAACCTGAAATGAGCTGCTTCGCTTTGCTGTTTCATGACTACAGGTATAAATCCAGCCATTTCAATACCTAAACTGTACCACAATTAAACCCCCAAAAGGAAAGCATTAGGTCTGTATCCTTTTCTTTTTCCATATTGCCACAGGACAATGAAGAACTGTACAGCTCAGCAGCTTCCTTTTGGAGACATAGATCCTCTTTTATTGCAATGCTGCTATTGAAATAGATGATGTAGAAAAATAATAGCTCAATGAAATTCACTTTTCAGAATTAAAAGGCAAGAGGTGATGGATGGCTTGAATATATCTGACAGCACCATGGAGGTTCACTGTCCACTCAGAGATGGTCAGAACAAGGCTGTAGAAAGGGATGATATGGGCTCTCACGCTGTATCCCAGAGTCAGTAAGACCTGAAGGCCCTAAAGGCTGGCTTTAATGTTAGTTCCAAGCCTGTGCCAAGCAGGAGCCAAAACCAAGCTGACAAAATGATCTACTCCATATTGGAGAGAACAAGATTTGATTCTGTTCCTTGATCTGTGGGTTACAGAGGAAGTTCCAGAGAGGTCCAGTGACACAGATTATCATCTGTGCTGACTAGCAACAAGCTCGGTGCCTCAGTTTACCTATCCGCAATACTGCTGCTATAACCATATTGTCCCAGTCCATAGCGATGTTTTGTACAGCGTTTCTAACATGCCACACTTAATTTCTCTATGTATGTTTGGTTCCAGAAATAAGGGATGAAGGATAAAAGAAAGAGGTACTACCTGCCTTGACTGCTGCCCCTCAACCTTTCGCTATTGTGCTGAATGGGTGCTTATCCTTTCTCCTCAATTATTCTTCCAGTATTTAGGTCTCTGGAAAACCTGGAATTTCTCCTTCCACCTGCAAGCAGATCTCCTTTCAGCTCAGAGATCCCTCTGCCTTCCACTCTGTGGGTATCCTGCAGTAGCAAGCCTCTGCACTGAGAGCCCAGATCCTGGAAAAAGAGCAAGGAGGCTATTCCTGACCCCTTCCCAGACTCAAATAATTCTCCTGCTGTGGCCTGATTAACTGCATGTCAGGTTAGTTTCCAGTGATGTACACTGTACTGTATTTTTACATAGGAAGAGTCTTGGAGCAGGTAGCTTAGTTTCTACCAAAAAACTTCTATTAAAATCTATGAAAAGATTAATGTTTTATTGGTGTCCTGCATTGGAGTTACCTTCCTTAACACAGACACATCTGTCTCAGAGGGGAAATAGCTTGTATCAGGAGCTGATTCAAAATCAGATTGATGGCATGGACTGAATTCATCCTTGGTGCAACATGCTGAGGTTGGTGAAACAAAGAGCATCAGCTTAATCTGTAACAAAACTGGCTACTGTCAAAAATGAGCTAAACCCAGTGAGGATGAGTCACTGGTTACCTTTAAATTTTGTTTCATGTTGCTGTTCTGCGGGGCCAGAGCTTTTCATCCCTTCCTCAGTCAGCTGCTCATTGCCCATCTTCCCGCAGAGACTGCCCCCCTCTGCCCTTCACTGATGGAGTAGGGGCTGTAGCACATCTGGAAAGTGCTTTTGTTGAAAATAACAAAACAGCAGCATTTTTCTAATGGAATTCCACAGTGAAGTCCAAACTCTGAGTGCTGAACACTGAACCAGCATAGTTAACAGTGGTAAGGTCCGGACACAAGGATGAAGATCAGGCAGAATGAGGAACTGAACTGTCTTTGTACTATTGCTGGTAGAGAAAACCTGAAACAACAGCCTCAAATACTGCAGTTTTTGAGGTAGATGCTCCAAGTCCATACTGGAGGAGGGATAGTGCCTCCTTAACTACAATTTTGTTAACATATAGTATATAAATGTACATTTTCTGAAATGGAGCTTGAAAAAGAAACCGCTTCATTCAATGAAGCAATTTGTCAGACACATTAGAGTCTTTTTGCCTCTAATCAGATAAAAACTTGGCCAAGGAAGGGCATATCTGTGCATAGCTGAGAGTTCTATTAACAGGGTTAAGTGCAAAATTAATGACTCTCGATGGAGCAATACAAACAAGGAGCCCTGCCAAGCCCCCAGACTTACAAGATCACAGTTGGTGTTCCTCTTTTCAGCCTCTTCCTTTCAGTCCTTTACTCTTCAAGAGCCTGAGAAGCCAGGCTTTGCTATACCACAGTAATAGATTTCTATTTCTGCTCTTTACAGTCTTATGGAGAGTCATAAATGTACAGGTTTGCTTTACATATATCTTGCCCTGTGAAGAGAAAATGTTCAAGATGTGGTGCCAGCACTCAGCTGGTCAGCTGAGGTTCAGTCCAGAGAACTTTTGCCCACAGTAAGGTAGCAGAACAGATACCTGCTTTGGAAGCACACCAAAACCTTCCAATAGGAGAAAGCCCACCCTTCCCCACCAGCCTGTGGTGCTCCTCCCACAGATGCTGTTAAACCTGGGCCTGGGACTGCAGAACAACTTGGCAAACAGATCCTGAAAATCCTCTGCCTGGCAGTAGATTTATCCTGGATTGTCTCCAGTAACAACACGATGGCCAAAGCATAAGCTAGGACCTTCCTTGTCAAGGTTTTCCCTTCTATCAAGTCAATGCATCATTTCTGAGGCAGTTATCATAAGCTGAATATTGCTGATTAATCATCTAGCACACAAAGCCAATCGATCCCCCTCTTTGCAGTGCTCAATCCTTCATTCCTAAATCACCTTCAAATTCAAATTAGGAATCTTTTGCTCTTTCAATGTTTTGCCTTCACATCTATAAATGGGATACTGAGGATAAAATGCTGAGTCAGAGGAAGAAAAAAATCACTTGGTGACTAACTCACATCTCTCCTTAGTACAGGGGGAAATCAAATCTCTCAAGTGATGGGGCCCACTGAAAGGCCCCATTTTTCACTGAATGTGACTTACTCCTCGCTGGTTAGCAGCTACTATTTGTAGAATACTTCTGAAAGGTGAGAGGTCTTGGACAGACAGATATTACCACCTAGTTCCTCTTCTTCCTTTGTCTTCACATTTATTTGTATCTTCCAGTGTTTATAACTTAGGACACATTTTGTTTCTTTGCATCAAGTAACTAGTATGCTGCTGCCATAAGCTATTTAATATTTTCATAAGGAGAGCAGTTTTTAGAGGTCTGGAATTGAAGAACAGGAAAAATACTGTGAATCTAGTCCCTTGAGTGTTTACTACTCTCTAATCTGACTCTGATCTGTTGCAGGGTGATAACCACATACTGCATGATCTCTTGGGTAATTTCAAGCACCCAAACTTGCTGAGAGTTGAACTGTGTTTGCACTGCATGGCTCCAGGAAATGCTACAGGAGGAACTGTGAGCCCAGTTTATCCCTTTGCATGGGATCTCTTGCAGAAAGCAGAGTCCACTAATGGGGCTCTGTGTCTGGCCCTGCTGCCTTTATTACTAGGGCTGCCAAGAAACAACTGAGAGAGACCTTCCTCAAAGATCCCTCACCTACCTGCCTCAAAGTGCATATAAACTGAATTGCTACACAACTGGATGTTTTGAACACGGTCTGGATGGTGCATTAGGAAGTTAAATAAACCTTACAGAGATGTGTGAAGCAAGGCCAGGGGATGCACTAGGTTTGATCCCAGCATCTAAGGTCGGAGGTAACACAGGAAATCCTGAGTTTTGCTTCTGGTTTTAACATGGTTTGTGTTAAAAACAAGTCACTGAAGCTGGGGAAATGGCCTTTTTCTCTGCTTGTTAAGAGTGGTGCCAGTGCATTTTGTATATACTGCAAAGAGGGAAACAAGTAACACAGGTTGAAATTACAGCCTCAGGTTGAATGCAGAATTGATACAAAGCTTGTATGTGCTGGGAGTAGTAGAGGAGGAACCGGTATTAACTCGCTGCGCTCTGAGAAAGCCTGCCCCTTCCGTTACCAAGTAACTCCCACCGAGGGTGATGGATAACTCCAAAATGCTTCTGTGTGCACGGAACTGGAGCGAGGTGCCCGCCAAAGCGAGAACTCCTGCAGGCAGCGCTCCCCGCCTGTGTCCGACAGCACAATCACCGTTTCTCACCGATTCGGTGTAGTCTGTCCCCCTCTGCCGGCCACCCACCAGCCGCCCAGCTCCGAGACCCCGTCGAGAGCCAGAACACAAAAGGGGTGGTAAAAAAGAGCTTGATGATAGCAACCCACAGGCTGAAAACCCCCCTCAACAGATCAGTTTATCCATGACCATGCTGCAGGATCGAGGAGAGATTTATTAGGGTCCTCAAGCAACTGCGGCTTGGATTTGTGATTCAGGATAATATCAAACCTGCATATTTCAAAATGAGCACTACCCTGGTGTAATGGGGGAGCAGATGTGATTGTTATGTTTCATAATAGCATGTACTGTTATCCTCAATTTGATAATAACATCTGCTATAAGCAGCCACATCTGGCTGGTATCACAGCCACATCTCTGCTCACAGCTGGTTCAGGGTGTCCTGGAAAGGGAGGAATACTGGAACCTTTGATAACAAATCTAACTGAACTGGTGTATTTCTACCCTAATATTGCAACAATCTGCCTACAGCTTCTTTATATCATTGTAACTGTGTTCATTCTGGAAACTTCTATTGCTCAATTACTGCTTTAGAGCAATCCCATTTCCTAGCATGAGAAAGGATTTAGCAAAGTGTAAAGAAAAAAAGCCGTTTAAGATCAAGTCGAATTGTTAACCCAGCACTGCCAAGGCCACCACCAACCCATGCCCCCAAGCCCTTTAGGGATGGTGACTCCACCTCTGCCCTGGGCAGCCTGTTCCTGCACTTGACTCATGGATCACCTCACAGGAGTTGTTGCCTTGCACAATCACAGCACTACAGCTGGTTTATTTACAAGAAAATAAGATACAAGAAATACTGCAAGAGGAAATATGTGTCTAAGTAAACTACTGTAAATCTGCCTATCACAGCTGACAAAGATAACAAATACAGTGAGGATGTAGGGTTGCTACAGCATGATGAGCTAAGATTACAGGCAAAGTTTGGAGAGTGATAACATCTTGTTAGACAAATCAGTGTCCTTAGGAAGAGCAGGCAAACATTTTATCTCAAGACAAAAACTGAAATGCATGCTGCTGAGCTGGAGTACAAACTTCCCTCTGTGGAGTTTCCTTCCCAATTCTGGTGTCCAGCTCTGTTTCTCATCTGAGTTTCTTCAGTTGATTTATTCAACAAGAAGTCAGGCAGCACTTTGGGGAAACACAAAAAATGCTCTGAAATACACTGAGCCTATGAAGATGTACAAGAAAAGGTAAACACTACCCCCTCTGGGAGTAGCTCAGAAATGTTCTCTCCTTTTACCTCTTACTTCCAATGTCTTTTTCTCTGGCAGAATTAACTCTGTTCTTGTTAATGGAATAATTTGTCAGATGCATGCATACATTACCCTGTAAATGAATGAACAAGATGCAGGGTTAGAAAGGTATTAGCCTCCTCCCTTCTTCTCTACATGATCCTGGTCACACTGCCTCATGTACAAAGCATCTTAATTAAGCACAGAAGATTTAATGGCACTAAATATGATCAGCCCTATACTGATCCCATTACTTTAAAGAACCCAATAAATGAGGCTCAACAGTTTCAATTTCACTTCACTGCAATCTCATCAGCATTCCAATTCCATCACTTCTGAGAAATCAGCAGTTTCAATGGAAGATAACCCTCTTTCCCAGTCAGGCCCCATTCTACAAGCACTTATTAGGAGAGCTAATTCTGTGTTGAAATGATTCAGAACTGCATACCAGAACCTTTGCCAGCCACCAACTAAGCCACCACTTCTTTTCAGAAAGAAGTAAACCAAAGTATCTTTGCACTTAGGCCTTTTCCCCTTCCAAGATTTCTCTGTCTTGTAACAATCTTTTTGCCATAATAATGCTTCATGAAAAACAGTACCAGACTAGTACATAAAGTTAATTAGGTATGTATTTATAGAAGTACTAACTGTGCCAAAACTTGTATGCAGCACTGATCTGGATAATATAACACATGGTGCATTCTACTAGAGAATCTGCTCAAATATTTCACGCATAATTGTATTTATGGCACTCAGATACTACAAAGATGAATGACTGGTATTTATGAAGTGCTTAGGGATTCTCCAGAGAAAGATGCTTTGGACAGTGGAACCATTAGGATTTCTCTCTATCTCTGGTTGCTGTGTATTGAACTGTCATTAACTTCTGCTAATAGGCTTGTTTACTTACCAAGCTATTGTGCAAAAGGTCAGAGGATGCTGAAGTAGCAAAAAGTGGAAGGCCCTCCTTATAGACAAACATCCTCAGAGGGTCACGGGATGTCACCAGCACATAAATCCCCAGATCAAACTTACGTCTACCAAGAATAAAAGGCTGGGAAAGAGGATATGAAGCCAATTTGCTTCTAAACTTGCTTGAAACACATGAACAACACTGGTAAATCATTAATAGCTATTGCAAAGGTGACAAGCCTAGCTGAGGTCCCTGCTATGACAGATCTAATTCTGCCACAGTTTTATCTGGCACTGAGCTGGGAAAGGTACTGTAAATGTCTCTTTCTGGGGTGTGTGTCCCTAACACTGATCAAACTAGAGCCTGGGTCTGCACTACACAAAGCAGTGACAGGTTCTCCACTTCATTTAAGGCTGTAGCTGGTTTCTGTACAGCTCAGTGAGTGTTTGAAGTTCACTTCAAGGGTAAATGTTTGAAGAAATGAAACATTAACAACAGAAAAGGAGCCTGTGGGCCAGTCTTCCCAATATCCCACTAAAGAGGAGCTCATTTCCTACCTTTCTTTTCTCCAAGCCAGAGGCTCCAAGTGTCCTCCCTTCCACCTCTTATATTTTTTTTCAGTCATTCATAGACTTTCATTCATTCCTAGGAACATTCCCTGAAAAATAACAATGAGGTCAAATGCAAAGTCAAACAAATTTAGACCATAAAATATAGTGTGTCCAAAGGTCAACAATAAACTGAAGTGAATCATGGTTTTGCTCCTCAAATTATTGGAAGTCCAAGCAACTGGAGGCTTATTGAAGTTTTTATATTAGACTTCATTAAGGATGTTACTTAAAAGTGCCAATCAAAACCACTTTGGTGAGACTCTTGTTTGGAACAAGACAATAGGGCTTAATGGGACTCATGAAAAATGAGTATCCTTTAAGTGCTTTTTCACTGATGAGGGATAAAGTTTTCCTTCTTCCATTCATTCATTCTGAATGCCCTGAATTCTTGTCAAGGTGATTCTGTCTCAAAATATTACAAGCCATTTCTGAACACGAGTTTACAGAATAACATGTAAAGTAGACATTTTTCTTTTGTCAGCAATGAATCCTTTTGACAGAGATGAATCTGAAGCAAATGACCAGTGAATGCTATTTCTGGCTGAGTGACCACGTCAGGGCAAGGCTAAACTGGATATTAAAGCACCAGCTCAGTGACAAAGCAGCGATCTTGAAACGAGGAATGGGGGGATTACCCTTGAGATGTAGAGCTGGCAGATCACATCCTGCCCAGGTTTCATGTCCTTCTCAGCTTGGGTGGTGAAGATGCCCGTGCCCTGACAGCCAGAGGCCAGTTTACAGAGACAAGTCTTCTGTTTCCTTCATCAGTTACTGGGCTACAAACTGTCCTAACGACGAGGAGGGAAATGGCACAGAGGGACACTACAATAGTTATGAAAGAACTGCATTAAAACTGCTTTCTAGTGTAGATTTCCTAGGCATAGGTTTTCAAACTACTCCAAGAACCTTGCAAAAATGTAACTGGAACAGCAAATAGAATATTGTAAGAATATTGTAAAATTAATTTCCTTCAGTCCTCTGCGCTTAGAAAAGCTTTAAATGATAACTGCTTTTTTTTCTCTGATTTCTTTTCCAGCACTAAATTCAACCAGAGAAAACTACTCGCTTTCCTCCAGCCCAGCAGATTAATCTTTGCCTAGAATTCAGAAGAGGCTTTTAAGATGCTGAAAGTTGGCCCCTTTGGGCATGCAAATCACAGAATGTGAATCTAACAGCCAAAAAATAATCGTGCCGAGAAGAAAGTCAGGCTTTAAAAGAAGGGCTTAGTCTGCAGGAAGACACCAAGAAACAAGCTGGATTCTTTTGGGAAGAGCTTCACCACTCTGTTTCTAGCCAGCAAATACTTCCTGTAGGTCTCCCTGCTTCCAGGGAAGTGTCTGATTTTCCAGAGAAAGAAGTCCAGGGAGAAAAATAAAAGCGCCATAAACAAACATTTGCTTGCACCTTCTTGATTCCAAAAGAACAATAAAGGGATCATCACACCCATACAGCCCACTCACAAGCACTTGATTATTTCCCATTGCCACTAACTGACCCGTTGATGCTGTACTCACTCTGTTCACCCCTGTCTCCTGCTCCTCAGAAGCTCACCACTCCATGTACTGCATCACAGAGCAACAGCAGTTTAAGAGAAGGAAGCTCTGTAATTTCCAAGTCTCCGTTTGGGCTCAGAGGGAGATGTGGAATCGCCATTCCATTAGGCCTTGGCTATCAATTGCTCCCTGGATGGATGATTTACAAACTGCCTGCTGTAGATGATAATCTGGAGAATTAGTCATAACAGACCACCACATAAACCCAGGAGTGCTTACTGTTTCAGAAGCTTCACCCCAGCTAGAAATAACTGTGAGAACAACCAGCTCCACTGATAGCTCTGAGTGGTGGAAAACAACGATTCCTGGAGTGCAGCTCTGAATAATGCTTTATTTGGATTGGAGCCACTCGAGCCGTCCTTCGTGTTCCTCTCTTAAGGCATGAATCCAGAAAACACTGGCAAGAGCTCACAGGCATATTAAGTTTTGACTTCTTGCCTAACTTCAGTCATTATGAGAGAAATACGTCTGATGCTCACAAGCTACTGCTTCACAAAGATTAAACATCAAGGCTAGCACACGCTCGCAAAGAGCAAGTGTTACAACAACAAGGGGACACACTCCAGGGCCAATAAAGCACTGCTCTGGCTAAGGGCTGGCTGCGCACACTGCATCAGCAGGGGGATTCCAGGCCAGGCAGCCAAATGTGAGCAAAACACAACGCGTGGACACTAGACCTTTTGATTTCAAACAACTCAAGTGCCAGCTGAAGCGATGCTGTGACCCCTGCACGAATATGAATTTATTACCCATTTAGGCATCGGCTCCACCACAATTCCTTTGGTTTTCCCCATCCAAGGGCACCAGGCACGGCCCGTTCTGTGCGGGGAGCAGGCCCCACAGGAGCTGACGGACCCACTGCCGCTGCCGAGGCACCTTTCCCAGGTCTCCCCTGCGCTCAGCACACAGGGCTTGGCAGGAGCCGCCATCCCCCCTCAACCACCGACCTGCAACGAGCAGAGCTCGCACCCTGCAGAGCCGGGGGGCGCCCACAAAGCGGAGGCACCGGCAGGGACGGACACCGGGACGCGGCTCCATCCCCGCCCGGCCCCAGCAGCCGCTGCCCCCAAATTAACGGCTTGGTAACGGCCGCGCCCTGGCAAGGGGGGCGTGGCCTGGTTTGAACAGCCCCAGCCAATCACAGCTGCGAGAACGGGGTGATTTGCATATTCATGAGGGCTGCGCGAGGGCTCCTGGGAGGCGGCTCTGAGGCGAGGCGGGTCCCGTTGCTGCAGCCCCGGCCTCGCCGCAAGGGCCCCGTTCCCTTCCGCAGTGATCCCGTGGGGAGCCGGGCAGCACCGGGCTGGGGTTTGGGGGCAGCAGGAGAGAGGGTGTGAGAGCCAGAGCAGAGTTCTCGGTAGAGCCGAATGTGATCCCGCAACAGCGATGGGAGCTCCCCATCAGGACTCCGGTTGAGGCAGCAGCCCTTGTTGTGAGACCTCAGAGCAGCTCCAGTGGCTGAAGGGGCTGCAGGGAACCTGGAGAGGGGCTTGGGACAAGGGCCTGTAGGGACAGGCCAAGGGGAATGGCTTGAACCTGCCAGAGGGGAGACTGAGCTGAGCTCTTAGGCAGAAGCTCTTCCCTGTGAGGGTGCTGAGGCGCTGGCACAGGGTGCCCAGAGAAGCTGTGGCTGCCCCATCCCTGGCAGTGCTCAAGGCCAGGTTGGACACAGGGGCTTGGAGCAAGCTGCTCCAGTGGAAGGGGTCCCTGCCCGTGGCAGGGGTTGGAGCTGGAGGAGCTTTAAGGTCCCTTCATCCCAAACCATTCCAGGATTCCATGCCCCTGTGCAGCTGGGTGCCCATGCCACCCGAGCTCTGGGCTAACAGCAACAACCTTGTCTTACACCTGTACAGCACCACAACACTGATCCAACCTGGATAATAACACAAGGAAATGACCGGCTCTGCGAAGCTGGAATGAGCCTCCCAGCTCTGCGAGTGCTGCTGACACAATGGGCAGCGCCATTTACATCCAGGATCCGCAACACTTGTAGGGATTCAGTTCCTGCTGCCATGGAAACAGACCGCGGCGGCGAGCAATGGAGAAGGTTGGTGGAAGCTAATTGTTCGACACGCACACAAAAAAGCTCGGATCCCCTTTGCTTTCTGTGATCGTGGGTCCTTTAAAGGAACCTGCTCCATTCCCATGGCAGCCAGCAGCAGATTTACTAGCATTCATTTTCCATTTTTACAGTCCCCATCCGTGCCAGAAGGTTAAGGGGTTTCCAACATTTTCCATAGAACTAAAGATCCAGGGAGTGCCTCAGATTTATTTGAGCAATCTGTAGTGTACTCATTGCAATGCATTCAAGTGATGTACAGGGAGATGCAGCCTCGGCGTTAAAGCAGCTTGTTTTTCTCTTCTGCTGCTTCTCAACACAAGGATTGTTTGGGTGGTTTAGTGTTTTACTGGGATTAAAGACGTTTGCATTCAGGGTCCTGCATCTGCTTTATCCTGTTTCTTGTTGGACCACGTGTTTTAGGCTCAAGGGCAAGAATCTCATGGTTATCTTATAACAGTTCCCTAAGAAATATGATTTAATAGCTCTTTCCAAGTGAATGTCTCTTCCAAGATGGGTTTGAGGGCTGTAACTCGAGTATTTGTGGAGGATTTGTGCCTTTCAGAGCATTGCAAGAGAGGCTGAGTGTCCCCATTCGTTAAAACCCCACCAGTGTAAAGCAGTGCCAACATCTCCAGGCACATTTTGGATTTGTACTTCAGAAAGGACAGAACCGAGGTCACTAAAATCATCTTGTACTAACAGAGAAGCAATTTCCTGAAGGCAGAGAAACCACTGAGCTGCCTAAACCCCCCAATGTTCTCTGTTTTATAAGATGAAGAACCCATCTTTCCAACCTTTCCTATGTTTGTTGGATCCGATCTAGCCAAACAATAGCCCTTTTTAAGGAAGGATTGTCAAGTCTAATGACTCCATTAAGGCAAGCGTGGGTTTGTCTGTGCTGCTACAACTACGTAATAACTCCTGGGAATTAAAAATCCATATGGCTCTCGGCTGCGCTACATAACATGTGGAGCAGCTGCTCTCAAAAATGTTATATCTGTTATTAAAAAAGGAATTAAGCACACTCTGTGGCTCCTGAAACTGCAGCTTCTTACGAAATGGAACCAAATGCAGTGTACAAAGCGGTCGGAACCTGCAGGCTGACCACCTTTGTTTGTCCTTCTCATTGTCGCTGTTTGTTTCTGCTTGCATTTAGATGCCGTAATCAGGAGCAAGGCCCCAGAGGAATACACGTTATAAAAGCGCAGGCAATATTCGAGTCTCATCCTGCACGTGGGGAAGGGAAGCAGGCAGGGGACGAGACGTCCAGATGTAAGTGCCTCAGGGCTCCAGTTATCAGCTCGCTCTCGAAGCAGCTGCTCCCACTGGCGAATGTCTTATGGATCAGTAGAGGAGAAGTACAGCCTGATGAACCCCACCAGGTTTCACAGGCCGGGAACACCATTGCGAAGGGTTAAAAACTCCCTGGAGCCTGAAGGGCATCAATCCCTTTTGGCAGCCGTCCATTTTTCCTCCATCCTGGCTCAGTTCTGCTGTTCAGCCTTTCTCAAAATGAATGTTAAATCTGGCGAGGGAAAGGGGGATTATGCCACAGATTTTTTGGACTGACTTTGGCCAAATTCCTTCATGGCTGCATAACTGTTTCCCTGTCTGTAACACAGGGGTGATATTTAATTAGAACATAAGTCTTGTAAGGCCTCATTCTTCAGAGCTTGTCACATGAGGTTGTAATGTGAAAGGGACTATGTTTAACATCATTAATTTAGGATCTGTGCTGCTGATGGCTTTGCTGTATTTGAGACTCTCAGTGCCAGACTAGTATTTGTATAAGACTACAAGCCTGGGTGCTTTGAAGCTGGTAGAAGCTCTATCACCAATGTAATCTTTTACTTCTATTCCATGCTAAAGCAGGGTGCAAGCCTTGATTTAAGCCTAAACTGATCTTGCACCCAAGTTTTCATGAGCTCTGGTGCCTCAAAAGGCAGAGGGTCCACATGGGCTCTTAAACAGACCCCTGTGCAGTCCTGTCTGCTTCCCTGGTGGGGTGGCACAAGCATGGCTGTTCTGATCACAATATATTCCATAATATCCTACAGCCAGCAGAGGATGAGTGAGCTCCTAAAAGGCTTTAGTGTTGCATGCAGCATGTGCTGTGCTATGAGTTGGGAGGCAACTAAGTCAAGGGGCGTATCTGTAGTAACCCTGTTTCTGGCCAGATCCAGTGAGCTACAGAAACATTGCTGTTTGGATCAGGACACAGTGTCCAATGTTCCCTCAACGTAGTTTGGACTGGCTAGGAAGTTTAAAAGAAAATCTTTGCCTAACAGCAAGAGATGGTCTCTGCAGAACTTAGAATGTGATCAAAACCTAACAAAACCCAACAAAACCCTCTACTTGCTGAGATTTACTGCTTCACAGACCAACGGAGCGACATGTAAACTGCAATACATCCGTCCCTATTCCACAAGCATCCCTGGCTCTGTCACTCCCCTCTCCAGCCCCCCCCCCCGATGAATAACCCTTTCCCCTTGCCACGCTGAATAAGCCAGGTGACTCCAAACCCGGCCACCCAGCAGATGCTTCTGCAGTGCCAACTGTTCTGAACCCCCCAGCCCATCTCCAGCTTTATTCCCCCCCTTCCTTCCCCTGTGTCCCACCAATCTAGGCTGCCTGGCACATGCTGCACGCTGCAGTCCCACCGGAGTGATATTGTGATGGAAATGAGGGAGGGGATGCAGGCAGAACTGCACAGATTTACAGCACTCTGAGGGTTTCCATTAAAATCCTTGACAACTTGTAATTTATGAGTAGACCAACAGCTCTTCTAATATCCAGGGCCTAGACCCCATTCACTTCAATAATGCTGGTTTGGAATAAATGAGCCAGAGGATGGAAACCAGTTCTGTTGATATAATGGAGGAGGCTAATAGCTGTTTAGAGAAAACAACTGATGTAATTCTGGGACCCAATCCTTTCACCACCAAAACAATAAAGGTTTGATTCTTCAGTGCATTTCATGTAGTGATTTAATTCAGTACAAAGCAGGTGATAAATGGCAACGTTTGGATTCCGTGCCGTTATATACCCACTAAGCACTCTCTATTTGCCCAAGTGCACTACAGATAAAGGGACTCATTGACTCCTGTGCGAACAGGAATCGCTCAGTCTGGATCTCCACAGCAGAACAAAGATGAACAATGCCTCCTTAGGAAATAAGAGCATTGACAAAACTCCCCTCTGCTTTTGGGTCATGCTGTCAGTTTTCAGTCCCACAGGGGTCTGTCTGTGAGCATTCCCTTCCCCACATCTTTCTGAGCAGTCTGTCCAAGTGTCATTTTAGGACACGTTTTTCCACCTTTCCCTGCTCTGCTCTCTTTCCCTGCCCATCTCTGACATGCCAGATGCAGAAGCACCCCCACTTGCTGAGTAAGCACTGGGCTGATCCCTGTAATAAGGACTTTGATGATCAAAACGCTCCAAGCCCTCGATGTCCATTATGCTGCTGGAAAGAATTATCGATCTCTTCTGCTGTGTCTTAAAATCAAACTGACAAATTGATTACTGAGTAGAACCACTCAATTGCTGGCTTGTACACGGCTTCCCTTTCCCTCCTTTGTTCACCTGCAGCTTGTCTATTTCCATTCCTTTGTCGGGAATCTTCCCATTTCCTTTTGGCTTCCCCATTAGGGTGAAGAGCAGCAGAAGCTCTCCCAGCCTATGTTCTGTGGGAGATGGGCCATGCTCCATGGCTCTGCCTCCTCCAAGCCAACAGTGAAGCCCCAGCACGGTGCTTCTAGAGGAGACTGATGATGCTGAAGGTCCAAATTGTTCTGCAGAAAGAGGAAAGAAGACATAGATAGACAAAGAGGAGCCAGGAGGGTCATGGGTGGAGGAGAGAGGTTGTTCAAGTGAGGAAGGGGACTGTGGCTGTACGATCGGGAATCGCTTCCTGGAAGAAGCAGAGCCCCATGTCATTTATTTCAGCCTCCATTCAGATGCTCTGACCTTCAGGGCTGAGATAGGTTGGGAATCTGGGATCTGTAACCGTCTCCTTTGTGGCCAGGCCCATTTTTCTGCATCAAAAAGGACTTTTCCCAGGCAAAACAATGGTCTTTCCTATGAAACGAACTGACATCAGGCAGTATGTGATGCCCTCTGGGACCACAGTTGGCAGCTGAGAGAAGCTACCATCTGATTTGCATTTTACATATATGGAAAACATTCCTGCTAATTGGAAAATGATGTGCCATGGGCAGGGACAGGTATGTTCAAAATACACTGGGTGAATGTGAGGGAAAGCCCAAGAGAAGAACCAACTTCTCGGGAAAGGAAGGCAAAGGGGCTGACAAGAATGAGGGAGAAACCAAAGGACCAAGGAAAGGGAGCAGAGCTTTCTGAGGCTGAGTTACACTGTACTGGAGCAGTGGCTGCTGGTGGAAAGCAGCCTGGGCCAGTTCCTCAGCTGGACCAGACTGATGAGCCCTGTAAAGGTTTAAGAATACCTGTATTTGCAAAGATTTCCCCTACAAAGTATGACTTTTTCCATCGAGATACATTTCTAATGAATGCCCATTCAGATGCTACACGAATTCAGGTATAAATTGTGCCAAACCCCTCCTGTCCCTTTTGCAAATGTATTCCAAGGTCCTTACCCAATACATATCAGTGTAATATTGGATCTCATCCAAAGCATAACTATATCTCATTATCAGCCATTTGAGCTACTTCTCTATTAAACCATAAAATAGAGATAGCATTGAAACCTCTTCTGATTCCAAAGGCTAAATGCAGCAGTAACTTAAATAATGGTGTAAATTACAAACAAAATGAAAACATGGTCGGAAAATACATGTTGTAATTTATGCTTAGGGGTGAATTGATCCCTGGCTGCCCAGGATGGGGAAGGTGCGACCTGCATCGGGCTGAAGTGTGTGGCTGGGAGTCTGAATCTGTGGTGTTATTACAGGGAAATAAAAGACATACCTTAAACTGCCTCCAAAAGCCACCATCCTCCTGAGATTTATTGCAGTCTGACCCCCTCTGCCGGTCACCCGGGTGCTGCCTGCGTCCCAGCGCCAGCACCTCAGTGTAGGCACCGGGATTTGTAGGCATTACAGGAGGAAGCAGGTGGGAAATGCAGTGTAAAAGGGATGGAGAGGCAATCCGGGGGCACCGACGCTTGGCACCCGTAGATGGAGGTCATGGGTGGCGTCACCACGTAGCTGGGTGATGGGTTTAGGACATGAGCTGCAGAAGCCAGGAGTAGCGAGAGGGTAGAGAGGGAAGAGGTCTGGGGACAGGTATTTGGGTGTTTCAGTAAAACTCACTTTTGTGTCTCTCTGTGTTTGAGCTGCTTCTGTCAAGACGCAAAGCAGTAAAAGAAATAACATGTTATTTAGAATGAGGAGGTATGGGAAAAGGTGTGTGTGTGGGAAGCTTTTTCGTGAGAAACAATAGGGCTTTTCCTGAGGAAACATGTATTTGGTTAAAAATGAGCCTCACTTGGATGGAATGTCACAACTGGAGTAAAGCTATGGCAGGAATGTGGAGACATCCTCCCGTAATCAATATTGGCAAAACATGTACAAGGCTAAGTACTTCTCATCCTGAGTGAGGAGGTTGTCAGCTTTTTCTGCCAGCTTAGGGAAAAAGGGGTCAATACTTGGATGCTCCTATGGCAGAGATGAAATTCAGCTCTAGGTGTTTAGATCAGCACTACTGGGAGCAGACAGAAACAAAGAGATCCCATACAGCTCATTTCAGTTTCCTGATTTGTTCTCGTTATCCATTGCTATCCTTTGGCCTTCATGATATATTCCTGTGCTGTGGAAAGGCACGGAGGATCAAGCAGTTAAAGAGGTGTTTTCTGTTGAACAGAAACGGACTCACTACCCAGAGGGACATCACTTGTGCACTAAAAGTTATTCAAGAGGTGCTCAAGTACTTTGTTATACAGAAGCTTCACCAAGCAACTGAAATGTTGCAAATAGCTCCCTTCAGACCCCATCAACTTGTCCACTGTATTTCTTTAAGAAGGAACACACATACACATCCTTTTCAAAGATTCTTTGTATAGCTTTTATTCTTGTTTGTGGGTAATGCCTGCTAGTATAGTACATCTCAAGGCAGAAATACTCTGTTAAAATCTAAATTGATAAGAAAAGGTTGTGCAGAATGAAGACAGTAAAACATTTTGAAGTCTCTGTTACTCTAAATATTCTAAAAACTCTACATAAACTTCTTAGGAGTTTCTATTGCTTCAGATACTCAGCAGAAAACAGTGTGATACAGCTGGAAAATAAACCTTGACCCATTTGTGCTTGCGTGGAAAAAAGAGCTGTTAATCATGAACTGAAAATCCTGAAGCACAAACACAAATATGAACTGGGAAACCTGTGTGCAAAGCATTGCAGCATCCCAAGGCACTTAGCTGTGAATCACAATGTCTTGGTTTGGGAACAGACTCTTCTTATTCAGTCAAGGTGGTTTAGAAAGACAAAAGTAATCGTATTCATGATTTCCTTTCAGTGAGGACGAGGAAAGAAGAGATGTGTTTTTATTCAGACTTTCTTTCTTATTAATTCTGCATTCTGGAAGCTGAGCAGGACTGATGGTGTGCTCCTAAAAGATGATGAAATGTTTCTGGTCGTTGGTTAGCAATCACAGTGCTATATTAAAACCATTATAGTAGAGATGTATCAGCCAAGAACAGAAAACTGCTGTACTACATCCCATTCCAACCTGAATAAACTGTTAGGTGACAAATCCTGTTCTACAGAACTGGGACCTAAATTAGTAACAACAGGATTTGTAAGCTGTTTAACTTTGCTCAAGGCAGGAGACTTGAGTTTGAGGATGGTGATTCAGTTTCAGGATGCAGATGTCTGACCCAATTTGTGGGTTTGTCCCATGCTGCATGGAGCAAAAAGCTCAGAATGCCAGCACTAGTGGCATTCCCACTCTTGTCTGGGTGATCTTAGCATGAACTAAGCCATCCAGTGATTTTGTCCTCTATCACAGAGCAGATACAAATCCACAATTATTCCAGGACATGACAAAGCATATGGGCAAACAACATCTCGTCACTGGACTTCTCAAAGGTCTCACTGCAGAATGGGCACTTCAGAAGGTGGCTCTGCACTTCGGCCTTGTACTGACTTGTTAAGGTATCTTCAGGACATACTTCATTGACCGTGTAGCATTTCTTTGTGGAAGCCTGAAGTACAAAGGAAATGCAAATAAAATCAGTTTTTCCAATAGGAAATAAAGTATTCAGGAGCTGCCTGCTGCTCTTTCTGACATCAGATACTGCCAGAGCTGATCCTTAAAGATTAAGGTCAGCAGCTTCCCTTCTCGTCCTTAATACATGTAATTCTGTGTTACTGATTGTACATGTTAAGCACATGTAGCTCCATTTGGTTGCCTGCTATCCTACCTGGGCTAAAGCAGTAAGTAGACAATTGACTACAGAGCTGAACTTGGAGACTGTTATTTCAAACCACTACTTTGTGCCTATAAACCACTAGTTCACGTCCAGTCGTGTCCACTTTGCTTACTATGTCTGCAGCTCCTGCCCCCAGGTTTGCTCCTGCAGCTGGAAAAAGAAGACCATTTCAGCACAGCAAAATGATGAACAATGTAATGTGCTGGTAACTAGGAATTCTTGAAACATGAGGATGTGGCTCTGGATCTAACCCTATTTAGGACTGTGGAAGCTGGACATCAGCCACAGAACTAGCTGTCTCACAGCTGAATAAACTACCTAATAGTTGTCTCTCTTGGCAGCAAATGAACAGACAGATGATCACTTCAGTCAGCTCTTAACACCTGGCAGCATTCTGCAGCTGCCAAGTCATCTGCACACATGCAAAGCTGCAGAGGTGCTGCTAATAATGGCTTTTCTACAGCATTCAATTGGAGAGGGAGGGTAATTGGCTTGAGGCTTTAAGAGCCGTGTATTTGCGGTTCCAGACAGAATGCCAAGTAATCTCACCACAATATGGATTTCCAAACAGAAGGCCTCCTACTTCAGGAGCTTGAACTGGAGCTTGGGAAGCAACAGAGGAGAAAGAAGCCTCTCTTGCCTGTGAGAGGTGCCTCAGGAGTCTGCCATTGTCTTTCCTTAGTTGCTGCAAAGGGACAGAAGGACAGAATGAGCTTCCTATATCAGAATCAAAATTGCTCTGAACTTCTTTTAGATAGCTCAGCATTAGTCGGGCTTGACCGAATGGGCAAGTGAGGTAAGAAAGGGCAAAGATCTATTCTGTGGCCTGCTTGGAAAGGCAGATAAGATGATCCCAACAGAGTAATACACTTTACAGGACAGAAGACTATCCTGAAAACATGCAGAGAAAGCAACACAACTGAGCAGTCACTGCTTAGACTGGATGAGGGTGCTGAGGTGCTGGCACAGGGTGCCCAGAGAAGCTGTGGCTGCCCCATCCCTGGCAGTGTTCAAGGCCAGGTTGGACACAGGGGCTTGGAGCAAGCTGCTCTAGTGGAAGGGGTCCCTGCCCATGGCAGGGGTCGGAACTGGATGAGCTTTAAGGTCCCAACCCAAATCACTCTGGGATTCTATGATTAAGTCCATTTGTTTCAGTGGTGTCAGCATGAAGCTAACATGAGGAGGTTCTGGAATCCCCATGCTATCACGAGGAAACCAGTCTAGTCAGTCAGTTGTACATGCCTGCAGAGTGCCCGACAGGCTGGCTGGAGGTGATGGCCCACGTGCAGCACAGTTAGTGATCTGTTTGGTAGAAGGGTTAAAGGAACTGAACGCTGGACTGAGAGGTTACTGTCACACTCAATACAGGAGAAAAGTGCCAAATTCTCACCTGATTTTCCTCATCAGCTTCCTTCATTTTTTCCTGCAGAATCTGAAACAAACACTTCTGCTCCTCCAGTTCTTTCCTTAAGTTCTCATTTTGTTGCTACGAATGAAAAGTGTTGGTAAATCATGGGAAACTGACAACTGAAATGATGACAGCTCCAAGCACTGGGGCTGCCATATACCACCTGCCTCATGCTGCCTTTGTTACCAACAAACAGCACTTCACTTTCAATGGAGTCTCACCATAGCTTGTCAGCCAGGATATCTCCATGGCACTACTCATGCTCTGGATGTTCATTATAACATGTGAAATGACCTCTGGAGGGGATATATGACAGCTCAAATAAAGAGGGAGGTTGAAGAAGGAAAAGAACCCATACAGCTGGAACATCCACCCTGGCAGGTTTCCTGGTGCTGTGAGACTTGCCTGGACAGTGGATAGCTAATACATCCTTGAGAATGAATCTTGCAGCTGATTCTTGAATTAAATCACTGCACCAGAGCAGCTGGAGTACTTAGGGATTCTGCAGTCATTCACAAAGAATCACTCTTAAGAAACCTGAACATTTGGCCTCACAGCGGAGGTAATCACAGCATCTATTCCAGGCATGTAATTTTCAATGCCAAAGCGAGAGCAGAGCTTCCAAAAGCTTCCTGGGTACCAGATACACAGAGAGAAGCACCTTTAGAAGGTCACTCAGGACAACAGGCTAAGGAAGATGTGATAGCCTCAGGCACTGCTAATGATGGTTTCTTCAGCAGAAATAATGCCACAGCATGCTGCCCTTTTATATCCTTCTCCTTGCTTCAGGGAGTGAGTTTCAGTGCTGAGGTCTGTGGATTACTTCTAAAAGGTCTGCAGAGGTTCCCTAAGAGAAGCAAGCCTTTTGTCCATAAACTTGGATTTGTTAGACATAAAGTCACCCGCAGCATCACAAGGAAACTGTGATGGGTCTGCAAAGTGAAAGAAGGTCCCTCTACCCTTCCCTTCCAGAACACAGCTTTCTTGAGCTTTCCTGGCTGTCAAATCACACCAAAGGTTGACCTTTTCCTAAAGAACCCATGTCATCAAAAAAGAAACTCATACACCAATGCCTGTGCAGGATTGCTCAGTTCTCCTTCAGAAGGAAACTGGTTCCATCAGAGGCAGTTCACAAAAGCAAAGGAAGGCAATTCTGGGTGTGTTACCTGCAGCTGGTCCAGGTGATCCAGGGTTGTTTTCAGGCTGGTTTCCAGGCGTTCCTTGTCAGAGGTCACACTCTGAATTAGCTCTTTGAGTCTAATCAGAACAAAGCAAAACACACCATCATTTCACCTGGGGAAATCTAAGCCATAAAGGCAAGGTGCTTACGTGATGCCCTGTTTTGAGCTATGCTGTAAATGCACTTACTGGTGCAGTTCTGCCCCTCTGCCATCATCCAGCCTCTTTAGATGTGTATTCTTCTTTCTCAGGAAATTCAGCTCCAGCTCCAGTTTCTCCGTGCTGCTCCTTAGAGACTCTAAGGTATTCTGCAGCTCCTGAATAATCACAGTGAGGTCAACAGGAGGTATATGGGCAATAGTCCTGCTCTGCACTGGAACTGCAGAACCCCTCCAATGCAACACTGCCAGGCAGCCTGTCTGAGGGAGGAAGATCTCCCCTTTGCATCCTGACTGCTCTTTCACACCCTGTTTGATTTATATTAAGCCCTGAGCAAAACTGAACGGGGAAAAGATAATGATGATGTGATTTCAGGACAGCCTACAAATCGTTTCAATCGTTTCTGAACACCCCCCTTCCCATGTGTTCTTGTCTCCTGTGTCTGAAGATGTCTCTTGTTCATCATTATTGTCTTATCACAGTGGAGTGGAAAAAGATTGAACAGAAAACATGGGAGAAACCTTTCCTGGAAGCATATGGTGGAACAAGACCCCACTCAATCGCTCTTCACCTTTCAGACGTAAAGCTTCTGACTTCTTGCATTAACATTTTGGTTACCTGTGTCTTCTTGAGCTCTTCCTGCAGATGGCTGTTCTGTTTCTGGAGACTTGCACAGTTTGCTTTCAGCTTCTCATTTTCTTTATGCAGGTTTTGGTTTTGGAGTTCTATCTCTTCCAGTTGTCCCTGGCAAGCAAAAGAGTTGCTGGCTCATCACAGAAGCAAAGAGCACAGTGCAAAGAGCACAGAAAGATGAGCTCTGCAAAAGGGAATATCGTGTCCCTCCTTCTGCTTTCACTGCTGGTGCAGACCAGACGGCTGCTTCACTCTCCCCAGTCTGTCCAAAGCTACCATTAACCTCATTTTTGAATACTAAGCACATTCTACCCCTGATCTCTGGAGTTGCTCAATGTCTTCTGTGCCTGCAGCAGCCAGCAAAGGCAGAGCTTTGGGGCTTTTTGCAGTTTGTTAGATTAGCACCACATGTACAGTGTAGTCATTAACAGTGCTGCACACAGGACTGCATAATCAGAGTGCTTGGCTACACAGCGCTTCAGTCACTGTCCATGTGCATGCTCTTACTCCCACCTAATGGCAGGCTGTTAAATGAAAATGTCATTTCCATGGAAAAAGTCATTCAAAATGCCCTGAAACACTATGCGTTACAAAAATGCTCACAACGTAAGTGATGAATGGCAGGCAGAGAAACAAAGGCTGCCCAGATCAGTGTGACGGATCAGTAGCGAAGCCAAGAATAGAATCCAAGTCTGGTGAGCTCTAGCTTGGCAGCTGAGTCAGCAGATCACCCCACGTTAGCAGGGAGCACATGCCAAGAAAAGCAGAGGCAGTAAAAAGCAGGGGAAGAGGTGCTACAGACCTGGGGGGTAACCATCAGGATGTCATCCTCAGTCTCTACTCTGAACTGGAAAGGCACGCTGGCTCCCCGGACCATGCTGTCCTGGTCGACGTAGCAGAACTGATAGTATTCATCATCTTGTGGTAGGTAGCAAGCTTCAGACAAACACAACCACCCCGTCATATGCAGCTTCTCATTAGTCAAGTCTCTTAACTAAATAGCAGAGAAAGTGGGACCTTAGAAGACTGAGCCCAGTTCAGTATTGCTGGTAATGTAGCACCCAGTGTTCAGCATTGTCTGAGCACTGTCAGTAATTCCTTGTGCCAGTGCTAATCACTTGGTCAGGATGGCAGAACGTAGCAGATTTAAAATGCTGTGATCTATGATGGGATTTGAAATAAGCCTCCCAAAGTGTGGTCCTACAGAGACTCTAATTCCAAACACAGGCAGCAAAGTGGGAGTCCATGTGCACGAGCACTCACCTTCCCCGAGTGACCCACGCTGCCACCTCACCTTTGAACTGGATCTGCTGCTGCACGGTGGTGTCTCTGTGGCTGTCACTGGGCAGAGGAGCCCACATGAATGTGTAATATTCCCGGGTTGTTTTCCATCCCACCTGCAACAGCAACGTTGTTACATGGCAGCACACAGTTTGTGTTTCTCCTGTGGTCATGGGACTGTATTGCCACATAGATCAGTTACTGGGAGGACTTTTGCATTGATATCCTGACTTCTAAGAGTTGTGGTCTATGCATGAAAGGATAATTCTAGAATTATGGAATGGTTAGGGTTGGAAGGCACCTTAAAGATCATTTTGCCTTAGGTTACAGCAGGTCTGGCCCTTTGTCCCTAAGCACAACACAGATGTTCCATTACACAAGGTTATTAATGAGAAAAAATCCCCCAACCCTGTTCCATCAAAGCCTGAGCTGTTTGTTTCTGCCTCCTGCTGCTTTCCCATCCTTGGCACATCTGGTTTCACAGGATTCACTTACCCGGAAGATGCCCACCCAGTCCTTCCCCCGAGGAACAATGTTCTCCGTGAGGGTGTAATAACAGGTTATGTCTCCTCCAGGAACATAAAACTTCTCCACGTTGATAAAGATGACTTGGGAGAAGTGACAGCTGTCTATAAACACAGCAGAAGTGGGAGGCTCCTCAGAGATCTCCATTGTGGATGCCTACAAGAGGAAAGGAGAAAGGGATTATCTCATGCTGCAGACATAATTGTGTCCACGACAGGTACGAAGAGGTTTGGCTTGGGAATGAGGTCCAGACTGCCCTATATGCACACCACGGTGTCCCTGCCACTGTGGCCAGGCTGCTCCTGGCATCCACAGCAGCTTGCAGATCCTCTTTAGCAGGCAGATGTAAGGCTCCATCACTTCCCAGCCACCGTGCCTAGCGCTGAGGCTGCCAGCATGGCACAGCAGTCCCTCTCCTGCATGGGCCTCCATGCACCAGCCCTGCTCAGTACCCTACAGGGGGTAGGGCAGAGCATGGCAACGGATGTGGCACAATCCTCCAGGCTGTCCCAGGCCGCAGCAGCACTTGTAGGTCTCAGTAAGGCACAGGAACCAGCGTGCAGCTCACTCAAGCCTCTGTCTTTACCTGGCTGGTGCCAAGCTTCCCTACCCTGCCGTGCCTCGTGTTCCCAAATACCAGGGTGCTCTTGAGAGCCACGAGATGCAGAAGCAAACAGAAATAAGGCCAGCACTTTAATCGTGTTATAGCATCGCCGTGGGACAGGACCCAGGCTGCCCCAAGGCAAAGAACCCTAAGAGGCTGGATGCAGCAACCCCATGGGGTCTGCGGCAGGGAACAGCCATAGCTGTCGGCACGGTGCAAACACCTGAAGGGAAACGAGACCAGCCTCAAGGCGCGGTTGGACACCGGGGGCTCCGCAGCCCCGGGCCGCTCCCGTTGCCGTCGGCCGAGAAACGAAAGTGAAAGCGTCCCCGCCCCCGTCCCTCCGCAGGGCCCCGGTGGGGCGGCAGCGGCAGAGAGGGGCGTTCGAGAGCCCGTCCTCACCGGGAGGCGCGGCTGGAGACCGGTACTCGGGGGGACACAGGGGAAGGCGGAGCCCGGGCTCGGTGCGGGACAGACCGGACCCGGCGCTCGAAGCTACCGGTAAGGAGCCGGGTCCGGGGTCCGGCCCTATCCCGCTGTCCCGGATGCATAGTGGGCGGTGCTTTCGCCGTCACAGCCAATAAGGAGCGCGGATGTTGTCCCAGCATGCTGCGCGCCGTGGGCGGTGGCAGCCAATGAGCGCGGAGGACGCGGGAGGGACACGGCAAGGTGAGCGGCCGCCGCCGCAGCCCCGGGCGCAGCCGTGCAGGTCGGGGCCGGGGTCTCCCCGCGCCCGCTGGGCCAGCACCGGCTGCACCGCGCCCCTCGGGGCGGGCCGGAGAGCGGCGGGGCTCGGGCGGTTTTAGCCGCAGTCTGGGGGGGTTCAGGGGCAGCGGAGCCGTGGAGCGCCGGGTCTGCCCTGCGAGGGCCCCGGCGGGGGTCAGCGGGCGCGGGTGGCCGCAGGGGCCAGCCTCGGGCGCTCAGCGGATGTGCTGTGGTCACCCCGGGAAGGGGGGCGGTGGGGGGGGTGGCCGGGAGCAGCGTTCCCGGTTCCTCTTAGCGCCCGTTCTTCTTTACTTGTCTTAGGTTAAGCAAAATGCAGGCTCCTCTGGCTCTCCTCGGCTCCCCGGCGGTGGTAAGCGGCCTCTCTGCAGGCGGGTCTTGCACTCAGAGGGGAGGCCCGGGTGCGGGGGTTCCTGTGCGCTGCCCCATGGAACACGCTGCCCTGGGGGGACCCGTGGGTGAAACAAGGTGACCTCTGGTGACCGGAGGGCGATGCCGTCCGTGCTGGTGGACACGCAGTGAGCTGCAGGCCCAGGGGCTTCCCAGGGAGAAGGAGCAGAGGTGCTCAAGCACCTCTTGCTTCTGAGGTGTGAGCTGGGAAGTCGATGGGTGCAGCTGCAGGGCTGACACTTTCCCTGCTGCAGCGTGTGTTTGGGGTTGTTCTGCTCACGGACTTGTTCCAGCGGGCTAAGAGGAATGCTCTATGTTTGCATTTCCCTTTGCTTTTTAGTCCTGTGGGATGGTTTAAGACCACCTTAGACTGCTCTTCATGAAATAAGTGCTCTTTCCTGAGGGGTGGTGTGGACACATGCAGTGATGGGAGCTCATTGTCTGTGTTTCGCTGCAGTTCCGGTGCTGCTCCAGGGCTCTGGCCAGACCAGTTTCCGTGTCTGTTTTCAGCAGGCCTGAGCTTCAGACTCTACAGGTGAGGTTCTCAGTGCATAAATCAGGTCCTGGACCCCTGTGCTCGCTGCCTGTGGTACTCCATGGCTCCTCCTGCAGCAGAGGAATAAGTTTGTGTATCCGGAGGGTGGCCAGTATGGGGCTGTAGCTCCTAGCCCGGGTTGGGGATGGCTTTGCAGGCGTGGCTGCTCTTGCTCTGCCTTCAAGAGTGATCGTGTTTGAATGACCCTTTCCATGCAGTGAGAGGTGTCATTGGTGTGTGTGTGTGTGTGTTCTGCCTCCCGCAGCCACCCAGCCTGTCCCCCCCGCCGCTCGCCCGCCGTGACTTCCAGACCAGCGCCGCTTCCCGGGATATCGACACCGCCGCCAAGTTCATCGGCGCCGGGGCTGCCACGGTCGGGGTGGCCGGCTCAGGAGCAGGGATTGGGACTGTGTTTGGCAGCTTGATCATTGGCTATGCCAGGTGAGAAGGAGAACCAGGCTGGCTTGAAGTGACCCCCTTCTGCCAGCACTGCATCCAAAGCTATTCCAGGTCTCTGGAATATGTATCCAGCTCTACATGTGTGGAAGCAGGTTAACTGAAGCACTTCTTGGAATAGAAAATGGTCATGATAATCCATTATGCTATTAAAATAGTGGAAGAAAGCACCTGAATTGTTTGAATGCACCTTATAATTCCTTATAAATGGTGCAGCTGCTCTGTGGAGCTCTGCCTGCCTCCAGAGGAAGCGCAGCACTCGTTAGCAGGAGCTGTTGCATGGTACCATCAGGGTGGCCTTTGGGTGGCCCTAGCCTTTTGCCTTCAGCGTGCCTGTACCACTGAAGCTAGGGGGAAACCATGGCTTTCTTGTTCCAGCCAGTCTGCCATAAGCTGCTTTGTGCTCCAAAATCTGTTGCTTATGTGACACAATCCCAGTGAACACAGTGTGGCAGAGGCTCTGGTTTGGACTCCTTTTCCTCATTGTGGATCTCGTTTTGTTTCCCTTCTCTCTCTGCTTTGATCCCTCTGGTACTGATGCTCAGGAACCCATCCCTCAAGCAGCAGCTTTTCTCCTACGCCATCCTGGGCTTTGCCCTGTCCGAGGCCATGGGGCTCTTCTGTTTGATGGTGGCATTCCTGATCCTCTTCGCTATGTGACAACTCGTCCTGGCTGTGGCTTCCATCACTCTGCGGTTTGAGCCTGCTTCCATCCCAGCGCTCCAGACTGACAAGTAAAGAAAAGATTTCTCTAAATAAACTGGTGCCTGTGTTTGATTTTTCCTTACGTTCCTCTCCAGCCGCAGGGAAGTCCTTGGCTGAGTTGAGGAATTGCTTGGAGAGGGCAATATCCCAGCTGTGGGGTCACTCACTGGTAAAGCAGGAAGTTAACATGGAAGGATGGTGGGAGGGGAGGAACACGGATGTGGAGTAACCTGGCTGACAGATGTCCTTGCACAGCTCAGAGCCATTCACGCATCCTAGAACCGCAGCCTGGTTTGGGTTGGGAGGGATGTTAAAGCTCATCCAAATCCAATGGGCTGTGCTGCCATGTCCCCTCCAGGCACCCAGCAGAGCTGGCTTCAAGGTCATGGCCCTCCTCAAGGCACCGCTTTACAGCCGAGCCCCTGCTGGGTGGTTCCCCTGCTGCACAAGGCAGGGGGAACCTGAACACCCACCGTGGGCCTTGTGCCCAGGGCTGGGGGAGCCTGGGGCCTTACCTGGGTCACTGCGGGTGCTCTGCGTGCTCCGAGCCGCCGGAGCCGTGATCTCCACGGGGATGCTCAATGGGAGCAGTGTGGGGAAGGGACCTGACCTGAAGTCTCCTTGAGCCCTCCTGCGCAGAGCAGAAGGGACTCGAGGACGACGTAAGGGTTGAATCAGAGACCTGTGGCCGTGCCGAGCCGTTGCATCCCTGCGGGTTAACCCGCGCTGTACCGGCTCCCCCCCCGCCGCTCCCCAAAGGGCCGTTTTCCACCCCAAAAAGCCCCGAACTCGTGCTCCCGCTGCCTCTCCCCCGGGACACCCCCGCGGCGGCAGAGGGCGCGCTACGCCTTGCGGAAGGCTCTGCCCCCTGTGGCGGAGGCGCTCTGGCACCGGAGGCGGCTCAGTGATGGCGCGGGGCGGGGTGTGAGGGGGCGGCGCCGCTCTGGCCGGCGGTCGGTGGTGGAGGCGCGCGGCGGGCGCCGCTCTGGCCGGCGGACTCGGTGGTGCGGAGGCCCGGAAGCGGCGGTCGCCGAGGCCGGGCGCGGAATGGCGGAGAGTCCGGCGGCCGAGGAGGCCGCCCCGGCCCCGGCCGCGGTGCTGCCGGCGGCGGCGGCGGGCAGCGGCGGGGCCTCGGCCGGCGGCGCGGGCGGCCCCGGTGTCTTCATCCCCGCCGAGCTGTGGGCGGCGGCGGGGTTCGGCGCTGCCACAACGGGCGCTGTCGCAGCCCCGGGCAGCGGCGGGGCCCCCATCGCGGCGGCGGCGGCGGCCGCGGGGGCCGCGCTCCTCACGCACTCCGCCTTCTGGGACCCTACGGTGAGCGGCGACTGGGACAGCGAGCGGCCCAGCGCGGCCTGCCTGCTGCGGATCAAGCGGTGAGAGCCGGGCCCCGGGGCTCCTGGTACGGCCGGGGAGGGCCGCGACCCCCGCTGTGGCGGGGGAGGAAAGGACGGGACGGGACGGGACACGGTGGGCTCACGGCCGGAACCCTCCCGGCGGTAGCTGCCCGCTGGGCCTCACCGGCCCCGCACCGGCGGCCTTGGGGAGCTGGGGCCAGGCCCCGGTCTCTGCCGTTATCCCGCGGCTCTCCTGGGGCAGCCCCCGGTCCATCGAGCCCCGGGATGCGCCTTGCCCCGGTGGCCGGGGGGAGGATGGAGCCTCCCGCCTCGCCCTGCCCAGAGCCCGCATCCGGGGGGGGGGCTCCTTCCCCTTCCCTGCCCGCTGCTGAGGGGCGCTGGGCGGCAGAGCTCAGTGCAGGGCTCCAGTCCGGCCTCCGGGATCAGCTCGGAGGCGCTGTTGGGGCGGGGGGGAGCTGCCCAGTCCCTATCAACACGAGGTGTTTGTGCTAAACCTGCCCTTAGCAGTGCTCCTGCCTGCCGGGCCCACCCGTTTGCCTGCCCTGCCTCTTTGCTTGGGTGGTTGAAGCCGGTGCGTCGAGAGCCGCTGCTAGAACAAGCAGCACAGAAGCAGAGAGTAGCTGGGGCTGGAAAGGAGCTAAAGAGCACCCAGTTCCACCCGCTGCCATGGGCAGGGGCACCTCCCGTTGAACCAGGTCACCCAAGGCTGTGTTCAGCCTGGCCTTGAACACGGCCGGGGATTGTTGAAACGCTGGCGCTGGTTCAAAGAGTCCTTCCTCTTCCTTTGGAGCAAGGATCCCTGCCTCCAGGCTCTCGCTCATCCTCCTTCTGGAGCTTGTATAACGCCTTCCAAAGGCAGCAGCGGGCAGTGGGGCGGTTTCCAATGCAAACACCCTGTAACGGTGGCAGGAAGGGGAGGCTCCCCCCTTGCTCTCCCTTGTTCTTACCTGGAAACCTTTCCAAGCTCTGGTTGCTTCCCAATGAGAAGGTCGAGTGGGAGCTTGCTCCGGAGCTCAGTGGAGCTCTGACTGTGGGAGGACGATGAGGGCGATGGAGGTGATGGGTGATTGTGAATGGAGCAGAGCTGTAGAGGATTCATTGTTCTTCATTCACTTGGTCTGAGCTCCTCGAGGGACAAGGCCGTGGGGCTGAAGCTCTGTGTGTGTGCACGTGCATCCCAACTGCTCCTGAGCCCACTGTCACGTTGAAGCCCTGCTTCTCAGAGCAGGAGCATCTCAAAGGCTGCTGACCCATGGCATGTTTGGGGCCACTGAATGAACAGGGGGTAGGAAAGGGATCCTGTAAAGAGAGGGAAAGCAAAGGGAGGGGAAGGTCTTCCTTTAACCAACAAACCTCCCCTCGGAGCAGTGCTTTAGGGGAGGTTACGGGTGAGGTGTGTGCTGAGCTGAACAGGAGGCAGCCGTTAGTCAGTCTGGTGCCTCCCACCTTGCTCCATTGCAATGCTGCTTGTGCTCGGGACATTCCTCAACTCCTTTTGAGGGGCGACTCGAAGCAGCTCAGCCAGAAACCAGGCAGAGGCCAAAGAGCAGTTCCTGCCTCTCTGCAGGTTTCCATCTTCAGAGCGCACCCCTTTGCATCCCTGCCATCCAGAACATTCAGGGCCTCGAGGGCTGATGAAGGCCAAGGGAGATCTTGCCTAACTCCTCTTTCCTTTCTTCAGGGATATCATGTCCATTTACAAGGAGCCGCCGCCGGGAATGTTTGTTGTGCCTGATCCCCAGGACATGACCAAGGTAAGAGAAGATTTGGAGCTGGTTCAGCTTTGCCCTTCTCTGTACGTTGCTGTTGATGCCTGCTGTAAGGGGTTGCCCGCATGGAGCGTTCCCTTAATGTGATGAGAGGAGCCAGGGGGAGTCTCACAGGAGCATGAGGAGGCTCCGGTCTTCCTGGTGACATTGAGATGGGCTGGATTTAAAAGGGGAGGAGGCTCTCAAGGAAAGTGGGGGGAGATCCCATCCTAGGGACCTGAGGAGCTTCCACAGATAGAGCCAGCTCTGCTTTAGTGGCCCTGTGAACCAGTGGGGTGCTGCTCCAGCTCGTTTCATCCTGTTGATGCGTGAAAACAGTCAATAGAGCAGCTCAAGGAAGAGGGAGCTCTGTGGAAGGCTCTTGGCCATGGGGGGCTTCTCAGAGAAGCTGGGAATGAGAAACATCCCCCAGCAGCAGGCAGTGCTGGAGCATCCCTGACCTGCCTGTGGAGGTGTTGAACCTCGCGAGCTGGCAGGGATGTGTCCCTGGACCTGTCCTGCTGGGGTCCCACGGGTACCAGGTCTGCCCTGTGCAGCCTCTCCCGTCGCAGAGCTGCTCTCCAGGGACACAGGCCTGGCTACGGCCTCTCCTGCCCTGCTTCTTCCATCCTGGCTCTCGGCCTTTTCCAGGAGTGTGAATTCCCGGTTATTCCAGCAGCGAGCGGGAGGGCAGAGGTTGCTCCAACGGTGTTCCTGATCCCCTGTATCTCTTGGCTGGTGCTGCCCCTTCTCCAGGCAGTGTTGGTTGTGTGCATGTCAGGGGGGTGGCTTTGCTTTTCCTCTGCTGCACACAAAGGGTTCCTCCAAATTCCCGCCTGGAAGCACCTGCCTGACTTGGGGCCCTTTGGGTTTGGAGGCAGCACCAAGGGAGCGTCTGTGCAGAGCCAGCTCTTCCTTACGCTGCCTTCCCTGCCAGTGTGCAGCTGGATGTGCCAAAACGGCCTTCAGCAGAGGTGTGGGTTTGTAGGACACCGGCCCTGGGGCTTCCAGCTGAAACCCTGGCGAGGTGGGAGCATCACGGAAGGAGGCTGCTTGGATCACTTGGGGAAGAAGCTTCCTTAATAGCCTGAAGGGAGTCGAGAGTTCCTGCTGTGCAATTGGGATCTCTGAGGGTAATTAGCATGGAGAGAATAGGGTCTTAATTTTGGATCCTGGCAGAGGAAATGCACTGATTGGCTTCAAGAAGACCAAACGAGCGTGAGACCATCAAATTGGGGAATGCTGTCGTTTTGGCAGGAATTCGGGGGGTGGGGGTGGTTTTACCTCTGTTCTAAACCGAGTGAAATTCCTTTTCCTGCATATTTGCAATCTTGAAGCACCTGGACTGGGATTCAGGCTGCTTTGGACACCCTGGAAGCAGCTCCTGTGGCCTCTGGCCAAGCCTCCCCATTGGAACCCTGCTTTGCACGTGGAGCGCGGCAGCGGGGAGGGAAGCGCGGCAGCGGGAGGAGAAGGGGAGCAGAGGGAAGGAGGGAGGGGGAAGCGTGGCCTGCACGGGGCCTGTGCTTGTGGAAGATGCTGCCTCCCTCCGTGCTGCTGCCGGGGTGGAGGTTTCTTGCCCTCGCTCGCCTGCGTGGAGGATTGGATGGTGCTGCACAGTGTTGAAGTGGTGCGCAAGACGGGCTTTTGTTTTCCAGATTCATGCATTGATCACAGGCCCATTTGACACGCCTTATGAAGGGGGTTTCTTCTTGTTCCTGTTTCGCTGTCCTCCAGATTATCCCATCCACCCACCAAGGGTCAAACTGATGACAACGGGAAATAACACAGTGAGGTTTAACCCCAACTTCTACCGCAATGGGAAAGTCTGCCTGAGTATTCTAGGGTAAGAGGAGCCTTTGGCTGTTTCGGTGGGAAGGCAGGAGGTGGCTGCGGGCTCTGCTCTGCCTCGCGCATCCTTCTCAGCGTGCCGTGCCCTCGTCTCGCCCCAGATGCGTGCTTGGATGCTCCTTTCTGCTTCTGTGGAGCTGTGCGCGGGATCGGAGCCGTGGAGCAGCAGCGAGCCCTCCTCTGAGTCTTAACTTGTCTCTGAAAGCACTTGAGAAGGGAGCAGGGGATGCTGCTCCTTTCCTCCTGCTTCCCCTGCAAAGCCTCAGACCAAGCAGTGCTTTTGCGCTTTGCAGCCCGGTCTGTAACGCTGGTTGAAGGAAGGGTTTTGTGAGTTTAGTTTCCCTCTCTCTGTGTGGGTTTAAAAGAAAGAAATAAATAGAATTAAAAGCCAAGAACTTCCTTGAGAGCCATTTGACTGCTCTGGGCTTCCACCTACACGGAGTATGTGGGGCTGAGCAGTGGGTGTAATGATTTACAAGCAGGGCTCCCATGCTGCCTGTTCAGACAGGCTCCCCTGCTGCCAGGCTGGTTGTTCACCTGCTTGAGTTTTAAACAGGGAGCCAGGGCTCTTGCAGCTCTGGCGGAGGATCCCTGGCTGTGCTGGGGGATTCCCAACCCCAGCAGGGAGAGAAAGGCTTTTGCCAAGCCTCTGGACTGGTGCAGCTGGGCTGTGCCTGGTTCCTTCTGCTGCAGAGAGGTAGGAACAGCAGCCGGGTGAGGAAGGGGCAGGGATGGCTTCACTTGCTCTAAGGTGGGATGGCTTCAGCAGGGCTGGGCAGGTACCACTTACACCAGAGCCGGAGTAGCTGATACCATCAGGTGATAGGTGCTGGTTGAGAGCTGCGTGGTGCTGGGAAGCATCTTCCTCAGTGGAGGAGGCTTCCTGATCCAATGAGCTGGATGCCAGTGCCTGCAGGGCACTGAGATGCGTAGGGCACACGTGTATCTTGGGGGTCTGGATGCTCCCACACAGGCTGCCTTCTTGCTCATGCAGTTGTAGCCCCCCCAGCATGGAAGCTGCGTTACTGAAGAGCGAACAAAGAGCCTCAGCTTTAGCAGGAATGGGAAGCACAGAGGGAACTGCGAATGAAAGGATTTAGGAGGATCCTATGTGGGTCAGCCCATCCTTGTTCAGCTCACAGGGAGACAGGTCTGTATCTGGAGCTAGGATATTAAGGGCAAGCAGCAGAGCAGCTTTTTCTGCTTATGCTGTTCTGTGCCAAGGAGTTTTGCTACCCTGTGTGTATGAAGCGGGCACCTTATTCCTATAGCGGAGCATCCATGAGTGCTTTTGATGGGTGTCCTTGTGCTGTTTGTTACAGACTCCACAAGTGGGTGTCTGCTTTGGGTCTGAAAATGAGACTTCAGTGCTGGGAGGTCGGTGGGTTTGACTCCCACCACTGGGAGTGTTGCTCCGGGCTGCTGGGTCAGACGATAGCCACACGTTCCCTGTGGAATGCCTGCAAATACTGCTTTTCCTCGAGTGCGGTGCAGTGGAGTGAGGTTCCCCAGCCCCTCCTGCCTCACTCAGGCTAAAGTACTCCTTTAGCTGAGAGAATAAATCACTTGGACCCTGAAAAGCTCCTCCATGCCCAATGCTTTCTGTATCTGTAGCAGCTCTTTCTCTTCCTGTCGCATTCCTGTGAGGGCCAGCCCTGGTTTCCCAAGCTTTCTGCTCTGTGGTGGTTGGAGGGATGGTGCTTATGGAGCCAGGCCTGCCTCCTTAATGCTGCTTTTCTGTTTTGATGCCCAGCACTTGGACCGGGCCTGCCTGGAGCCCAGCGCAGTGCATCTCCTCAGTCCTCATCTCCATCCAGTCTCTGATGACTGAGAACCCCTATCACAACGAGCCCGGCTTTGAGCAGGTGAGAGTGGGAGGTGGCTCAGCCCTGGGTTTGCAGCTCCTGGGCTCTTCCCCCCTACACCTTGCTTGGAGGGGGGGGGTGTGTGTGTGGCAAATCCCAGTCTGGGAATGGGGACAAAAATAGGTTATGTTGCTTGGCTGTCCTCCAGCTTGCTCTGCCTCCAGTCAGAGCTTGAGGGGGAGTTGGAAGGCAGCTCTGAACCAGAGGCTGCTTGGCTCTCCTCTGTGTAAGGTAACTGAAGAACATGAGGCATCCGAGAAGTTGCCGGGGAGATGGGAGGGCTCTTCCTTCCCCTGCTACATGACTCCTGAAATGGCTTCCATGGGCTGTCATGCAGGCATCACGCTGCTCAGCTTTCCGTGCTCTCCAGCATCTTGGAGACAGGCAGGTTTCTGTGCTGCCTCCATCAGTTGACCCCTGGAGATGTATAAAATCTTGCCAGCTTTTGACTTGCAGTGTAAATGAGCATACAGAGAGCACAGGCACCATTGTGGGTTCATGCAGTGGGGAGATTCAGCCGTTGCTGTTGTGTGGACTCACTGGCCCTAATTCTGTTTCCAGGAGAGGCACCCCGGGGACAGCAAGAACTACAACGAGTGCATTCGGCACGAGACCATCCGGGTAGCAGTGTGTGACATGCTGGAGGGAAAGTGTCCCTGTCCTGAGCCGCTACGGTACGGAAGGGAGGCATGGAGGGAGCTGAGACAGGGGTGTGGGAAGCAGGATAAACTTCCCTGGGATCCTGAGAGTTGCTTCTGGGAAGAGCAAGTCTTTAACTCTGCCTGGTCCAGCCAAGAGTCATGGCTGCATCTGCGTGGTGCCCAGGGGCTGAGCGCTGACAAAGGCCGTGTCACTGCGTACAATGGCTGCATCCTCCCACTTGTGTGGGGAATGAATGTGCCTTGTCTTATGGAGGGGGAAACACCCGCTCAGAGGGAGGGGGGCACAGCTGCTGGGGGAGCACGTGCGGTGTCTCCTCAGCTGCGGCGATGCTGTGGTTCATTTCACCCTGTGTCCTGCCTCGCTGGACCCTGGTACTTGGCTGGAGCATCCTGTCTTGGTGTCCATGCTGACTGCATAGACTGGAGTTCAGTGGGATGGGGTGGCCCTGGATGACGTGACTGTTGGAACCCTGTCATTTGGTGGTGATTGTTTGCTCTCTCCTTGCATCCAGGGGTGTGATGGAGAAATCCTTCATGGAATACTACGACTTCTATGAAGGGGTGTGTAAAGAGAGACTTTATCTCCAAGGACAGACAATGCAGGTGAGCGGCAGATGATTTTCTTGTTGACAACACGCTGCCTTCGGTAAGGCTGTGTACTTAGAGACAAAGAACAGTGTGGAGTACCTGGGTCTTTTCTGTGAAATGCCTGTTCCAACCTTGAACCAACCGTGAACCTGAGACCCGAGGCGTTCCTGTGGGCATCCCCAGGCTCAGCACACGTGCAGTGTTTCCAAGGCTGAGTGCTCGACCTCAGAGCCTCTCCAGGCAGGCAGGTTCTTCTTTCAGTAGTGGAACCAGGACGTGCAGTTTGCTTTCGTGTGCATTTGGTGTTAAGCAGGGAGGGCACGTGTAGGTTATCCAGTGCTGGTGGCTCCTGAACAACACTGCAGTACTTTCCTCTTGGTAACTGGTAGTTTCTCATCTTCTGAGGTTTCTTTGCCCATGCAGCAGATAGGAACATTTCTCTGATGCTTCTTGTTCTATCAGGTACCATTGCAAGTGGCTGACTGAGTTAAAGCTACTAGAGGAGGAAAGAGGTGGAGGAACAGTGACAACACGGCAGACACATGTAGACAGGTTGAATACAGGAGCTTGTTCCTGCAGGAAAGTAGACTTTATAGATTGCCAGGCTATTTGCATGTGAACAGACGTGTCTCCCTCCCTCATCTGCCACCTCTTGTCTGACTCATTGAGAATCCACTTCCAAGAAAGGCTGGAGGTGGCTGATTTAATGCTCTTGTGTCTCGGAGCCCTTTTTTCCTGTCAGTGCCATCCCTGGCTGTAGTTCAGAAATGGAAAGCGCTCCCAAAGCAGGAGGGTTCATGTCAGGAGTGAGAAGTTTCCATGAGGCAGGTGTGTGCCTGCCGTACAGCTGCGTACGGTACTGATCTGAGCGCCACGTGGTGACGTTTGGTGACATTAGAGGCTTGTCAGGTGTGGCCCACTCTTGTTTCTTCTTCGTGGAGCTGGGGCTCAGTTGCTTTCTCTGGGGTTCAGGAAGATGATGGTGGTGTGCTCGGCTCCCAGGGGTGGCAAGGGGATTTCTCCTCTCTGCCTCTTGCAGGAAGGGTGCTGCTCCATGTTAACGGGCTTCTCTCTGCTTTGCTTCCAGGACCCTTTTGGTGAGAAACGAGGCCACTTTGACTATCAGTCCCTCTTGGTGCGTTTGCAAGGCATTCGGCAGAAGGTGCACGAGAAACACCAGCAGGAGAACACAGAAATAGACTCTGAGAGCAGCTCCTCTGAGACAGAGACGGACACTCAGGGCTGCCCTAAAGCTTAGAGCTGCGGTAACGGTGGAGAGGCCAAGCCATGGGGATGTTCTGTCTTCACACTCGAGAGTACCCCTGACAGACTTGACAACCAAACCAAGGCCAGAGCGGAGAAAACTGGGGGGTATCTTCAGGCTCCTTTTACTGCTCTGGTGGAGAACGCTCAATGAGAAGACTTCACGCTAGGCAAAGCCAAGCTTGTGACAGGCTACTTGTAAAGGTACTTACTATGCTAGGAAGCCAGAGCATGTGGCATCAGGTTCTTTTTCGGAAACACCTCCACTGGTTGTTTAATTCTTCTTAGTTTTTTTTGCTCTCCATTTGATTAAAGAATGAGATCCAGACTGCAAATCCTCTTTACAGCTTCTCTGTTCCTAGACAGTGAGCCCTTCCCTGGGGCCGTGCTGACCGTGGAGCGGGAGCTGTGGGAGTGCTTTGATGAGGCCAGGGTATGCCAGGCCCCTGTTGTGCAGGTTGGGAGCCTCTCTGCTCTGTGGAGCCCAGCCGCCTGATGTCTTTCTCCTAGACACTGTTCTAGACAGACCAAAGATAAAGAGCAGTGGTGGAATGTGGGCTTCTTTCTGAAAGCTTTACTCAAGCCCTGGGTGACTTCATCCACTGAGACTTCAGGTGCAGAGGGGCGGATGGAAAGTGGAAACTGCAAGAATCCATCTATCGAGTGCAGGTGTGTTCATCCTGGTGTTTTGGGGAAGGGAGGGTGAGGAAATCATTGCTCGGAGATGGGAGGAGCACTTAAGAAGTCCAGTTTGTGTATTGCTTTTGGAGGTGTTGATTTGCATTTAGCACTCTAGAGATGCTGTGTCCTGCACTGGAGTACTCTGCTTCCCACCTCTAGTCAGTGTCATGGTTTATTTTCCTCCCTTCCTCCTACTGCCACCACTGCCCTGCTGCTACTTTGATCCAGGCTAGGATAAGGGGCAATTCCAGCCAAGGAAGCCGCTTTGTCAGAGGCCTACAAATCCCTTTGCCAAACCCGGCCGAGCACAAGCCAGCCGAGTGTGTGAAGTTGAGCCCTTCAGTGTATTGGACCATTTTAAACAGCAGCTTTTTACCGTGAGCGAAGGCCACCCTCTTGGAGGGTGTCTGCTGGCTGCAAGTGCCATTACGTCAAATGCGTGGAGGTGAAACATCCATTGCTCCAGGTAAAGGAGCCTGGTGACCGTGGGTTGGAGCTCCGTCTACTTCTCATTTGGTTGTTAATGATTCATTCGATGGGAGCTTTGATAGAAAGCTAAGCACAAAGTTGCACATTGTCCCAGGCCCTCTCCTGCTCTCCTTAAACCTTCCCACCAGCTGGGCCCTGTTTCAGACTCCTGATGGTGGTGGGAGAACCTCCAGTGGCCATCTCTGATCTAAAAGCAGCGCAGAAAGAGGGTCCCAAAGCCCCCTGTTGCGTTCTCTACAGAGAGGCAATGCCCCATGTGCCACTGACTTCTCAGTCTCTGGTTTCTATAACCCTTGCAGAACTCAGAAGCCTGCACACGGCTGCTTCCGCAGCGCTGAGAGGTGGCAACATTCCTGAATCCCTCAGGTGCCGCCCAAAAACGTGGGAATCTTTATTTGCCTTTAGCAAGCAAACTCCCCTGGGTCATTGGCTTGATTGAGACTGAAACCCTGTCTTCCGCTGAGGGAAGGCTCAACTTCCACCGGACTCACTCAACCCATCCACCAGAGAGCACGTAAAGCGGTGTGCACCTCGACACGAGGTCCCAGGGAGGCAGCGGGGTCTCCCGAGAGCCGTGTGCTACTTCCCTGCCTCTCCAATCCCATTGTAAATGCCACGTTGTTTTTCACCATTCAGTAGCATTGTGGGTAGAGCTGTGGCTCTGCTGCCTTCCCAAGGCAGAGCTGGTCCTCAAATCTTTGTGATGCATGTGGCGTTACCATCCACCGATACAACGAGACAAGAAAATGCCTTATCGTGGACACTATTCACATAACTAGCATGTGGCTGTAAAAGAGAAGTATTAGTTTTATAGCTCTGCTGTTGTCTGTCCTACCATTTCTGAATGTTTCCATTTCAAAGTGACAATCCTCAACTGACTGCTTTAGGCAGAGATGTTTTAGCAACAGATTTTTAGACCTAATTGAGTTGAAAATATATGCACAAGAGTCACTCTAAGATACCTGTTTATATACTATTGTACATAAGATCTTTTTTTTTTGGTGCAATAAAGTTTGTTTTGGCAGAATCTAGCCTGTGGTATTCCTTAGTGGAACGACTCGAGGGCTACAGAGCAGCTTCTCGGCATCACTGCTGGCTCCCAAGAGTCTTTACCCAGGGTCCCATTTGTGTTCTCCCAGACTGCAGTTGCCAGAAGCAGCTTAGATAACCTTCCTCTTGCTGTGGCTGTTGGTTGTCTGTGATGGTAAGTGGCATTTCCACCCGCAATGAGGAGGAAATGCAGAGGTAAGCAAGTGTGAATGCGTCCTATTAAGCTTTTCAAGTCAGACACCTTTATTTCAAGTCCACTGTCCCTGTGTTGCAGGTGATATCCAAATAACCTCACAAGAAGAACTACAGGCAGGCACAGAGCATGGAGCAGTCAAGGTATTGCTTCCTTGGCTTCCTCTGGAGTGATTTCCTGAGAGTACAGCTCTGTAAAGAGAGCAGGCAGCCAGTACTGAGGTTCTCCTGCTGCCTGCGTGTCCAGCCAGGCCATTCCTTCCTTCAGCAAGTGTTCCTATACAGAGAGAGCAGAAACTGGGAGTGAAACTCAACCAAATGGCTGAAAAGCTATTCACAATGGAGGCCTGACCCCACCTTTACTTCTAGGGTAAGGGAGGGTGTAGGATCTGGGCTCCAGTAAGCAGTTCACACATCCAGCCATGGCCACTGTGCGACCTGAGCTAAGGAGCCAGGGTTTAATGGAGATAAGTGAAGCCCCAGGAATCTCTGCAGCTTCCGAGGCTCTGCTCTCCTCTCCTCAGTGTATGCTTACGCTGGGTGTAGTGTGCGTTGGCTCCAGCACCCAGCTTTGGACCCCCTGTGCATTCCATGGTAACACAGCCCCAGGCTGTGTCTGCTGTGGGAGCAGTCCCTCCACCCTGACACAGAGCTCTGTGGTGCACAAGCCCGTACCTACCAGCACTTGTTTTGCACGTTCCATCTCCCACTTCAGGCTGGACCTGATCTCACTGACTGTTACGTAGCCCTTCTTCTGAAATGAGAGGGGAAAACACCGTGTGTTTATAGCCAAGACAAGTCTGTAGTTCAGGAGAGTGGGGGCTCTTTTGCCTACAGCCCTGCTCTACAGTTCCCTGCCATGGAAGCAACCGGGTTCTTTCAAGGAGGTTGTATTTTAAAGCCTCCTAGCTCAGTACCTCTGCCAGCTGCAAGACGACCGTGTGATCCATGTTCAGTTCAGCTGGCACCGACTGGACCAGATATGTTCCACCAACAGGGATGATCCCAAAGCCATTCCCCAAGACCTTCAGTTTCTTGATTGCACGAAGGAGATCATCCCTGAGAAGCAGAGGTCAGTGCAAGGCTTTAAAGCAGGAGCCTCTCTCAAATACACGCTATGTTCTGTAAATGAGGAAGACTTGATGTGCAGAAGCTCTGAGCAGTAAGGGCTGCAGTTTCAGCTAATTTGGATAAAGCCATTTAGAAGGAAGTTTGTGCATCTGTGCCTCCCTTCAGAAGGGCAGACTCGTGTTAGAGACACACTCGTAGCACCCGAGCGGCAAGTGCTAAACTTCAGCCTCAACTGGTGATCATGGTGAGCTGTGTCCTGTCTGCTCCTGTAATGGTGGGTGTCAGTCCCTTCGTTACAGACTGGCAGCAAGAGCTGGGCTTGCAGTGAACCAACTGTCCCCAGCTCAAGCCAAGAGTCCTTTGTGCCTTAGGGCTCCCAGAGGAAACACGCTGCTGCTTTCTGCACTGGTTAAGTCATTCAAAGTGGCTCCAGTGCTAGAAGTCACGTTCAGACTCCAATTAACAGCAGCACCTTCGAGTGGTGCTGGAATCGGTCACCCCCTTTTCATCCCGAATGCCACCCAGTTCCCCTTCCCTGCAATACACACTCACTGGCTGACATCCTGAGCAAACTTCCCCCTTCCCTTCAGCACTTGCTGGTGAAGTTCTTCCAGTGTTATCAGACCTAGGAGACAACGGAAAGGGACAGGAAAGTGTTAGTGCACAGCATCAAACCACTCCAGCAAGAGCAGTCAAGGGTCCTTTGTGTGCTTGCCACTGGCTCACCCCTGCTTTCCATTCTGCATGGGGCTGTTCATTGTTCCCAGCATCGAGTGCTGGGTGAGATAAGCCTTGAGTCACTTCTGTTCCCAGAACTAACATGCAGCAGTTGCTGTTGTCTTCTCCCACAGATGTACCAGACTCAAGTTTCAGCTGCCTTTGCTGTAGCCAATTCCTGGTCTCCAACTGCCCTTTTGGAGTGAAGAACATCTACCACCTTTTAATCAGGCACTTATCCCTGCTATTCCAACGCTTCTGGACACTGCTGTGATCCTTAAGAGAGAATCTTAATGCCAGCCTCAAAGCAGTAACTCCCCAGCTTCGTACTCCTTCAAGCCTGTCACTGACCCCTGCTTCTTACCCAAAACACTGTTGAGTTATGGTTTGGTGCATGAACAGGGCAGAGCTGACTGATTGCTGTAGGAGCCAATAAAGCTGGCTGATGCCTGTAGCTGTAACAAGGCTTTCTGGGGCCAACAAAGGCAAAATTGCCATCTCAGGATCTCCTCGAAACCAGACAAGAGTGGGGTCCTCACCTCCATTCCTGTGCTTCAGAGCCAAGCAAACTTCAATGATCTGCACGCCCAGCTCGTAGTAAAAGTCTCCAACTCCCAGCATCTCGGACCAGAATCCTTTACCAGCTGTGAGGCAAGAAAAGGGGGAAACCATCCTTCCTTAGTGGCGTGAAGCAGGCTGCTCACAAACCTTGCTGGGAGGACTCAGACCTATCAGTGAAGAGCCTCTGTTTCGGTTACCCTATGTGTTTTCCCCCACCCCTTTAAGTAAACAGCACCCAAAGGTGCATCCCATCAAATCACAAGGCCCAGGAAGCAAAACACCTTCCTCAGGGCCACCTTGCCCCCGCTTTGCTGTGAGCTCTCTGCAGCACGAGACCCGCGAGGCACATCGGGGAGCGTTAACCCCGGCGCCTGCTCCTCACACGCCAAAGGATCCACGCCGATGGTTGCACACATGTCCTGGAACTGGACCCGGAACTCGGGGTTTTTCCGGATCTCTTGCTTGTGTTTGCTGGCAAACTCCTCCAGGTTGGTCCGGAACATGTCCAGCTGCTTCGACATCTGAAAGGGAACCGCAGCGAGGGGTTTCTGGCTTCGCGCTCCTCTCACGCCGCTCTTCCATCAGCCCCCGCCAGGCACTAAGGGAGGCTCTCGAGAAGCAGGTCTCTGATGCGCTCCCTGCCCAGTGCTGACGGCCTCCGAGGAAGGAACCGAGATAAAAGTCACCGCATGGCACCAGAGCTCTCCACACGCACACGTTCCACACTGAACACAAACCAGCCCCACGGGGCAAAGGGGGCCTGGCTCACGGGAGCGGGAGGAGCAGCCCCACCGCTGCCCGCGCCGCGGGGGGGTCCCCACCTGGGCCAGTTGGTCCTCGGCCAGCACCGTCCCCCGCTCCTTGTACTTGGCCTGCAGGGGGAAAGCGCGGGGATGGAGCCGGTGCTGGAGGCCCCGGGGGGACCCGAGGCAGCCGCCGCGCCTGCCCCGTCCCCGGCAGCGCTCAGGGCCCGCGCGGGTGCGGAGCGGGGAGCGCCCGGGTCCCCTCCCGCGGTACCTGCGGAGCGCGGCGGCTCCCCCCGAGCCCGGTCCGGGGGTCCCGGCGCCTCAAACCGGCCTGAACCCCCCTCCCGGTACCTTCCCCTCCCGGTACCTTCCCCTGCCCCCCCCTCCCGGTGCCTTCCCCTGCCCCCCCCCCCGGTGCCTTCCCCTCCCCCCCTCCCGGTGCCTTCCCCCCCCCCCCCCCCCCGGTGCCTTCCCCTCCCCCCCCTCCCGGTGCCTTCCCCTCCCCCCCCCGGTGCCCCCCCTCCCCCCCCCCCCCGGTACCTTCTCCCCCTCCCGCCCTCCCGGTGCCTTCCCCTCCCCCCCCCGGTGCCTTCCCCTCCCGGTACCCTCCCCCTCCCCTCCCCCCTCACCTCCGCGAGTTTCCTCTTGGCGATGGCTCCCGCGCCCACCCCCCGCCGGTGCATCCCGCTGCCCGTCGCGCTGCGTCTGACGTCATCTCCTCGCGACGGGCGGTGCCGAACGGCAGCCTCCCCCCCTCCCCCCCATGGGCACCCATGGGTGCTCCCATCGTGTAACGGGGACCTCCCCCCCACCCTGGGGGCACTGAGGGGCTCGGGCTGGGGGGGGGCTTAGGGTTAGAGTTAGGGGGCCCTGGGGTGTGTGGGCAGTGGGGGTTATGGGGGGAGGCCTTGTTTGGGGGCTCCCTGTGTGGTGAGGGGTGCCCCGGGGGGCACGGCCCTCACTGGGGGGTTCTGCCCCCCCCGTACTGCATGGGGGGCACCCCCAAAGTGAGCCAGGTCCCTGTGTGTGGGGCTGGAACCCCTCTGTATGGGGGGGGTGAGGCCAGGGCTCGGTTCCGCACGGGCCCAGCTGGATTCCGCACCCCGAGGTCAGTGTTTGAGCCGGGCGAGCGCCCGGAGCCTGGGTGCCGTGGGCAGGACGGGCCGGGGGGGCAGCCGCAGGCCTGGTCCCCACCACACAAGGGGCGCTGTGGGTCCTGGGGGCCTTGCTTGGGGGACGCTTGTTCCCGTGGCCGTTTAGTGGTGGTTTGTGGCCATCCCCAAAGCAGCGCTCGGCCGAGGGTTGTTTCAGCTTCAAAGGAGACTCTTTATTGCTGGCATGAGCACAACAGACAAGCTGCGACAGAACAGAGCGAATGGAAGGGTCCTCCCTCCTCCCGCGCCGTGAGGGGATGGAGAGCGCTCCTCGGGAGGGCCCTGCGGTTACGCGGTCCTGGCAAAGCAGAGGGGAGAGGGAACCACATGAATCCCTATGGGATTGCGCTGACCCCATTTGGTTCCCGTAGGGAGCAAGGCACAAGGTACTGCTTTCTCTACCAGCCACCTGCCTCTGCTCCCTCGAGAAGCCGTTTGGACAGCAAGGTGTGTATCCAAGTCTCTAACAGTAAGTAAGGTAAAGAAGAGCTGCCTCTTGTTTCTTGTATTCGTGGCTGGTTCATCCCTGTTTGTTCTTGGGAGCACCCAGTGGTCACCTAAGGCAACCCTAAACCCACTGACTGAGCGCTGCAACAGACACCTTGGGGACAAGGGCTGGAATAGGGCCCGTAGGGATGCTTTTGTAACCATAGGAGTAGGGAGAGCAGGCACTCACGTTGCCCTGCAGAGATCAGTGGACATCAGCCATGTCAGGAACTCCTGGTGCAGAGCATCCTTCAAACCTTCTGAACCTTCCAGAGAGCTGCAAGAAATGAGCCAGGCCAGAGAGACAGGGGAGAGGCAGGGATTCAGACACCGCGTAAGAGCCTCTCACAGGGGTGTTTTCCTTGTCTTCCAACGTCTTTGACTCAGATAAGCCCTCAAAAGGCTTTAACCTCCTTTTGCCGTGGTGAGCTCCTTGCACTCAACACTGCCTTGCTCTTGGCACGTTTGGGCTGCCAAGGGGGGGTGAGGAGGAGCAGCCCAGTGCCCCCCCCTGCACCCCACCTCCTCCTGGAGCCAGCAGGCAGCGGAACAAAGGCAGAGCGTGGGGGAAGCAGCGTCTCTGCTCCAACCTCACAAAGGGAAGGCTTTGTTTGCAAGCAGCACTTTCCTCTCCAAGTCGGGGGGTTTATTTGCAATTAAGCAGATTAAGGGAGACACTAGGAAGCAGTTTGGGGTTTAATGAAGCTAATCAAGCTGATTAATCCCGAGCATCAAAGTGGTCCCTTCCCCCTCCCAGCCCAGGTTGGACAAACATCTGTCAGGAGCAGTTTGGGGCGCGCGGATCCTGCTTTGGAGCAGGGGTCAGGCTCGGTGACCTGCCGAGACCCCTCAGAGCCCTCGTTGCTTTGATTGTGTGCTTTCAGGACGAGGAGCAGTGCTCAGGGTCTCATCTCCTGAGGGTCCTGCTTGGGCCACCCCTGTGAACCAGATCTGTGTGCGTTTCCCTGCCCCGGCTCATCCCCCGCACCCTGCTCTCTAAAGCCTTTTCCACGCAACAAGCTGTTCAAGACAACAAATCCTCCCCGGGTTCCCGTCCTGGGCGCCTGTCCCGTGACTCCCTGCAGTTCCAGATCCCATGGGGTTTGCCGGAGGACACCAGGACTGTGCCTCAAAGGATGCGGGCTGCGTGCGGCCAGGGCTTCGCTTTTCCCTTCTTGCCACCATTTTAGGCTTAAGCAACAGCAACCTGTTAGGTTTTGCGGAGCCCCCTCCCCGTGCAAGGAAATGTGTCCCTCCTCCCCTCGGGGGGGGCTGGCTTTCAGCACACCGAGTGCCCGAGAGCAGCTTTGCCTTTGGGGTTTGCTGTCTGAACGTTTGTTGGGGGAGGTGAAGCCGGCTCTTGACAGGCTGTGGATGTGCTGACACAGCACAAAGCCGGGATGCACGAGCGCGCTCTCAGCCAGATGGCTTAGGAGATGAAGGCAGGAGCTGCAGCAGCGCAGAGCTCCGCATGGACTGGGTTCCCCTGCGCAGGAGAACCTGTTCTGAGCAAGCTCCTATCGCCATCGTTATCGTGACAGTAACCTTGTGGTGGTGATCTGAGGGAAGAACTGGTTTGTTTCCTTTCTAAGAGATAAACTGCTCAACGCACTGAGTGTGTGAACGAGTTTCCATAGGAGCCCAGCCTGGTTTGGGTTGAAGGGACCTGAAAGCTCATACAGTTGCAACCCAGGGGCAGGGACACCTTCCACTAGCGCAGCTCGCTCCAAGCCCCATCCAGCCTGGCCTTTGTTGCTCCCCCCCTCTCTCTTTGGTGGATTGATCTAAATCAAAATGTTCTGCAGAAATGTATCACTTAAATCTCATTTTCATGGAGAACATCCTAGGGAAGAGCTTGGTTTGGGTTACACCAAAGAGCTTGGTTTGGGTTACACCAAAGAGCTTGGTTTGGGTCATACCAAAGAGCTTGGTTTGGGTCACACCAAAGAGCTTGGTTTGGGTTATACCAAAGAGCTTGGTTTGGGTCACACCAAAGAGCTTGGTTTGGGTTATACCAAAGAGCTTGGTTTGGGTCACACCAAAGAGCTTGGTTTGGGTCACACCACAGAGCTTGGTTTGGGTTATACCAAAGAGCTTGGTTTGGGTTATACCAAAGAGCTTGGTTCTGGCTTCTCTGTTCTGGTGCTGTTCAAGGAGCGGGTGCGCTTCAGCCCTACCCAAAAGCCAGGCTTTGAGGTTAAAGTGCTGGGGTTTGGTGAGGCTGTGCTGACATTTGCAAAACAACAGCCACAAGAAGACCCCCATCGTGGTCTCTTTTCAATCTGTGATTTGGGAGAAATGCGGAGGTTTTGGGGGAGGAGGAGTTACAAACCCGGGACATTTCCTTTCGACATCGAAGTCCTTTTGTGTGCCCCCGTCCCACCGTTACCATTGATACCTGCCCAGGACGTCCCTTCGGAAGTTACCCGCTGGGACCCCTCACCCCTCCCTCAGCACAGGCGTTCTCTTCCCAGCCTCCCGCCTCACCTCGGGGTTTTGTTGCCTTTCAGGAGCCAGGAGAAGAAATCTTTGGCTTCCTGCGTGCCCAGGTCCAACCTTTGGCCGCTCGCAGCGGACCCTTGGGGCTCAGCTGCTCTCTTGAACTCCTCGATCATGTTGCTGGAAAGGCGAAACGGGAGGAGATCAAGCGGAGGTGCCACAAGAGGGGGCCCAAATGCTGCTTTTCCCGAGCTCCCAGCTCCCTCCCGCTCCCTCTACTAGCGGCGGTCTCGGGCAGGGAGAGGGGTGGCTGTGCTGTGTGCCCGCAGACCAGAACCATCTCTAGGGCTTGGAAAAATGAAAGCAAAAAGAAACCCAACTCCCTATAGAAGCATTGCTGCAGCCTACGGAATATATCCTCGGCTCCGCATTCTTCTGGAGCCATCCGCTGGCTGACGGCAGCCGCGAGTTTGGATCGTAGGAGCATTGCAAGTCTGCACTTACTCGCTTTTCTTCTCCCGTCTGGCTAGCAACCACTCCACAAAGTTCTTCTTCAGCATGTTATCCATCGTGCGGCTGTAGTCGCTTGCCAGGGTGGCCTCGGAGTAGCGTCTCTGCAGAGGTCTGGTGCTGGGAGCCCCCACACTGACGCTGGGATGAGAGCACAGAGGCAGAGTCAGGCACCGGCCGGGAGTACTCGCTACGGGAGCGCTGCACGCGGTGGCCACGCGGTCCCTGCATCAGCAAGGGTTGGTGATCCCTGCTGGCACAGTGGCTCTCCCGGCACAGGGACTATTCCTGCCCTGGGAAGGGGCTAGCATCCTCCCCATCCATGTTGCTGGGGGCTCCTGCGGTGGCAGCTCAGGTTTGGCAGCCTGGGAGGAGATGAGCTCTAGGGATCTGCCGGTCGCCTGGCGTCGGTGTGGTTTGCCCTGCTGTATGATTCACAGGGAATTAGCTCTGTGCTAAGGCACCAAGTGGGCTCAGGCTCCTTCCTTCAGGGACCCGCACACTGAGGACCAAGGAAGCCTGTTCCTGTGTCCCCAGGAGGTTCAGGAGTGGATGGCAGGAGACAAGAGCTGACCCTGGGACCAGCACAGACCTGGCAAGTGTCAACATAGGACTGTGTGGGACTGCAGCAACTCCTGCTGCTCTAGCAAGGATTCTTTTGGATCCCCCGGGGTGGTAGCTGGAAATTGCATAGCAGGAGTCAGGGAAAGTCTCTGTTACATCCCTGTTTTATGCAAGTGGTCATATTTTCAGAAGCTTCCAAATACTGGCTGCTCCGAGCCTCACTCATGTGACATGATTACCTCTTGTTTCTAATTCTCAGCAACCTTCTTCTCTTCCTGGTTTACTTCCAGCTTGTTCCTCCTAACCTAGAGCCATAAAATTTATAGGGAAAACTTGGGAGTTCCTGGCTCTGCCTCAAAGACTCAGGCCTTTATTTTGGTATCTCTCTTATCATTTGCTTATCTCTGCTTGTCTCTATTATCTGACATCTACCTCAGGACTCATGTTCTCACCTATTTATCAGGATGCCAATGGAAGGAGTCCATTTGCCTCCAGAGAGGAGCTGGAAAAGGCTCAAATACACCACGAGCTTTCCAAAACACTTACCCCGAGACGGTCTCTTCCATCAAAACAAAGCCCAGCGAAGCGAGGAGCAGAGAGAGAACCTTGAAAGACATCATTTTCTCCGCTGGTTTCTCTGTTCAAAAGCAGAGGGGACACAGGGGACAAGTGACAGGATGCTGAACCCGGAGGGACGGGTGGTGCTGGGCACGTGCCTCTGCTTGTAAATGTGTCTCCTCAGCCCCTGTGCTTCAAGCAGCCTTCTCCATCCTACAAAGCCCTCTTCTGCCGTTCCCCGTTAAATTCCTTTTTCAATGCCAGTGCTCTTTCCCACCGTGGTGTCTTTTAATGTTGGTCCCCTATACTTTTATTGTAACCATCAAATTCATTGTGGGTCGCACATTCCTGGAGTCAGGGGCTTTGTCTTCCTCCATGTTTACAAGCTGACCCTGTGGGTACCTCATTGTGCTTTAAGGGTCGATTCAAGCCTGAGTATGTGAACGGGAACGTACACTGGATCAGGCAATTCAGCAGCCGTGGCATCCTGCTTATCCCGCGCTGCGGTTCTGCCGGATTTAGGAGCCTGATCTAATGTCTAGGAGGGTTTCTGCTGGGATGGGTAAAGCTTTAGGTAGGGACTGGAGCCAGGGTCGGTGAGTATCAGATGTGAAGAATATCCCATGGACAGCGTCAGGATTGGATTCCAAGATTTATTAGTTTCAAGCTGTTCCTGGTCCTCACATCCACAGTTCAGCTCCATAGCCCTTGGACATTTGAGCCCTTTTAATTACTATTCCAGCTCTGCAAACTCCATACAGAAATGGTTTTGATCTTGGCTCACAGATCTCTTTTGTTGCTCCTCACCTCACTCTTTGATACAGCTCTTGCTGGAAACAGCATTGCAAGGGAGAGCTGCCCTTAACAGGAATGGTTCAGCAACAAAAAGGGAAGGTCTGCATCAGGACTCAGGTATCCAGCCTTCAAAACTGTATTCATATGTTGATGGAACTTTATTCCCCTAAGCTGTTATTTATACTCTTAAACCAGCCCAATTCTTGTTTTGGACAGACAGAATGTGCACGTTTTGGGTGTTGTTTGGAACTGGGGCATTCTTTTCCTTCTGGAAAACTGTGACATCTTTTGCTAATGTTTTCAGCCCTTCCTGTTAAGAGAAAAGCGCTCGCTGTGCTCCATTCTCAGCTACAGCAAGTGCTGAGGGGCGCTCTTAAAAGCAAAGGTGTAAGACTGAACGCTGGCAAAGGCTCTTAAAGCCATAAAAGACAAATCATTGCAGAGTGTGTTAACAGCGGAGTAAATCCCACCAGACAAAAAGCTGAGGAGTATTTTAAATGAGAAGGGGATGATTCAATAACTGAGGTTTTCCCCTCTTATTTGCTTTTTGTTTCTTCTCTTGGTGGTAGAACTGTGGGTATAAAGATGCATCTGAAAATAGGGAAGTTGTGCAAGAATACTGTGATGCTGGAAGGTGATTATTGGTGCTGCTGGGAGAGCAGAATTGACCCCAAAAGAGAGGAAAAGCAGAGTGCATTTGCAAAGAATACAGACAAACCATTTTGGGATTAATAGGGGACCCCTTTGCCTGGGTGGCACTGGTCTGGAGCATGGAGTTTGCTGCTATACTTAGGCTGCTTTGATCCTATAATTTGCCTTCTTCACAAAGGCAGGTGCAACTGGTGGGATCTTTACAACACAGAAGTCTTCCTGCCCCCTGTGCTATCCTGTCTGCATTGGAAGAAGCGTTATCCCTGTTTATCCATAGCTGGGAGGTCCCAAACAGCAGCTAAGAACCGATTTCTCCTTATTTCCCTGTGTAGGTGCAGCTCCCAGCCTGCTGCGTGCCGTGGACTGACTATTCCTCTGAAATAACAGCATTTCCCTTTGCAACCCAGCACATCCATTGCTGCAGAACCCAAGGTACGAGCTGCTCCTGCTCTGCTGCTGCCTGACACGCTCAAACACTGTGCACTCCCACAGCTACCTTAGGAAAGAAAACACGTTCAGAAGGGAGACCGACACAGAGCTTCTTACCTTGCTCCGTCTCTGAGGCTGCCCGGAGGATCTCAGCTGGTTCTGGTGCTGAGGAGACCCTTCAGAGCTTTTACATACGTTCGCTGTGCAGGACCAAACCCACTTGCATGAGGTAAACAGGAAATCAAGCACCTAATCTATGTAATTCAAACCCATTTAGAGCTGCTTCATTAAGTCTATTGACCCACAGAGCAGGAAAATAACCTTTTAAAATATGTTGACATTAATGGCAATTAAACATTACTATATCACGAAACCGAGAGCAAATATGGATTGGGTGTAATACATGTGGCATTAGTCTAAACCTTAATTCCATATAGCATCCCCTTTCCATGGTAAAAAACTCTGTGACTTCTACTTTTTCCTTTGCCAGTGTAAGTGCTATCTCGGAGAGCTCCAACCTGCTCCTCCTTTTCCTTACAGGAGGAATAACTTTGCTAAACTCGATAGCTCCCATCATGGTTATTTGTGTCGCCATCGAGTCTGAGCATCCTGAGCAGCCCCTTGTACAACCCCCAGACACTGAAAGCAGCATCTGTCCCCCAAAACATGTGCTCTGAGAGGGGAAAACTGGGGACGGAGAGTGGCAGACAGGAAACCAGTAGGAAACAGGGAGGCAGGAGGGTGGTGGCACAGCAGCAGCCTGTGTGGGGTGAAGGGCGGCAGCTGGACCTGAGCACCCACTGGGGCTTCTCCTGTCCTGAGTGAGTGATGGAGTGTTTCCCTGCGGCTCTGCAGCTGCTGGGGACGTGGGTCAGTGAGGCCACCGCCTCACCCTGCCCTTGCACAGCTGGATCCAGGAAAGCAGATGTTCTGCAGATGTTAACTGTGCCATCAAAGTACAAGGGGTAAATCCACTTCCATCAGCTCCGCCGTGACTATGTGCATGGTAAGATACCTCCCTGGTGCCTGAGCTGCCCCGCTTCCCCTGGGTCTCTCTGGGAGAACTGGTTCCATTACATTTTAACACGGAAATCCTGGTCAAGGACCGGGTCTAGGATTCCCATCATAGCCAGCTCCAACCTGAAGGAGCAGAGCAGGATGATGTTGGTGCCTGCCTAGCCCCTGAGCTGAGCTCTGCTCTCAGCACTGCTGGAGCTCAGCAGTGCCCGTGGCTCCCGTCCTTGCTCCCTTCCCTGGAGCGCTCTGAGCTCTGGAGGAGGTTATCCAAGTTACAGCGCTCCCCTCGGGTCCGCCAGCCTGGAATTCTTCCCTCTGGAGCTCAGCAGAGCTCCTCAGAGCAGGAACCCCCCCACCTGGCTGTAGGAGGGATGTGTGCGTGTGCATCCTCCCAGGCTTGCGCTGCCCCGGGGATTTGTGTGGCTAAGAGCAGGATTTCGGGATGACGGGGCTGAGCAGGAAGCAGCCCTTCGTGGAGCTGCGCTGATCGTGGCACAAGTGAAGTGTCGGTGGTTCCGGCGTGGGAGAGGGTTTCGCTGTGCTGGCGCAGTGCCCTGGTGGATCTTGTCCTGACCACGTGCAGGAATCCGGCGGGATGAGGTTCTCGTCTCCCCGCCGAGGCTCCGTTTGGCACTTCCTTCCCACGAGCGGTGGGGTTTTCCTGCCCTTCTGAGCAGTTCTGCAGGGACACGGGCTGCTTTCAACCTGTGTTCTGCACCGGGAGCCTGCAGAGCGCAGGATGAGCCTCATCCAGCTCAGCCCGGCGTGGGCAGGGGTGAGCTCTTGCTGCCCTGTGGTTATACAGCCAGCAAAGAGCGTTGCATCTATATTGCATTAAGGTAAAGGCTCAGGAGGACGTTATTAGTGTCGATTAAGAGTTTGGGGCTATTAGGGAGCAATTACTACTTTCACAGGAACTATTTAACATGTGGCTTAGTCCCTTAGCTAGCAGCACATGAGCATGCCAGGGTCTCCACAAGCTTTTCCCCCATGGAGGAAAGTCGTGCCTGCTGTAATAAATGATGCACTATAATAGTTATATTATAGGAACCAATTTACACTCCTAGCACAGTTGCTAATCAATAAAATGGAATAGTTTATCCCCACATCTTTATTATATGTATTCTGGGTGCTTTGCTCCCAGCCAACTCAGATATCTTGTTTCTCTGAAGTGCAACCTATTTGTTTTCCTCTCATTAAGTGCCTCTGTAGGATATAAAGTTAATAGAGTGAAATAAATATCCAGCAACATTAAATGCTGACCCAGGGTTCACAGTTACGGTTATTTCAGGGCATGTGCTCACGGGGTGGTTTGGACAACAGCATCACTCCAGGATTTCAAACACCCCCCCTCCAGATCCCAGGTCAGGTCTGGGAAGCCATGGGAGAGATGCTGACCTGGAGAAGGGCCCCAAACCCACATCTGCTTCCTCCAGGGTAATGGGAGATCTAATTAATGAGGCAAACCTTGCTCCCCTCCAGCCTCAGCCCATCACAGCTATGGCAGCACCACCCTCACGGCGTTATCTGGGCTCTGCTCTGATAACACAAATCATTTCACAAGCTCCAGCTGGGTCCCTGCTTGGGGCAGGGGAGCCTTGAGCTTAGATTTCACCCAGCCACCATCAGACAAGTTGAGCAGGGGAGCCAGGGCTGCCCTGCCGGAGCGAGCTCTGCTCTTCGCAGCAGACCTGACTCGAGGAGTTGGTGTTTCAGGAATTCGGGAATGTGTTGGGAAGGTCACAGCTGCGTGGCTGAAACGCTTCTGCTCTGCTTTGAGACACCGAAACATCTCAAGGGCAACTCTGATTACCAAGCATTTCGGGTATTGGATGTCCCTGTAATCACGGAAAATAGGGCTTGAAGTGACCTTAAGAGGTCACCCATTCCTTCCCCTGCTCCCAGACAGCCTCAGCTCTGCTCAGCTCACTCGGATCCATTCCCAAAAGCTTTTGGAAATGAAAAGGCTGCAAACTCCCCAGTGCATTTCTTGGTCTCGCTCTGACCTCTTGCCTCCAATGGCACCTCTCCCACCTCTCTCCTCTTCCCCGTGAATGGGGTGAGTAAGGGTTTCCCTGTCTCACTGGAGCAGTGCTCTTTGGTTGCTGCTTTGCGTGGCACAGCTCAGGGCACCTCAACTCTGCCAGAGACGGTTCAGGTGTTGCATGTCCCAGGTGAATACAGCACTTTCTGCTCTGGTTTGGGTGCAGGCATCGGGCTGGTCCGAGGTTCCCGATTGTAACTGGCCATGATGCATCAGTGTTAGGATTTACTCTGCTCCTCAAAGCCCAGGGAGAGAGGAAGGAGGGATTGGGAAGCTTTTCACTCCCATCCTCTCCCTGAAATCACGGGCACTGGAGCATCATTCAAACCCTGGTCCTGATCTGGGGCTCATTCTGAAGGCACAGAACCTCAAAGCATCCCTTGGGAGCTCATTTCTCTCCCTACAGCATCAGCAGTGCTCGCAGAGGAGCGTGGAGTGCTCTCGAGTGCAGGAGTGATGGGCTGGGTGGATTTACAGAGCATCTTTGGAGCACCAAGCACTGCTTCCTCCTCTCTTGTGCGTCCAGACCTGTTTCCCCCTCCAGTGCTGGTGGGAATGGAACAGGTCTTTTCACAATGGCAAAGTACCAGGTACGTGCTTAAATGCCAACACTCCTAACAGCAACCAAGCCATAGGGCCTTTTAAGGCTCCGGTGCTTGTTCTTGATGAATTCATTCAGCTCATTGGGTGGCTCTTGGAGCTTCCTGCTCACGAGTTCTTTAGGTGGCAAAAAAACCCCACAACAACGAAAAAATGGGAACCACAAAGCATGGGGAACATGGATTTCTCCTTGCTGCCTGCTCTGCTTGTTCCTGAGATGCTCCTCTTAACCCCCAGGAGCAGGGACCTACAGGACAGTAACTGCTGTAGCACAAAGCCCACCACAGCATCCATGTGGGGATGATTTACTGGGACCACTGAGCTGCACGACCACAACTTTTCCCTCTGGGCAGTGATAGCATCACTGCCTGTGGAAGCTGCAGAGATGATCTGGACTCGCTCTAGCATCAAACCTGCCTGTTTTGATGACACCTCCTCCATCCACCCCTTAGCACTCTGCCTGGTGGCAGCTGTCCTGATGTGAAACACATCCTTTACTCTCCCCGTTGAGCAGCGATGGAGCCAGAAGCAACCAGCTGGGGAGATGAGAGCGGTGGAGCTGCAGGGAAGGAGAGGGAATAATCAGTCCTGCTCCATCCCGAGCGGGTACCAGCAGGACAAGAAACCAGAGAGCCCAGCCCACGGCAAGGTGCCTGCCCAAGTGGCTGGGTCAGTGACGTGGGATTAGCTCTGCCTCGTGCCCTTGCTGCTCTCCTAACATCACCCTCCTGGCAGCCCGGCGGTGGGGCTTGCCTCCAGGTTGCCACTGTGAAATGACCTCTGTGTTTTCAGGTGACCCACGGCACAAAGCGGTGCTGGGCACTCTCCTACCTCCTGGGCTACGCTTGTTTTGGGTAGACAGAATGAGGCAAGGCTGAGCCTTTCCTTACCGCGTGTTGCAGGGATGAGATGTGGTGAGGGCTGGAGAGACCCTGCTCTTCGTGGGGGTTGAAATGCTATAGGGCCCCTGAATTTGTGCTCATGGAGCATAAATTCTGCTCCAAATGCGTTTAGTTCGGACGGGGGGAAACGTGCTACAAATACCTACAGTTACGGCCAGGAAAATGGCTCATCTGTGCCTGCGGAGGGCTGCAGATGTGTGGAGGGGGGCTCAAAAGAGCAGCTCCCGCTTGAAATAAGGTCAGGGGGAGTTCAGCGATGGCAGGATTCATCCCCCACGATGTGTCCTCAACAAGCAGCTTGGTTTAGTTCCTGGTTGTGCCAAGAGCAGAGCTTTCTCCCACTGTCCATAGGAGAAATGGCTGCTCCCACTGGGTTTTGTGATGCATTAGAACTAAATGGACAGGTTAGAAAGGTCTGCTCTAAAGAGGTGGTGGCACATTCATTTTGGGAGGAAAAACTGGGAAATGAAAAGGATTATCTGAACAACCACATTCCAGAGCTCATCCTGGGAAGCATTTCCCTTGCCTCGGATTTAGAGTTTACCCCTTCCCCAAAAGGAGAGCAACCCCCAAATGAACCATTGCCATCGTGTGTGGGGGAGACGAATCCATGCAAAGCACCTTCGTGTGGGTGCAATCTGAACATTCCTCTCTGTGCTGGCAAAGCCCAAAGGAGAATGCAGGACCTGGGAAGTGCCCCCAGCCCCACGTGGAGCCCTGGAGGGAGCCCAGAGGCTGCAAAGCAGCAGATGTAGAGGGGAAGCAAAAAGCTGCTTGGCTGTGGGTTTCAGGCTGGGGTTGTTAGAAAGAGACCCCAGCTTTTTAGTACCAGAACGAAAGGGTTTCTCAAGATGGGAGCGCGTTGTGAAGGCAGGGTTTATTGCACCGTGTGCTTTGTTTTGAACCGGAGCACTCAGACATGCAGGGAGCAGGCAGATCATGGAGCCAGTTGCAGGTTTAACCATTTCCATCTTCAGCTCTGCTGCATCGGAACCTCCCACCCCCCCCAGGGAGCAGAGGGGCAATTCCCATCGCTCAGCCCCTTCCTGGGCTCGGGATGTGCCTCTGCCCCTGAGCTCCAGCAGAACATCCCTTACCCACCAGATGAGGCTGCAAAGGCACAGAGGAGCAGGGGGTTGCCACTGCCCTCCCTCGAGGCTTGATTTGGTTTTCAAGCAAACTCTTCATTCCACAGCAAGTTTGATTTGCAACAAGTTCGTCAGCAGGAGCTTCAATCAATTGGATCTTCTGCGATAGGAGCGGCTTTTTCCAGCCAGGAATATTTTCCACAGACTAAAAACTGAACAAAAGGTGCTTTAAACTGGGATTCCACTTAAGGAAAAGGAAATATTTCCCAACTGTAACCCTCACTCTTCTTACCCTGTTGCATTCTCACCTCTGCTCTAAGGACAGGCTTGCTCCATCGTCCAATTGTTTCTGTTTGTTGAGATTGGATTGGAAGAGATTCCAGGAAAACAAAACTTTGGGTTTTTTTTTCTCGATGACCTGTGAATTTTCCTGAGAACTTCCAGGTTTATTAAATAGGAATTCACAGAGATTTCCAAACTTCCCCAAACGAGGCTTTCTCGGAGTTCCTGAGTGCAGCTTTAACGTTGTCCAAATGAAAGAGCGCTTAAAATCAAAGCCACCCCCAAACAAACAATTTGAGGAAGGATTCAAATGAGAAGGGGCAGAACAAGAGCAGAGCAGAATCTGCCCTTGTTTCCTGCTGATCTGCCCTAAAACCTGGTCCTGTTTCAGCCCTGTTCTGCCCCAGAGCCACAGCACTTCACGGGCAGCAGTAATTAAACCCCTTCGTATCAAAGCCCCATTGCAGTGCAATCTCAGCTGCGTTATTCAGCACCCAGCTTCAACCTTCTCCCTTCAGAAGCTTCCCCAAACTCCTAAGTGGCAGCAATAACGATTGGAATTTGTAGGGAAATTGTACGAACTCCTTCGGACCATTTCTGCCGGGTTCAAAGCTTTCCGTCGTTAAAAACAACCCCCAAACCTTTGCCCCTATCAGGTTTGCTGCATTCGAGCAGAAGCAGCTTCGCATCGATGGGAGAGCGGGGCAGGAACGCTTGGGAACGAAAAGAAATCAGCTCCTCGGAGTGATCCTGGAAACTCCCAACGCAATTGAAGGAAATCCTGGGAGAGGAAAAAGGCCACGGAGGGGTTTAGGAGTGGCAGCGCTGGGGTGCAAGCTGCTGCTCAGCCCTTCCCTGCTCCAGGAATCCCACCCACTTGCTGGTACGTTTAGGTCGGGAGGGGCTGTTTCCCTTAGGGGGGAGTTGCAGGGCTTGGGTTGCCCTGGCTCAGACTGAATGGGGGCAGTTGTTGGGGTCCGGGGGTGGCTGGGGTTGGCTTGGGAGCAGGGGGTGCGGTTGAGGTGCAGGGGCAGCCCCCAGCCCCTGCACGGAGCGGGGGGGAAGGCGGCTCTGCCTCCCCGCAGCAGCAGATCAATGCTTTGGGCTCTGCTGTTGCATTCTCCAAATACCTCGCATCTGGAAGGCTGCAGCGAGGGGAAGGGGTTCCCTGGGAGCCGTCCCTGGTGCAGGGCTAAATTGAAGACTTCCCTCTTTGTTTGCATTGCCCCCCCCGCCCCATTTCTCCCCTTAGGTTGGTTTCCTTCACTTCATTATTGCAGGGGATTGTGTTACACGGGGAAGGTACTGAGGAAACCAATCAAAGCAACAACAAAAGTACCCTGGGCGAGCTCAGTGATAGATCCGAAGCAGATCCTGCTCGCTTATTTCAGCTGGGGGGGGCGGATACACGCTGGAAGCTGCAGCCAGGCTGGGAAGGGTGGGGGGAAAGAGGGGAGAAGTCCTGAGCGGCGGGAAGTTTATTTCCCAATTCCATTGTTTTTTCCCCCCTTTTCACCTGTGAATCCTTAGGCTGGGACGCGCTGGGAGCCTCGGGAACACGCAGAGGTTCCTCCTCCGCGCCGGTGCCTCAGGAGAGCTGAGGAACGCGGGATGGGGATGGGGTGGTTGAGACCCGAGCGTCCTCAGAGAGCAGCAGCACCCGCATGGCTCCAAGGCAAAGATCCCGGCACAGCGGGATGGATCGGGCGCGGGAGGGGAACAGAGCTCGGGTGTCCTTGACGCCCGTTTCCCAGGGTTTGGAGCCCCCGTTCCAGTGTGCTCCCAAGGGCACGTGCGCCCGTTCCTGAAGGTTTACACCCGGTGGGATTCGGGAGCGGGATCCCATTGAGTTATTCCCCAACAAACCCCCGCGCGGCTCTGCCGAACAAGAGCAGGATACCGGTGGTACCAAGTACTTGGGCACCGGCACACAAGTACTGGGGGGGGTACAGGCGCAGCTCGGCTGAGGACGGGGAGGGTTCAGCCCCAAAGGCGGCTGCTGGGGATAAGCGGGGCGCGGAGCCGGCTGCGCGCCCGCGGGCGCCGTTCCCTCAATGGGCGAAACGCTGGGGCCGGGATTTTTGTGAATATTTGTGAAGATTTTATTTATTTTGAATTTTTATTTTATTGTATTGTAGCCCTTTCCCGGGGGGGGTGGGGTTGGGGGGGGAGGGGGGGGCGCAGCGCGGAGCCGGCGGAACCGGCCGCGAGTTTTCCGCGGGCGCCGTACATTTAATTGCAGGCGCGGAGGGGCCGGACCGTGCCTCTACTTGCAGCGCGGCGGAGGCTGGGGAGGGGGGGATTAGGGGGTACCCGGCTGCAGCATCGCGGGCCGAGCCCCCGACCGCCCCGTCGGGGAGGCAGGATGCGGAGGGGGGGGGGGGTCGCTGCTATTTTCAACCCATCTTGAGCCTAAAAATAAAAGTCTCCAGAAAAGGCGGGGGGGGGGGGGGGGCGGGGGGTGGGTTCCGTTTTACCGACGGGTCCCGTTGGGGAGATGCCCCCCCCTCCACCATGGGGCCCTTTTGTGCGGGAGGAGCCCCCCCCCGCTCCCTTCCCCCGAAGGCTTCCGCGGGGCTGCGCATGAAGCGCTTAAAACAATGCCGGGGACAACGCAGCCCCCACCATGGGGGGGTCCATCCCCCCCCAGCCCCCCTCCGGGCAGGGCCAGCCCCGGGGGTGGGGGGCGGGCCGCTCCCCACCCCCATCCCCGGCGCCAGGGACCTCCCGGCCCCTTTGATGCCGAAGTTTTTTACACCCAGAAAAATCCCATTGAGGCACCGGGGGAAAAGGGGGGTGGGGGAGGGGCGCGGTGGGGGGAGGGGCGCGGTGGGGGCGGGGGGCTGCAGCAGATGGGAAAGTGCCTCCGACGGGACGGGCTTCGGGAGGAGAAAGGAGAAGGGGGGGGGGATTTGCGTGGAGGGGGGGTGAGGAGGGGGCTGGGGTGGGGGGGAAGGTGAATAACGAGGTATTTAAATTGTAATCAATAAATAAGCGGAGGCCCCCCCCGGCCCCTCCCCCCGGGGGCCGGACCCTCCCGCATCACCACGTGGCTTCCTCCCGCAAACATTTTCACTCCTTTTTCCAGGTCGGTTTTATTTAGAGGCGGTGCCCGGCTGCGAGAGGCGTCCGGTAACACCCGGTACCGCGCCGCCGACCGGGGGGGCCCCCGCCGCCGCCCCCTCCCCAAGGACACCCCCCCCCCTCCCCTTTTCCCTTTCCCTCCCCTCCTCCGCCGGCAGCCGCCCCCTTTCCTCGGAGGAAAACAAAATCCATCAGGAAAAGGAAGCGTAAAAGCAGGGAAAAAGGAAAAGCGGGGAAGGGGGGGGTGGGGGGGGTGAGGAGGAACAACCCCGCGGCCGGAGCCCGACGGCGCGGCTGCACCGTGCAGCCCCCCCCCGCCCGCTCCGAGCCCCGCCGCCGCCACCATGAACAAGCTTTACATCGGGAACCTCAACGAGAGCGTGACCCCGGCCGACTTGGAGAAAGTCTTCACCGAGCACAAGATCTCCTTCAGCGGCCCCTTCCTCGTCAAGTCCGGCTACGCCTTTGTGGACTGCCCCGACGAGCAGTGGGCCATGAAAGCCATCGAAACTTTCTCGGGTAAGCGGCGTCCTCTCGCCCTTCCTCCCTCCGCCTCCTCCTCTCCCCGTGGAGCCGTGCCCCCCGCACCCAACTCCGGGGTTCACCCCCCAAGCCCCCCCATAGGGCCCCAGCGCTGCCCCAAAAGAGCACCGGCGGGGAGGGGATTGAGGGGGGGGAAAGCGGGGTTTCATCCCCCCCGTGCTCCCTGTATCCCCCCCATCCCCTTCACACCCCCCACCCCTCACCAAGGCCGGGCTGGGCGCGGGGGTCCCGTCGCCGTGCGGATGGAGGGGTTGGGACTTTGGCCATTTTGATTTGAAACTGGGTTTCCTGGGGCATGTGATGCGCGGAGGAGCGCGAAGGTCGCCATGCTGCTGGCGGGGAGGGAGAAAGCTCCCGGGAAAACGGGGAGGCTCCAAACCTTTGGAATTTTAGCATTTTTTGGGAGCCCCCCCCGGCTTCCCTCCCCCCTCCCGGCCCCTTCCCTTCCTCTCCCCCCTTCCTAAAAAATGGAAAAAATCCTTATAAATAAGCCCGCAGCAGAGAATCCCACTCCATTTTCCAAAGAGAAATCCATTCCTGCCATGGAGTTCCGATTTTTGAGCCCTTTCATGGGGTCCTTCCTGCCTGAAGGACTTCTTGGAGGGGTGGAACGAGGCGGAATTCCATCCCGGCGAGGAATTGCTCTTCCAAATGTTATTCCTCGTTTTTCTCGCGCTCCAAAGCAGGGTGAACTCGGGAATTAAATATTCCTAAGGAACATTGTCCAGGCAGCGAACTCACCACTCCCTCCCACCGCTTCCCCATTTGAAGCCAGTCTTCCATTGAATAAAATGCACTTGTAAAGGAATTGGGGATGTGTTTGTGCGGAGTTGGTTGTAATGGGGATGCGATGGGGAGGTTGCAGGTCTTCTCCAACGCCTTCTGGCCCCTCCAGCCCCGTTTTAAAAGCCAGCCCCGTTTTGTTTTTAGGGAAAGTGGAGCTCCATGGAAAACAGCTCGAGATTGAACATTCGGTCCCTAAAAAGCAAAGGTAATGCCGTGTTTTAATGGCTTTTCATGGGATTTGATTTGTTTCCATCGTTGGGGAGGGGGACATTTAATGGAAGATAAAGGAGGCGAAAGGGATTATACCTAAAAATGTGCGTGTAGGGGAAGAGCTGTTGGTGCCTTGGCCTTAGTGCGGTGCGAGGCGGTTTTGAGGCTCAATGTTGAATTTTCTTTCTTCTTTCATTTAATGGAACTTCCTCTTTGAGCAAGTTTGAAAAGGGGGGGGAAAAGGCAAAGAAAGAGAAGGTTGAGCCATGATCCCGCAGCTCCTCAGCCAAGGTGATGCATGGCTGGGGTTTGGGTTGGGGTTTTCAAACTTGTGGCACTGGAAGAATTTCCCAGCCTCGCTCGGCTCCTGTGCAGCGAAATGGGCGAAACCTTTTGTTTTCCAAGGGAACGGCCACGTTAAATCCCAATCACAATAAACCCCATCAAAATCTCTCTAATTTTTAAGTGAAATTTGCTGGGCTTTGGCGCTGAGGACTTAAAAACAACAAGCCATGGGGCTGGTCTCGCCGTGCCGAGCAGGGATTTAAACCCCGGGCGCTGGCCTAGCTCCTACCAACCATCAGCTTGGGTTTGGGGGCAAGCCCCACGCTTCCTGGCGCTCTCCATCTCTTTGCCAAAGCGGCTTTGCCCGCTGCCGCCGGCCTTGCCCAGCCCGGCCCTCTCCATCTTCTTGGCTCTTTGTTGTTGCGCGCCGGACGCCGGAGCAGCCCCGGCACCGCGCTTCCCAACCCCGCCGGGGCTCGGTTATGGGCTGGGAAGAGTGGTTTCAATGGGTGGGTTCTTGTCCAGAGCATCCCCCCCCATTCCCAGCCCCAGGAGGGGCCGCCCGGGCTAAGGGTGACTTAGTTCCCAACCCCAAATAGTCCACGTTGGATCGCGCAGCCCGAAACCCGCGTCGGCCACGTGACGAGGCGGTTACTTCAACGGGCGCGGAGGGAGGAGGCGAAGCCAACTCTTCCTTCCCAAACTCTTCTGGGTTCCTTCATCCCTTGGTGACCCCCCCCCACTTTGCCTGGGCGGTGGGAGCCCGTTTGTGGGGTCCCCCCTTGGCCTCCCTTCCGTTTGCTGCCCGACGTTGCATGGCCAAGGGCAGAGCGGGCTCCTCCGGTCCCGAAGGCAGCCCCAAATCCAGTTGGTCATTCCCTAGGCAGAATGTTCCTGGTATTTATTCCCTAGCAGCTCGTGGTGGGGCGATCGATGGTGCTCCCTGACTTGATGTGGCTTGAACAGGGGCGAGCAGAGGGGTGTGATTGGAAAAGCAATTGCACTACGAGAGGTAACATAATAATGCCTAAAAAATCCACCCTCTTCTGCTGAATAATCAATAGGTCGGGGGGGGACACACCAGATTTCCCCCCCCTCAAGAGAAATGCACTAAAAATGGGAATTTTCCTTCGGTGTAATGCAGAGAAATGCTTTGGGGGGGTGTGAACTTTAGGTGGAAGGAAGGGTTCGCGTTTCTCCTGAAATCTGTGCTGTGCCTCGTGGTTAGCTGTTAAACCCGGGTTTGGGGGGTTAAAATGAGCTGCCCCCCCCCCCGGGTGCTGCTTTTAAAGGGACAGGAGCCTCTGGTGCGTGACCCACAGGGGCTGGGCGAGGTGGGAGTGGGGCACCGCGGTTACTTTGTCTTGCTTTGGGGAAGCAGTTTCTGTTCCTGGGTCGGGAGAAGGCAACTTTTTGGCAACTCCTGGTGAACGGGGCAGGTTGGAGCCCCCGGGGTGGGGGGGAGCCATCCGGTGCCTTGTGCTCAGTCCCGGGTTGAATGAAGCGGGGGGGGGGGGGAACTGCCTCGAAAGCGACCGATTTGGTTTCTCCTTTTCCCTCCGTCCCTCCCTGCTTGTTTTTCAGACTGGATTTTCCAGTTTAAAAGGCCCTAGAACAGGAAACGGTTAATTAAGTGTGAGCAGGGAGGAGGGAATCAGATGGGTTTGGTGGGATCAAAACCAAGCAACCCCCCCCCGACCTGATGCTGGTTTCCCTCCCCTTTAGAAATGTAGGAAAACAAATGATGGGCGCTGGGTTTCCAGCTAATCCCTAAAATAATGATGGTAATAATGCGATCAGAGTTGGCTTTTTGGTTGTGTTTTCTGCTGGTTGCAAGGAGCAATGGGAACGCTCGGAAAAGTGATTTTGGGGGGGTGAGAAATGCATGTGCCCGGTTGGAATCGCACGTTGGGAAGGAACCTTTCCTGCTGGTGGTTCCTTCTCTGGCATCTCCCCTCCCCGAAACCCATCAGAGCAATGAATGAGAAAGGCTGTGCTAATATGGCAGCAGAAGGAGTGATCGGGGGGTTTAGCTGCTGCCGTGGGGTGGCCGAGGAGGATGAACTGATTTGGTGGTGTTTCAGTACAGTGACTGCTCAAATAACACCTAAAGCTGGGAACGATGGTCGTGAGCATGGGAACCATTTTAACGAAAGACTTGAGGAGTATCGGGCTGGAAAGGAAACTCAGTGGGGATAAAGCTGTCGTTTCATGGAGCAAAACGAGGCTTCGAGTTGGTTGGGATTTGTTTGAAGCATTTCAAGGCTGTTGGGGAGTTGCTGTTGGGTGTTCTTGCCTTGAAGTTTGCTGATGGAAAAACTTGGCGAAACTAAAGGGTGTTTTCCCCAATTTTTCCCAAACTCTTTCAAATTATTTTGTGCTTTATTCTTCCGAAGGTTAAAAATGGAAAAAAAAAAAAAATCCTTAAGGAAAAAGAATTCAGTTTTCCTGTTTAAGGGGAAATATTAATTTGGATGGGGGGGTTGGAACTGGGAAGCTGAAAAGCCCGAAGTCGTTGGGGTCGAAAAGAATGAATGAATGAAGAGAGGAGGAGGGGTGAGGGGGGAAAGAAGTGAATCCATCAAGCAGACATTCCAAATATGAGGAATGTGGAAGTGAGTCGGCCAGAGAGAATGAAACCGAGTAATTGAGGAGGGGAGGGAAGAGGGACTGGGGTTGATAACAGTCCATAGACTTCAACCCAAAGGGGTGCTTTGAGCAGGGCTCCTTCACAAGCAGCTCGGAGGTTTGGAGGCTCCGTGTGCTCCCGAGCGGAGGTGGGAGCTGTTAAATGCCGTTAGCGAGGGGAAGGTTTGGTGTTGTGCATGGAAATGGATGGAGAGCGCTGAAAAGTGCCTCCCCCCCTCCCCTTTACTCCTTGTCTCAAATGAACGTTTTCCCACCGGAGAAAGGCTCCTTTTGCCTGTGCAAAATGGGGCAATTAATTGTTCCTAACGAAATCCTGAGCAATGGCTCGATAACAGCGAGGGGGATTCCTTTGTTTGGCAGCATTAATCCCAAAATGTGCCTTCCTGCCCCGTGCTGGGGGGGATGAGCTCAAAACCCAACTGGAAACCAGCTCGGGAGCTCTTCCCCATGCTGAAATCAAGACGCTTGTCTTGAATGAGGAGCTAAAATGTGCTTTGAATCCAGCCTTGAATTCATTCTCTTCCCCTTAACCCAAGTCTGGTTTACAAGTTAAGACTATCAGTAAAAGGAAAGCAACACCCCTGCTGCAAGCAGGGCTTGCAAGGGGATGGGCAGGATGAATGCTCCTGTCTGAGGATGTGGAGTTTAAGGGGATTTTGTGTTTTGCTGCTTTTTTGGTCACCAAAAAGGGGATGAAACTCGAGTTCTTTGCTTTAGCTCTGTGAGCCCCCAGCTTTGAGCTGAGAGCTCTTTGCTGTCGACTGTACTCCTCTGAGAACGGTGGGCATTTGGGAATCAGCATGGTTTGGGTCGGAAAGGACCTTCAGATCATCCAGTTCCAACCCCCCTGCCATGGAAATGAGTGCATCCTGATGCTTTCCAGCTAGGGAAAACTAGAGAGAATTTGTTGTGAAATTAATCCTTACTAATTTGTCAGGAAATTTCATCCGTGAGCTCTGAAACTGAGCGAGTTTTATTGCCAGAAAGGTTAAAATCGATGCAAAATGTATTTACCAATTTGGAGCCTGAAATGCTTTGATTTCCCCCTTTCCACGTGGCAAATCTGCCCAAGAAATTGCGATTTAACTTCTCCACTGGAGCGCTTCAAGTTTGGAACCTGTAGGAGATGGAGCCCATCCCATGTGGATGCCCTTTGTTAGGGAGCTTGATGCGTTTGAGTCCCAGAAGCAAAGAAAGACCTGGAATTCCCTGGAGGAGTTTGGTGGTGTTTGCCAGGACCGAAGCTGCTGCTCTGGTTCAATTCGGTTCTGCCTTTGCCTTTTGGGTTAAACCCCCCAAGCAAACAGAGCTGTGGTGAAGGGAGGTGGGGGTTCAAGCTCTTGCTTTGAAAATTGAGACCTTTCAGCACGGAAAAAGCCCTGAAAAAAAGGCGATTTCTGCCCCATTCCCATCCCCCAGTGCCGTTAATGCTTTCCAGAGCTGCCAGGAGGGGCTGGGGGGGGGTTCAGGCTGCTCAGGGTGGCCCAAGGCTTTGCAGCTCCAGGCTGGAGCAGGAGGAAACGTTTCCAGCCCCTTTTCCCTGCCGGGGTCAGGGGCTCCAGCTCCTGCCTTTCCGCTGCCTCCGGGACCTGCAGGACTTGGGGATGGACGGGAGGTGCCTCTGTCGGTGTGGGGCGTGGGGGGGTGTGGGGTGTGCTTTGGTTTCTTCTTCTTTTGGTGGTGTTTCACTGGACAGTTTGGATGGGGAGAAGTGGGAGCCCAAAGCAGATGTGTCAGGCAGCCCCCAGGGGATGCTGGTTCCTTTCCCTTGCCCGAAAACTAAGCAGGAGAAAACGGGGGGAGCCTTAAACCTGGAGGGTGCACGTTTCTTCTGGGGGAAAAAAAGCCCTTCAAAGAGGTCCCAGAATTTGCTGCTTTGGGTTTGGTTTGGGGCTGCTTTTCTTTGAGCTTTTTGAGTGAAAACTCTCATTTAAATGATGAGAGACATTTGAAAGCCGAAGCGAGGATGTGCACCCCGAAATCAGCCCCTTCTGAGCAGCACCGGCTGCTGCCTCTTTGGGTGTGTGGGTAAGAGGGGTTCCCACTGCCAGGCAGACCCCGATAAACCCTGATAGAGCAGAAGGAGTTTGCAGGCTCTGTCCTTCCTCCTCACTGATGGGTTTGAGCTCTTGTGCCTCTGAGTTCTTACTGCGTCCAGTTTGAAGCATGGGAATGGTGTGGGAGGGTCCTATAGGGACCCTATAGGGGTACAAATCCACTCACCCAACAAGTGGCATGGGAGAAACGTGCATCAGTGATGGATGGGGCTGGAGTCCTGGGTCCTCCTGCACCCGCCTGGGATGGCTTTTAGCTGGGAGCGTGGCAGGGGCAGCTGGGGAATCTGGACAAGCTCCTCTTACCCCATCCTGAAAGGAGAAGCCCGGACCCATGGGGGTGGTTGTCCACGCTGGGGATGTGTGTGGTGATTTATCCCGGCCGCCTTCCCAGCTCGCCTGCTCATGGCCAGGAAGCGTGTGAATCCTGTGGGAATTCAGCTCGGGAATCTTTGCTGGGGTTTACCTGGGAACTCCACGTTTATGCTGGAGGAGGTGGAGCAGGGCGGCTGCAGGGGGTTCCTTGTTTCTCCTGCATCCTTGCGTGTTTGCTGGGAAGCTGTGGGACATCCTGCACTGTGGCTTTTGGGTGCTGGTGCCTGGGTGGAGGGGGGGTGCTTAGGGGTGCCCAAGTGGTCTGTGTATGCTGGAAAATGCCTTTGGGAACCCGTTCATCCTCCCTGTGCTGTTGTCCTGGGTTAATGCTCCTGCCTTTACAGCCCCTGCATGGGAACTTCCCGAAGGAGAGTGGTAAAACCCCAAGGGGGGGGCAGTTGATTGTGATGCTGGCTGGGAGCTGGTGGAGCTCAGTGGGGAGGGAGAAGGGATGCCGGTGGGGAAGTGCTGGGGGTGGGATGGAAGCAGTCAGTAGGGAGGCAGGAGTGAGAGCATCCCTCCTCTGCTCCCACCTCCTGGTGCAGAAGAGCAGGGAAGCGCAGCCTTTCCATGGGGAAAAGAGGGAGGAGGGGGAAAAAAACAGGGAAAATCAACAAACGTAAAGAAATGTGTCCGTGGGCCTGGGAGGAGCCCTGGTGATCCGTCAGGAAATGGGTCATTTATTTCACTGTAACTGACACTCGGAGCCTGACATGGTCAGAGCTGAAATTCCACACTTTCCTGGCTACTGGAATGGTCTGGGCCATGAGGAGCAAACCAGGCTGGGGAAGGCAACCCCTGCGCCCCGGCAGAACTGGGTCCGTGCTGTGATCTACAGCGCAGAGCACCAGGGTGGGTGGGAGATGCTCTGGACGCTGGTCCCAGCGCGAGGAAAAGCCGCCCCGTGCACCGGGAAGCGCTGGGAGCTGGCAGGGATGCAGATCCCACCGGAGCAGGGTGCTGGGGGTGCATAAACAGCTCTGGAGATAACAAGGAAATGGATTTGCCCAGGAAGGAGAAAGGTTTGACCCCGATGAAGGTCCTGCTCTAGTTTGCCTTTATTCCAAGGTTAAAAGCAGAGATCCTGCGGGAATTGCCTCCTGGTCCGGAGTGGACAAGAGGTGGGGGAATTGTGCTCTGGAGCCAAAGGAAAGGGGAAAGAATATTAAGAGAAAAGGGCTCCCAGGGCCAGATTTTACCCACAGTTGGAGCCAGATTTTTCCAACTTGCATTTAAGCATCGAAATAGCGACTCTGCTTTCCGAAGCTCTTAGTGCCCGGGGTGCTGAGCACTCCCGGAGCACATCGGGCTGCTGGGATCCCCCTTGGTTCTTGGGATTTGGGTCTCCCAGTTCACACACCCGGAAGGTTTTGGCAGTTCCTGGACGCTGGCTTCTGCTTTGCCCCAGAGGAGGGGATGGATGATGGGGGCATAGGCAGGTCCAGGAGAGCTGCTTCTTCCCCTACCTTTTAGCTCTTGCCTGCACTGGGAGCCGTTGTGTTCCATGTAGAAAGGGCTGTCGGACTCTTTGGGGTTTAATAGACCTGAATAAGGACCACAGAGCTGCTGCCTGGTGAGGTGGGGACGGGGCGATGCCCGAGGTGCTCCATTCTCCCTTCCAGCTTTATGTTTCCTCTGGCTTTGCTTAAACTGCATGGTCCAAGGCTGTGGGCTCAGACCTGGTTGCGTGGCACGCACAGAAGTGCCTACAGTGAAATGATGCCCGTCGGAGGGTATCGCAGGCACCAGCAGCATTTACCTGTGAGGTGTTGGGAGCTGCTGTGTCCTCAACAGCAGCGCTGCTGGGCTGGGGCGAGCGCTGAGGTTCTGCCTTAGAACCAGGAGCATCCATCGTGTCCAGGTTATTCCTTGGCTCTTACCGGTCACATTCAAGCAGACTTGATCACACATAGCCCTCTGTGTATATGTATATATGTGTGTGTGTGTATGTGTATATATATGTGTGTATATAGATATATGTGAGTATATGTTTTCTCTGCTGTGAAAGCACTCACAAATGTTTGGTGATCCCCTGTGGTTCAAGCCTCTGGCATAAAACTATTGACAAACAAGCTGATCAAATGAGCAAGAGCTAAAGGGAAGCTGTGATTTCTCTAAGGAAGAAGAGCTCGGGGCTGCTTTAGGCTTTTATGGGGTTGTTTGTTGGGCTGTGATTCCGTGAGAAGCCAAGAAGCTCGTATAAATATTGTGCTTTTAGGCTTGGCATCACAAGGCTCCGAAGGATGTGCTTTTAAGCGGGGAAGCCATCCGGTTGTGTGAATGTGGCCACTTCGGTGGTAAAATGTGGCATGTGCTGAATTGGAGCCTAAATACACAACTTTATATGAACTTCATGTAGTCATTGTTCAGCGTTCACTTACAGCTGGACTAATGATGCAGCCAATTGCTCTGACATCTGCAGCCTCTCCTTGCTTAGGGCAGAGATGCAAAATGCCTGTGGCTTTTATGTGTGATGGTGGATTGGGGGGAGAGAAGATTTGGCCTTGAATGAAGAGCGTCCCAGCTTATCTGCCCCATGATTTTGTTCCTCACTGGCCCCCACTCCTGCACAGTGCAAATCGCATCCTTGGTGTCCCCAAATACTTGTTCCTGCAGCTTTGAAAACTGCTTTCTGCCGCTCTTTGTGCCGGTAAAACCTGGCAATGGGAATGCAGGCAGGAGGGAGGGCACAAACATGAATGCACTGAGGGAAATGCCCAGGTCAAACCGTGCTGGGTTTCCCTAATGGTGCCTTGAGTTTATTTGGGGTGTGTTTGTCGGGTCGGCTGTGCCAGAGCAGTGCTGGGCTTCACGTGGCTTCAGCGCCGCTATTTAACCTGAAGCGAAGCAGTGCAGTAGCAAAGCCCCATCTTTGCTGTTTCCAGCCTTTTCCTCGTTATTCATGACCGAGCTGGCAGGTCCTGATCGTGGGTTTGAACCTGGGTTTTGGCAAGAGTGTTTCCACCTTGGACTCCACTCCAGAAGAGCCCAATCAGTGCTGCAGCTTCTGGAGTCTCCCTTTGCTTTGATCGGGGAGGGTTTGTCTGCCTGCAGTCACTGCACTGGTTTGACCTGGTTGGGCTGGAAAGGGACCCGGTGTCGCTGGCACAGAGCCCCACGTGGTGACTCGTGTCAAGTTTGGACCCCCTCTTGTCTGCCAAATCTGCCCCGTGCAGTCCTCCGGCACTGGGGCATTGCGTTGGAGCAGCCCTTGTGCTGCTGCCTCCTCCTCCAGACATAGACCTCAACCAGCAGAACCCTCACAAGTCACAGGTTTTGCTTCCTCTTCCTTTCTGGTGCTGGTGCAGCTTGAGGTTGTTGGGGCCCTGAAGCCTTGCAGCTCCCCTTGGCTTTATCAGATCCCTCCTCATTTCCCCTGCTCAGAGTGCTCCGAGCCTGTGGGGTTTGTAAGGGGCCAATACCCCACTGCATGAGGGGCTGGAAATGGGGTTCACAGTGCCCCTGGCCACTTTCTGTAGCCAAAATGTTATGGAAGGTAATGGGTGACGCTGTCCATCACCCTTGTAATGATGCTTCATTAGTGGGGAATCGGAGTGGTCTAAGAGCCACCCAAGAGCGGATGGGGCTTGGGGTTCCTGCTGACACGGAGCGTGTGGGCCCTGCCTGCAGCTTCCCTTGGCTGCGTTGTGAAGCCTGAACTCATCTCAGAGCATCCCCGAGCGCGCGGCACCATCAGAGGCACTGGAAACCAGTTAGAGAGGAGCCCTGGGCACTGGAGCGGGGCAGAGGTGCCCTCTCGTGGTGAGGAGGAAGAGGGCGAATGCAGAACACGCTTTATTTCGGGTGTGCTCTTCTCGGGTTTTTGTCTCCCCATCGGGGCTGGAGGAAGCCGAGAGCAGCGCTTTGGTGCTGCGAGGCCGTGCAGGTGATGCTGCCTGCTCCTTTAGGGTCTTGTGTTGTGCCCTGCTCCGAAGTGCTGGGCTCGGAAAGGGCTTCCAGGTCCGCAGGGAAAAGATGGGGAGAGGAATAAGTCCCACCTGTGCCACCCCTCCCCTGTAATGGCCTGCAGGAGAACTTGCCTTTAAGCGCCGCATTTGCTGCCGTGTTCCCAGTCTGTCCAGAGCCAAGTGGGTTGGGTTGGATTGAAGATCAGTTTGAGGGAACCCACCGAGTTTACCTCCCTTGGCTCTGGGGCATGTTCAGAGCATCCAAGAGCTTCTCAATCCATGGCAACGCTCCAGTCAATTAGAATGGGAAGATAATGCAGAATGGATGCATTGTGTGAAACTGCTCCATCCTTCCTCTCTATTACTTACTGCTAAACTTGTCCTGCCCACAGGTACTTGAGGTATTGACTTTGGCAAGGACTGGGAGCACTGGCCTGGGGGATGACTCTGGGCAAGTTGAGGATAAGAGGTTTTGAGATCTCCTGCATCCTTTGAAGCACCGAGGTGTTGGCTCCTCTCAGGGGCTGGCACTTTGTAGCGTGGATGTGGCGTGTGCTCCGTGCCAGCACCATCAAGGCAGGATCAGTGAGGAAGTGAGGAGCAGAGAGGAAACACAGCAGCTTCATAGAGGAGCATTTCCCAGCTCTGGGCATCAACCAGTCCCTGCCTTCTGCACCTGAGCTGCAGCAGCTCTTCTAAACCCAGGACTGAGTTCACTGAGGCTTCCCAAGGGATGCTCATGGGTACCTCGTGAGCAGACCTCATCCTTACCAGGTGTGGTTCTCTGGGTACAAAGCGGATCCCAACTAGAGCTAATGGGGAGAAACCAATTAGATTTATTAGGCACAGATCCAGTTCTGGCTGCTGGGCTGGTTGATGGGCAGGATTAACCACGCCATGACGAGTGGGTCTGGATGAGACTCTTGGTGGGCGATGTGTTCCTCTAAATCCCATGACCGGGTCCCTCCTGCTTCCCTCCAGCTGCAAGAAGCCAAATGGCTTTGGCTTGGTTTGATCTCCTAAGGAGGGGCCTCTTGAATCAAGGCATGAGCCTGGTTTTCTCCTCCTTTTCTTTCTGCTGCTCTCACCTCGTCATTCCGGGTATTGGCACCTTTCTTTCCCAACCTCCTCTTCCTTTTATTCCATCCCTAAATCCCTGCCCTGTCAGCTCCGGCTCTGCTCCCGCATGGGCACCGCTGGGACTCTCCCCTCCTGCCTTGGCCAGGGCCCCCCGTGAGCAGCAGCCTGACCACAGGGGCTGTTTGCTGGTGGGTGGTTATGGAGCCGTTGTTTCTGTGTGAGGATGTAGAACGAGAGGGCAAGGAGGACACTGGGCTTGGGAGCAAGGATGCCCTCCCTGCAGCACAGCTTGAGGTAGCACAAGATGCTCGTAGAAGAAAGGCTGTTAGGGGTTGAGCCGGTTGCACATTGAGTGGAGGTCTGGTGGGAGGAGGTGTTTTGGGGATGCTTCTCTGGGAGAGCTTTGCTGCTCCTCAGTGGGAGATATGGAGAAGTCCGTGTTTGCCATTGCGGCGTTCGGGCTCAGAACTAACAGGATGCCTCCGCATCTCGGAGCTCCGTTCTTAGGCTCTGCAGACTCAGGGGAGACTTTTCCCTGGCTCCTCTCCATCCCTGCATTGAGGTTGTTCCTCCAAACCAGGAAGGCTCCGGAGGTTCAGCCTGGACCTGCTGGGTCAGGAGCTCCGGATCCAGCCAACATTCCAGTATCTGCCTGTGCTCAAGCAGGACTCAAACCTTCATAGTGCTGCTTTTGGGGAGGGAATGGGGATCACTGGCTTTGCTCAGGCATCATCTGGTGAGGCGGGTGCCTGGGTTTCCTCCCGCCTTGCCACTGCGTGAGCGCTTCCGATGAGGACCTCGTGGTCCTGCAGGGGAGTCCTCGTGTCCGTGGGTTTGATAGCACAGCCCCCGACCAGCGCGCGGGGAGGTGGAGACGCACAAGGAGGCAGATCACAGGAGAAGGGGCTAAAACCTGGAGCAGATCCCATGCAGGCAGGGGGATGATGCTCGGAGGTGTGGTTGGGATCTGCTGTGGGCTTTTGTTTCCTGGTCGGAGCAGGGAGGTGAGGGACAGTATCCCTGCTTCCAGGAGATGCCGGCAAATCAGGAGCCTATCAGTTTGTAAGGGAAAAGCAAGTAATTCCTGCTACAACTTTCCTCCAAGTCCCCTTGGCAACGTTTGTGTCTTAGCAACCACATTTTCCTATTAAGAAATGTTTAAAACATTAAAAAACACCAACACCACCACATTAAGCACAGGATTAAGTGCTTTCCTGAATCAAAGCCTAACTAGATAAATGAAATGCTGTTAATTGAATCAGGGATGCACTGTGTTTTCAGCCCCCAAATTTGCATAGCATTTGCATGTGATTGAAAAGCCATCATTGAGGTTGTTTAGTTCTAGTAGGGTCTCCCCCATGTCTCTGGCTTTGCACGTTCTCCTCCAGCCCTGAGGAACTCTGTCAATGGTTCTGGTCGGAGATGCCAGGATGGGGTTGGCACTGGGGAAGAGCCCAAAGCTTGGATGTACTTTGCTGTCAGTGCTTGGTCCCTCAGTATCTCGGTGTCTTCAGTCACTTCTGCTTTGAGGAATGCATGGAGGTGGATGGAGGAGGTCCGGGAGGTGACGGATAAGGGAGATGCTGTAGCAACACCCCGCAGAAAGTGTGTCTGGGCTGCGTGGCTCTGGTGTGACTGCAGAGCTATTGCTGACCCCTAATGCAGAGCAGTGCCGGACCTGCTGCAGTGCTCAGGGCTGGAATCAGCCCCTGGCTTGGGGGCTGAAGAGCAATTGAGTTGTCCCAACAAAACCTGGACCCATGCGGGAGGAGGAAGGAAATCCCTAGGGCTGGCTGCGCTGGACATAGCCAACACCAGGTTCCTGCTGGTGTCCGTTGGGTTTGATCCGTGTGGTGTGGATGGGCACGGAGGGAGAGGGTGGGAAATGTCCACAGCACCCGGCTGTTGCAGGATCCCCCTGCCCCTTTCCTGGGCTCTCTGCTTGCTCCATGGCGCTTTGCTCCATCTCCTTGCTGTTCCCTCCGGTGAGGTTTAACCTGTTGGTGTGTTGAGCTGCCCAAAGAGCCTGCTGAAGGAAAGCCATTGATGGAGCCCATCTTGGTGAGTCAGGAGGGGATGACCCAAGATGCTTGTCTGTGGTGTTGGTCCTGTTACAGCCCAGGTACATCAGGGAGGGCGATTTCCCCCCAGGTGAGTCCAGTCCCTGGTTGGAGAGGGTTTACTGAGAGCATCAAGAGATTCCAAAGGCTTCCTTCGCCTCCTGGTCCTGCAGGATCCGGATGGGGCTGCCGGGCGCATTGACGGCGTTTTGAGGGTTGCAGCGAGATGTTCAAATCCCATCATCGCCGGCATGGAGCAGGGGCAGGGTTACCCCAGGATCCAACCCTGGGACCCGCGGTTCCTCTCGCATCCCAGCACTTGATCACCCTCCTCTTTCCCCCTCCGTTTCTTCTCTTCTCAAGTGGGAGCAGGGCACCAGCCTGCACAGGAGTGCCCGCTGTTTCTTTACCAGGTCCATCGCTCCCTTCGGGCTCATCCCAAGGACCTGGGAGCCTTCTGCCTTTGCCATCAGCAGAGCAGCGTGCGGCAGAGCTCTGGCCTTCTCCCGGGGCTGGAGGGGGCTCCTGCCCACCCCAGGGGCACGAGCGCTGCTCTCGGCAGCTGAGCTTGGGCGAGGGGTGCTGTGGATTCCGTCCAGCGGCGCGGGAGGGGAGCTCCTGCCTTTGGCACACCGGGAATGGGAAGCCAAGCCGGGAATTGCCGTCTCGCGGCGTTGTGGGAGCGGGCCGAGCCGGGCTGTCACGTTCCGTGGTGGCGAGGACTCAGAGGGAGCAGGACCTGCTCCGAGCACCGGGGCTGTTTATTGAGGACAGGCCGAGCATCGTCCCAGGGGAATTTCCACCCGCTCTGGGGCGGCTCCGTGCGGAGCCCGACCTCACCAGAGGGCGATGGATGCGGCTCCCGTTCCACCCTCCCTGAGGCAGGATGGGGCAGAAGTCCTGGGATCGTGCTCTGCTTTGTGCTGCTCACCTGGCCGAGCCGATACGAGACCTTTCTGTCCCTGCAAGCGTGGCCTTGTGGGGGTTTAATGTCCGTTGGTGCTGGAGGCAGGGAATAATCCGGGTGCTGTGGTTGGGATGGGGGGAATTGCCGGGTAATTAACATGTGATAAAAGCCCTGGTGAGGGGCAGGGCACCCCACACCTTTCCCTGCCGACAGGGGTGCGAGTGATGCTCTGGCTGCTCCAGCAAGCCCAGAGAGAGATGTGGTGCTAGGGGGGCTCTTAGGGGGAGCAAATGAGATGCCACCAGCAGACTGACGGTGTGGGGACATAAATGGCTCTTTTCTCTCCATAGCACATTGGATTCCGGTCACGTATGTGCAGAGCACATGCTCTGCCCATGCAGATGCTTGGAGCTATCTGGAGAAGTTTCCGTGGCAGGGGTGGGTGGTGGGAGACCTTCAGGGTTTCCTCTGTCACTTCAAATCCTTTTGACCCTGCCTGGACTGGGACATTCTTCACATTCTGGATCTCTTAATCTCTCTCCTATTCACTTTAGGATGTGCATTAGCATGTAAAGGGGAGATCTGGTTTCTGAGTCATCCGTCCCCCGCGCGGCTTCCTGCAGCCCCTCGTAACACGCTGTGATTTTAAGGGTTGGGCTGGTTTCTTTTCCCCTCGTCCACCTGGTTTGCATCTGGAGCAGCGACAAAATGTGCTGTGTCGGAGGCTTCCCAGTGGCTGAGCTGCTGGGAGCACTGGGAAACCTCCTGTGCTTCGTTGTGCCTTTGGTGGCGGGGGAAGCGGCCCCACATCTGCCTCTTGCATCGCTCGGAACCTTTGGTGACTTTGGGAAACATCGGCTCTGGTTTTGTTTGAGACGGAGCGAGCAGAGCCAGCCCTCGCAGGGGTGTTGGTGTGCGAGGCTTTGCATGGGAAGTGTGGGTCAGGGGGGATGCTGGAGGCGGCTGCTTTCGCCTCGCAGGATGAAGGGGCTGAGGAGGGCTCCATCCTTACCTGTGTGGCTGAGCCGCAGCGATGGCGTTGGGCAGTTTCATGCTGAGGCCTCTTCTCTGGGACAGATGAGCTGAGCTGCTTTTCAGAGTTGTGTAATTAGAAGATAAGGATCCGAAATCTCGTTTTCTCTCCTTTCTTGGGGATTATTTCACACATAAATGCTTTGGATTTGAGGCCTGGGTCTGTTGAGCAGGTCCAAAGGTATTTACCCAATCTTGAGCCGCCTGCATTTATCTTCCTTGTCTTTGGGCATCTTAACATTCAGTGGGTTTGGTTATTCCTGAAGAACAGGGCAAGGGGGGGAGCAGCCATCCATAGGGATCTGTTTGAATGTGGCTTGCACCCACAAAGCTGCGTCCTTCAAAGCCTTGGGCACCTAAAGATGTCATTGCCTTTAGGTGGGGGCTCTTGGGGTGCTGGTAGCTGTGGTGCTGTGGATGTGCTCTGGTGTGTTGGGTGAACCTGTGGCTGCGCTCAGCTGTCTGCAGCAGCTGCAGGATGGGACACACACACACAGAGCACCCCCGGGGCAAATTTGGCATCGGAATTACAGAAAGAGTTTCTATTTTGGGAAAAGTGAGGTTGAGAAGAGCCCAAATTCGAGTGGAGAAGCAGCCTGGGACCATCTCGAGTGCTGGAGCGGGGTCCCACGTCCTGATCTCACCAGTTAACATTCAGCATCACGGAATGGTTTGGGATGGAAAGGACCTGAAGATCACCCAGTTCCAACCCCCTGCCATGGGCAGGGACACCTCACACTAAACCAGGGCACCCAAGGCTTCATCCAGCCTGGCCTTGAACGCTGCCAGGGATGCACCAGGGGTGTTTCCAGCCGTGCCCATGTTAAGGCTCCAGCCGGTGGCTGGGGGGCTCTTGGCATCGTGTTCTCTCTGAAGCTCCCATCCCAAACCCAGCACTGCCCGGCTGTCATCAGCCTCGGGAATCCTGGTAGCGCATGGAAAGGCAAGGCTTGATTCCCCACCTCCATGTGCAGGGGTTCAATGGAGGGTGTGTGTGTGTGTGTGTGTGTGTGTGTGTGTTCTGGACACCAAACCTGCTTTTTAACCACTTCCCTTTTCTTCCAGGAGCCGGAAAATCCAGATCCGAAATATCCCACCCCAGCTGCGATGGGAGGTAAGAGGAGCACATCGAAGGGAGGATGGGGTTTAAGGACTCATGTCCCCCTCCCAGGTTTCTGTACTTAGGATTCAAGTTAACTTCTCCTTTGCTTTGTTGTTAATTGGGTCTAATACGAGACCCTTGCTTCCACATAGCGCATTCCTCTTCCAGTGCAGGACTAAAATCCATTGGTAGAAGCAACGTGAGCTCCACCAACAAAAATCCGTGTTAATAACAGGGTTATGTGATTTATCTAATGTATAAGGAACAAAATAGATCCTTAATTCCCATCAGCCGACGGGGCTTTTCCTTGCTCCAGTGTCCTGGCACAGGCAGGAGCTTCCTGCGTCTGATTGCCTGTGAAATCTTAATGACTTGAAAGCTGCCTTGATTCATTGACTGCATTTCCCTGCTCTGTCCTGACAATCCCAGTGTAAAGTGGGGTGTTTTTCCCTCCCTTTTCCAGGTGCTGGATGGTTTGCTAGCCCAGTATGGCACTGTAGAAAACTGTGAGCAAGGTAGGACTCAAAAGGTGTATTTGAGGTGTTTTCTGCCCCAGCATCTTGGGTGGGGAGAAGGGTGAGGATGGATGCAGCTCTCCTTTGCCAGCAGAAAGCATGGCTAAAGGTGTTGGGGATTTCTTGTTGTTGTTTTGTTCCCTACTGCTAAAAGAGGAGTCCCATCAGTGCCTTTGGGTGTCCCTGCTCTGGGTGCATCCTTCCTGTCACCCCTGTGGGTACCCACTGGGTGCTGCTGCCGGGGACAATGCAGGATGCTGCCCAGGGAGCATCCGTCTCCACTCAGCAGGTTTTATCTCCACCTCTGATGGTGATTTGTGGAGACAGGAGGGGTTAATGGTGCCCCCGGGATGTTTGATGAGAGCGGAGTTACCACAACCCCTTAGGAATGGAAAAGAGGGCTCTGAGCAGCTCCTGGGACTGTCCCTGGGCTCCGGTGCAGGATGCCAGTGTGGGCTTGCCTTTGGTGGCTTTACTGCAGGGCGCAATCAGGGTCCTTCCTATAGAGCAGGATGCTCTGTGCTGCCCAGGGTGAGCCCCAGCCTGAGCGCAGGAGGAAAACGCTTGCAAGGCCTTGGTCTGAGGTGTTCCCGGTGCCTTCCTAACCTCTGCCCCTCTCGTTGCAGTGAACACGGACAGCGAGACGGCTGTGGTCAATGTCACCTACGCCAACCGGGAGCAGACCAGGCAGTAAGTGCCCTGCAGGCCCCTGGGAGCCCGGGCTGCCCTCCTGCTGCAGCCCCAGCCCCTTCCCTGCTTGTGGAAAGCAGGATTCTGGGAGCCGGATTATCCCGGAATCCCTAAATTGTGCTAAAAATGCAGGGAGTCTTTGAGCGCGCAGTTCCCCAGCTCTGATTTCCTTCACCTTCAGACGGGCATTGAGGTTTTTAGGGTTTTCTCTGCAGTTCAGAGAGTAAAACCCTAAGTTTTTGCTTAAGGAAGAGTCGAGATTTCCTTGTTACTTCCATGATTTTAGGAGTTTTGTCTCTAGAAAAAGCAATAATGAGACCAAATAACACAGGGGCTGGTGGGCATCAGGCAGCACGGGTCCTCCCTGGCTGCTGGCTGGATCACTGGGATGCTCGCAGCTCCCTTCCCATCCTGCCCAGGGAAGATCCATGCTGTTCATTTTGTGTTCTTCTTGCCCTGGCCACGTGCTCTGGAATGGGACGGGAGCAGCACTTCCCTTGGAGGGCAGCTGGGAGGAGCCCCGGGATTGCTGGATGGGTTTTAATGTGGGAAGGCTTCCGTCACCGAGGTGGACACGTCTGGAATGTGGCTGCTGTGGCCCCGCTCCTGCCCTCGGAGGCATCTCCTGTGGTCACTGCCAAAGCCTTGGCTTCCAAACGGCCCCTGGCTGAGTACTTCAGCTGTGAAACCCAGGTGTGCTGTGGTCCTTGAGCGGCCGCAGCAGCCTTCATGGGGAAGCCACTGTCCTGTTTGGCTTCGTGCAGTAACAGGGGCAGGGAGCTGCGGGATATTCCTGGCTTGTCTTCCTTTCCCCTTGCCATCCGCACCAACCCAGTGCTTTGCACGCCATAGGGTGGAATATTTTGCACTTCTTTTACTAGCAGGAGTTTTGTGCTGACAGGTTTGCTCTCCCCTGCTCCTTTCTGCTCCAGGGATGCGCTGTTTCATCAAGCATCTTCCTCTGATCCCTTTGCATCCTGCAGGGATGGGGCTGCAAGCAGGGAAAGGCACAGTTCAGCCGCTTTGGGTTTGGTGTGGGTTTATTTTGAGGGACTGACCACTTTGGAGCTGCAGAGAGCGTTGGCCAAAGCTGCCTCCTTGCTCTTGCTGCCAGCCCCATCTATCGACAGCTTTCAGCTCTTGCAGTCCCTGAAGTCCTGCCAGGAAAGGGGTTTGAGATGCTGGCCACGAATCCTGAGGAGGAGATGTGGGAATCGCTCCCTGCAGGATCCTGTCCTTGCCCCGGGGGCTTGAACGGTTCCCCTTAAGACATTTGGGTTCATCCAGGTCCCCACAGCCCCAGTGACGTCTCCTTTCCCTGCTCCCAGTGTTGGGTGTTATGACCCTGGTTTGGGTGAAGCTGATGCTGCCGCTCGGTGTGGGAGTGTGGCAGGATGGGTCCCTCACCCCGTCCCTCTCCCCTTCCAGAGCCATCATGAAGCTGAACGGGCACCAGCTGGAGAACCACGCGCTGAAGGTCTCCTACATCCCCGACGAGCAGTCCCTGCAGGGGCCGGAGAACGGGCGGCGCGGCGGCTTCGGGGCGCGGGGTGCCCCCAGGCAGGGCTCCCCGGTCACGGCGGGGGCCCCGGTGAAGCAGCAGCCGGTGGATATCCCGCTCCGCCTCCTGGTGCCCACCCAGTACGTGGGTGCCATCATCGGCAAGGAGGGGGCCACCATCAGGAACATCACCAAGCAGACGCAGTCCAAGTGAGTCCGTTCTCCCGCGCGCTGCTTTGTGGCCCGCAGTGATTTATGCGGTTGGATCATTCCGGGCTGTCGGAGCCCCCTCCAGCCCCGCTGTGCTGTGCAGGCCAGTGTCCAAGAGCCACCTTCCCCTGCCCTGCCCCAGCCAGGCCCTCTGCCTGCTCTTCCCTGCGCGTCTCCCTTTGCTGGGGCCACCCTGGCTGGGATGGGACCCAGGCAAGCACGTGGGGAGCAGCCTCATTTAGCACGGTCTTGTTGAGCTTCGCCCCCCTGCTCTTGCGTTTGACCCCTGAGCTTACGTTGGCTCCGGCTCTTGTCCCCCAAGGAAGGCTTTATCTAAGATGGGGAGTGATGGAGAGCCCATCCCGGCCCCCAGGCACGTGCTTGCTCCACCACTTAATCACTCCTGTTGCTTAAAATAAAGAGATGCTGGTGCCTTATTTGGGTTTGTGTGATTTGAGCTCCTGACCGCTGCAGCCACGCTGAGCCTCGAGCCCAGAATTAACTCCTCTTGCCTTCCCGGGGCGCGTATAACCTTACAGTGGAGCGTGAGCTCCATGGGGAGCTGAGCAGCTGGCGCTTGCGCTGCTGGGAAGCTGCAGAGCCGCTTCCTGCAGCCCGGCTCCCATCCTGTGCTTCCAGGATTGACGTGCACCGGAAAGAAAACGCGGGAGCCGCCGAAAAAGCCATCAGCATCCACTCCACCCCTGAGGGCTGCTCCGCTGCCTGCAAGATGATTCTGGAGATCATGCAGAAGGAGGCAAAGGACACCAAGACGTAAGGGTTTCCCCCCGCCTCCTTGCGCCTGTGCGTCCCTCCTCGACAGGCGGTGGTACCATCCTAACCCCCAGGTCCTCGTGATGCTCCCCCCATGTGTGCTGGAGCTTTGGTTTGGGGGAGTGCAAGCAAAGGGACTTGAGCTCCCCGTACCCCATCCCTCCTCTTCTGGCTGCGGTGATCCTCATGCTGGCTTCTCCCCATTCCTCTCTCAAGAGCTGACGAAGTGCCTCTGAAAATCTTGGCCCATAACAACTTTGTGGGGCGCCTGATCGGCAAAGAAGGGCGAAACCTGAAGAAAGTGGAGCAGGACACGGAGACAAAGATCACCATCTCCTCGTAAGGCTCCTCAGGGCCTGGGGCTGGGGGGAGGATGAGGAGGAGAGGGGTCTTGTATTGTCCATATTCCCCTTTGTGTCCCTTCAGCATCCCCTCCCCATCCCTCCAGGGCTGCAGAGCTCAGCACCCCCTGGTTTGATTGCCTGGTTTTGGCACTGATGGTGGCTTTGTCATCAGCTTGCAGGACCTGACTCTGTACAACCCCGAAAGGACCATCACAGTGAAGGGCTCCATTGAGAACTGCTGCAAAGCCGAGCAGGAGATCATGAAGAAAGTGAGGGAAGCCTATGAGAACGACGTGGCTGCCATGAGTGTGAGTGGGGTTTGTCCTGCCCCGCGTTCCTGCTGCTGGGAGCTCTGCAGGAGGATGCCCTGGTAAAAGCAGCGCCCGTTTCTCTCATCTCGCCCTCAGTTGCAATCTCACCTCATCCCTGGCCTTAACCTGGCTGCGGTTGGGCTCTTCCCTGCCTCCTCCAACGCGGTACCTCCGCCACCGAGCAGCGTCTCTGGGGCCGCGCCATACAGCTCCTTCATGGTAGGTGGACACCAGGCAGCAGAACTGCTCCTGCTGCCAGCTCGGGGGTCTCCAGAGCCTTGTGATGGTCAGGGTGATGTCTTCAGCATCCCCTGCTGTCAGCACGAGGTCAGGTCCGGCACGGCTGCAGGATCTGGCCTTTCGGGCTGGTGTACGTGTGGTGGGGATGCTGCTGAGAGCCAGCAGTGCCTCGGCCCTGCACCCTTGGGAGAGATGGGGGCGTCACTTGGGAGGGGACGTGGAGCCTTGCTCCCTGTGGTGGCACCGAGCTCTGTACCCGCAGCCTCCGGAGCAGGAGACGGTGCACGTCTTCATCCCCGCGCAGGCGGTCGGGGCCATCATTGGGAAGAAGGGCCAGCACATCAAGCAGCTCTCCCGGTTCGCAAGTGCCTCTATCAAGGTACGGTGATCCCAGAGAGTCCTTTGCGGGCTGGGAAAACCACTGGAGGAGCGCAGATGATGGGGCTGGAGCCCCAGTCCTGCGGTGCAGGGGAGGGAGGGCAGTGGCCGCCCTGCCCGTGCTGCTCCCCACCGCAGCCACCGGCTCTCTTCTCCCTCCAGATCGCCCCCCCGGAGACGCCGGACTCCAAAGTGCGCATGGTGGTCATCACGGGCCCTCCGGAAGCTCAGTTCAAGGTTCCCCCTGCGCTGTTGTCACTGGGGGGGGGTCAAGGTGTCCCTCTCTGCTGCCCATGGAGCTGGGAAGGGAGGAGGAGGGTGCTCAGCCCAGTTCTGACCCCCCAGTCTGTGGCTGGGTGAACCCAGCATCAGCGCTCCCATGGGATGAGCTGGGTTAAAAGCCCAAGGAACTGGGATTTAGTGGGGTGCTGTCCCACGGAGGGGGTAGGACAGCTCCGGTGGTGCCTGATGTGCTCCTTCCTCTCCGCAGGCCCAAGGCAGGATTTATGGGAAGCTGAAGGAGGAGAACTTCTTTGGACCGAAGGAAGAAGTGAAGCTGGAGACGCACATCCGGGTCCCCGCCTCGGCCGCGGGCAGGGTCATCGGCAAAGGGGGCAAAACTGTAAGCAGGAGCGGTGCTGGGATGGGGAGGGATGGCCCTGGGGTGGCTGCTCCATGCCAGTGCCCGGGGCAGGTTTCCCATAGGATTGGCTGGGATTTCCTTCCCGCACAGTGACCGAGGCGGGGGGGTCTCTGCCCTTTCCCTGCAGGTCAATGAGCTGCAGAACCTAACGGCAGCAGAGGTGGTGGTGCCGCGGGACCAGACCCCTGATGAGAATGAACAGGTCATTGTGAAGATCATTGGGCACTTCTACGCCAGCCAGGTACAGCGCGGGCAGCTCGTGCCCTAGTGATGGGGGGATTCTCTGGTGGCTCGTATGGGGTTGTGCCCGTGCGTGTGTCCTCCTCTCGGAGGCTTTATTCCGGCGGTGGTTGCAGAAGTGGGTGATGGTGAGCTGTGCTTTCTGCTGCGGGTGATAGTGTGGTGGTAGGGGAAGCAGGGAGAGCTGCGAGGGTGCATGCGTATGAGAGGCGCGACCTTCCAGATCCAGCTTCTAGGGGAAAGCCCTCTGGAAACAGGGCAGGAAGGGACTGGCAGGAGCCACTTCACCCGGCCCTGCTGAGCACTGCAGCATCTGATCTGCTTGACTTTGTTCACCTGGAGAAGGTTGGACAGGGGCTTGGAGCAAGCTGCTCCATGGAAGGTGTCCCTGCCTGTGGCAGGGGTTGGAGCTGGAGGAGCTTTCAGGTCCCTTCAGCCCAAACCAGGCTGGGGTTCTGTGACCTCTCACAGTAAGCGGAGCCATCGCCCGTGGCCCTGGGGTCTCACCTGCCTTGTCCCCCTGCTCCCCCCTTTGCCCTTCTCGTCCGCAGATGGCTCAGCGCAAGATCCGGGACATCCTGGCGCAGGTGAAGCAGCAGCACCAGAAGGGACAGAGCGGGCAGACACAGGCACGGAGGAAATAAGAGCAGCACCGAGGCCAGCGGGAAAAGCGGAATGAGCCGATGCCAGGCTTGAGAGTGGCTGGGAATCAGTTACCGTAGACAGATGCTAACTTTCCATTAACCCATCGAGATTAAAGGCAGGTTTGATTGGCTTCCAAGGTAGATGGCTAGGGGAAGGAAAACCATTGGATCCATTTTCAGCTCCACGTGCCGGGACAGCTACTTAAATGACGTGAGAGGTGCTGCTGGGTGCCGGCGATGCCGAGGCCGGCGCGGCACCGGGTGAAGCTGAGTCCCCTTTCATGGGTGCAGCATTCACCCTCTCATTTAAGTAGCCTCTGGAGGTTCCCATCCCAGCCCGGTGGCTGCGTCTCCCGTCCCTCCCTCCCTCCTGCAGCTGCTTGAATATTCCCAGGGTGGCTTTAAGCCTTTTGGAGCCGTTAATTTTGATGAGTTTTAGGTTTTGGGAAGAGAAATCCCGGTGGATTTTTGCCAACCCTTGTTGGTAACAGATCCATTGCAGGCTAAAAAGTGATGATTAAGAGAAATATCCCCCCTTCCTATTAGCACCAAATGGATTTGAGTCCCTTGGGAGCTCTGCACCGCTCCAGCCTCCGAACCACCAGCGGGCAGGAGGGCAGGATTCCTCCTGCCTGTGCTGCCTGCAGAGCAGTGCCTTGTGGAGCCTTAGAAGCCAGGAGAGCACCTCTATTGCCCAGGATGATTTCCCCCCACCCCTTTCTTGGTTTTGGATGTTTCTTTTCATTTTTTTGGGTCATTTTAAAGAAAGATTCCCCCTTTTTAATTATTATTTTTATTTCTTTTTAAGCCTATGAAATAATGGCAGGAGTGGGACAAAAGTGACCATTTTTTCCCCATGAGGAGGTGACAGCTTGTCCTAGAGATGAGGCAAACGGCCTGGGGAAGGGAAGGGCCAAGGAAGCACCTTTGCTTTTCCCTCTTCCCTTCAAACAACAGCAATAAAACCACCACCAAAAAGAGGAAGGAAAGCAAAAACCCACCCCTGCTTGGTAGGAAACATTGACTTCATCTTCATCTCCTTAGTAAGCAGATGATGGGAACTAAACCCATGCAGAATGGTTTGGGGGCTTGGAGGGTTGAGCAAGGAGATGCCCAGTGCAGGAATTGGCTTTGCTGCCCAGTTCCCTTGGTGCATCCTCAGCCTTGCTTTCCCCTCCTGGAACAGGAGGTTTGTGGCCCAAAATCCCATTGGAGTGTTTGAGGAAACACGTAGGGACTCTTCTAATGAGTGAGCTCCCTGGGGGCAGTTTGTGTCCTAGAGTTGGGTTTGGGTTGGAAGGAACCCTAAAGGTCCATCTCATTCCAACCCCTTCTTACAAATCTCTCCAAGTGGGGAAAAAAAGGTCTTGAAATTGGGCACATTTGGTGCATATTTCTCAGTTTTCCATTATTTAAAGAACAAACGCCCCCTCCTTTCTGCAGTAAGGATCACTGTTCTCCTGAGACGATACCAAATATACGCGTCAATGGAATGTAAGATGGTCACTGATTCCCGTCACTCTTACGTGGATTTGCTATTGTAGATCTACTGGGATGATCTGGTTTGAATAGCGAGTCTTTGGAAGGGACAGGAACTGCTGCCACCGCCTCTTCCAGGCAGGGGAAGGAAGGGCTGGTCTCCATGGTGGGGCAGCCACAGCGTGGTTTTCCCACTGCAAACCCAGCCAAAACGTGGGTTTCCACTGATCCTGTTCCCGCACATTGGAGCGGGAGGGTGGGAAAGCAACACTGGGGTCGTTGCAGGGAGAGGGATGAGGCTGGATCCCACGCGTTGGGTGGGAGCAGCTCCGGGTGAGCCAGTTTGCAGCTAAAAGGAGGGAATTGGGGCCCAACCTCAACGTGCTGCTTCGAAGCAGTCCTTTTCCCAAGCGGAGCCCAGCCTTCCTCCTCCAGCCACCCTTTTCCTGGGCTCCTCCTCCAGATCCAAGCCCAGCTTGAGATGCAGCGGGGCAGGAAGAGCGGGATGGGGGGCTTCCATTGAGAAGGGAAGGTGGCAGCAGGTCCTGTCCTTGAAACCATTGCAAGGAGAGGGAGGTGTGGGGCGGGGGGGGCAGGCCAGGTCTTGCTGTGTGTTTGAGCAAGGAGAGGCCAACGCCGCCGACGTCAACACGGGGGGAAAGAAGAAAAAAGACAAAAAAGAGGAAAAAAAAAGCAGAAAAAAAAGAAGATAAAAGCAAAAAAAAAAAGCTACCTCAAGGTATGACGTTACCTCAGCAATGGATGTTTTTGGTGTTTTGTGTTTTTTGGGTTGTTTTTGTTTTTTTCCTTGAGTTTAGTTTTTTCTTTGGGGCTTGCTGATATTTTATATAAAAGTCGTGAATATTTTATTTTTTTAATGAAAACCAGAGAAGTTGGAGAATTTCTTCTGAGCCAGGAGTTACGCGCAGGTAAACCCAGGTGGGACGAGCTCTACGGAGAACGCCAGCAATTTCATAGTGGAAAAGATGGCAGCAGCTTCTTCGTTACGTTTCTGGCCTTTTCGTGCCGTGTCAGGAGTGTCGGCACGACACAAGGGCTGTCACATGTCGCGACTCTTCGAGACCTTGGATAAATCACAGCCACCAACTCTTTTTCGATTGGAAAAAACTTAATTTCTTTCTTTTTCTTTTTTTTTTTTTTTTTTAAACAAATTCCAGTGAGAAAATCCCACCAAAAACCTGCCACTGCCTGCGAAAGGCCTTTTCTCAAGCCACCTCCAGCGCGAAATCAAAGTACGAAAGAGCTTTGGGATCAGAACTCTTCCACTCCCGGGATGCAAGGATGGACTCCTAGGGCAGCATTGACTATGCAAAGTGGGGTACAAGGGGTTTGCTGGTATCGAAACCACACCAGCTCAGGCAATTTTTATACAAACACTTGGAAGCCATATATATATATATCTATATATTTATATATCTTTATATATATATCCCAGAACCCAACCGAATCGGCCTCCTGGGTTGCCACGGAGGCAGCGTCGAAACCATCTTCTCCACTATGATGCTGTTAAGTATTTGACAGAGATTTGCCTCCGTTTTACCGAGGATTAAATGATTTTTAAAAAGGAAAAGGAAAAAAAAAAGGAAAAAAAAAAAAGAGGAAAAAGAAATATAAAAGAACGGGAGCCACGTTTTTAATATGGATGCATGGAGGAGAGGAAAGATGGATCCGATCCTGAGGACCGATGGGCTTGAGCTTCTCTGCCTGCTCTAAAAGGTTCCCAGGGTTGGTTTATTGGGTTTTTAAAGCCCCATCTTGCTGGTTTTCACCTGCAAGTAAACGGCCCTTGCTTGAATGGGGGTTAAATATAAAGGGTCTATAATGGATCAAGTGCTGCCATCCTCATCCCAGCGCCCGCACCTCTCCCATTGAGAGGCTTGGGGTGGGAGTGGAGTGTGGGATCCAGCCCAGCTCCCGTAGGGAGGCTCTGACCCTTTTCTTTATCGGTTTTTCCCATAAATTTGGGCTCAAAAGAGCAAAATTCAGGTTTGGCAGCACCCTGGCAGCAGCTGCTGCCCCTTGATGTGATGGGAGAGGGGCTTCCATGGGGAAACCTCATTGGTTTCTCTGTTTTTTAGGAAACCTGGCATTTCTCCTGGGAAAAACAGTTTTATTGCTTGAAATCTGTGGCTCTCTACTTCCTTTTTTTTTTTTTCCTTTTTCCTTAAATTCCAGCCTTGCACAGACCAGTGTATTCAGACTGCGGGATGGGAATTGTCTTTCCAACAGCAAGCGTTTCGGGTAACTGCTTCAAGCTGTATCATTGATAAGGAAAATATCACAAAACCCCAACAAAACACCCCAAATCCCACTCCTGAGCACCCCCAGTCCTGTCGATCTGCTTGTTGCAGTGAGAAGATGACCTAAAAACCTGATGATTCAGGGAAAACTTGGATGCTTTTCCCACCCTTTTCCCACCCCCAAGCTGGTCCCGGTGCCGTAATATAGGAGTGATTGGTGCTGATTTCCAGGGGGAAAAGCTCTTTGTTTTCCTTAGGGAAATTATTTATATATAAAGTGATTTGCAGTAAGGAGCATGCTTCCAAGCTTCTCCCATCTTTCTCTGGAGCCAAGCTGAGCTGGGAAGAGCAAAAGTGGGATAAACCGCTGGCACAGCTGGATGAGGTGGGTGGCAGGAGACTCAAGCGAGCCCTGGATCATGCATGGAGCGAATAAGCAGGAAAAAATAATGGGAACAAACCCCAAAAGCAAGCAGGAAGGGTCCCTGGTCGCACGGCAGCTCCTTTAGCTGCTGTGTTAGGGAATAAGAGGTAATTGAGGGGGAATTTCCACGTGGAGCTGTGAGCGGTGCCGGCGGCTCCTCCCTGCCTCGTTTTTATCACAGCAGAAATAATCTGGTTTTAACCTCATTTTTCATTGCCATTATTTTTCTTCCCCATGAGCAAGGAGCAGCCCCAGCCCTTGCCCCGTCCTGGGGTGCATGGGGGGGTCCTGAAACATCCTTCTCCATGGGGGAATGGGGATGCAGAGCTTTTAAGTGGCTATAGGGAGCCTCTGGGCAGGGTTGGGAACAGGGTTGGAAAGGAAACCAAGTGCTTCTCTGTGCCTCAGTTTCCCCCCCCCCGGGGGTGATGCTGCTCTCCTACCTCATAGGGCTGGTGTGAGGATGGGCCAGTTTATGCCTTGGAAGCACTTGGTGCTTACCGGTGCTGTGTCCTGCACAAAGCATCGCTGGAGCGAGCCACCACCATGTGATGGAGACACTTGGATTTAGGGGTTCACCTCACTTTAATGCTCTTGGAGGCTTCTTTTGCCATGCAGCTGGAGACAAAGAGAGGAAAAGGAACAGGAGAATCCCCAAATCCAACGGTTCTCTGCCAAGCTCTAAACGCTTTCTTAGGCGTTAAGAGCATCCTTGGGCTTGGCAGCGCTGCCTGGACCATGCTGCCTCCCTACAGCCTGACCTGGCTGATGCGTGGGGAAGGGTTTGATAGAGGAAAATCCATTGTAAATATTGGAAAGAAACTGCCTGAAAGCTTTGTTTTCTGTTTCTGGGCTTTAGGTTTGGGGTTTGGTTTCATTGCATTAGCGCAGAACGAGTGGGAGCAAGGAGTGAATCAGTGCCAGAGAGAAAAACCTTTGTGAAGCTCCTGCTGTTGGGAATGGTTTCTAGGCTCTGGAAAAGCAAAGATCAGAAACGCAGGCTTGCTCTAAGGCAGCTGAAGACTTCTTTAAGTTAAGTTCTTACTGGTGTACGTCTTCCCTCCCTGCCTCCACACAACATAGGCTTTGATAGGTTTGGAACTGTCTTATTTGGGGAGAATTTAGGTTATGAGGTTGGTTTTTTTCTTTCTGCTTTTGGTTTTCTTTTGGTCGTTTTTAATTCCTTTTATTTTCTGTTGTAGCTTTTTTTGGTTTCATTTGGATGGAATCGGTGTGATCCTGTGAAATGTGTATGCTCCCGAGGGCACGGCTGTATTTCAGCATCCTCCTGATGCACTGGGCTCGAGCTGTGTGCTGTGCCGAGTCTTTCCCAGTCAAAGGGCTGGATTTGGCTATGGGTTTGCTCTGGGAGCAGCGGGAATTAACAGTGCTTGAGCTTGGGAGGCTTTGATCTGCTGGTTGGAGGTGCATGGCCATGGGTTGGGTACCTGGTGCTTGGCAATAACTGTTCAAGGCCAGAATGGACTTGGGTTGCCTGATGGTTGGGGAGGAGAGAGATGCGTCCCCGTTTGGTTGAATCAGCTTTTCTCCTTGTTTCTGTTTGTGTTTTGATTTTAATTTCATGTCTTTTTGTTAACTCATTGGTGATGGGGGAGGAGATGCAGAGCGGAGCAAAACCAGCCCAAGGCTCTGAAATCAGGAGTTTTAGTACAGAGACCGTGCAGGTGCTGCGAGCTGGAAACACACACGTACAAACTACCTCAGAGCTGATGGGAGGCCCCAGGGGGGTCCCTCATTGCCCCTGTGGCAGGATCTGGCCTCCAGCACCCCTGAGCTCAGCAGAGACCCTCCTGGCTGGTGGGGAGGCAGTTTTGGTGTCCTGGCTGTTAGGGAGAGCTGTGTGGTGGAAGAGGAGAGCGGATGAGGAAGGCTCTGCAGGATGCTGGGATGTGGCGTGGGACCATGGCTGAGTTGGACCCCTTGAAAAATCAACCTTGGGTTGACTTGGGCGTGAGGTTGAGCCCTGCTGCTTTACTGTGCATTACAGGATTCCTTAGTTGTCTAAATACCTCTGATTGGTGGTGGTGGGGTGCTCTGCTGGACCACAGCAGCGGGATGCTCTGCTGGACCACAGCAGCGGGATGCTCTGCTGGACCACAGCAGCGGGATGCTCTGCTGGACCACAGCAGCAGCCTGTCCCCACTCATGTGGCAGAGCAGTGGCTTACGAAGTGTAGAAAGCATTTGGGTGCTGCAGATCAGCACGAGCTGACACCGAAAGGCATTATTTTTGCTTTAACCCCCCCCAGTTTAGTTAATAATTTCAGCCCCAGGAGTCAGAATGTACAACAGGACTGAAGCCATTTGGTTTTGGACCAGTTTGGGAAGTGGGCTTGGTAAAGCAGCACCAAATCCAATGGGAGAGTTTGCTGATGTTTCGGAGTGGGGAAGGGCTGATCGGGAGCATGGCTCCGGCAGGACGGGAGGCAGGGAATGGCACTGGGCTTGCCAGGCTCTCCCATCGCTGTTGGCAGATCATCCTGGGAAATCACTAGGATTGACTGGAATCAGGGCAGGAAGCAGTCCTTCACATGCCTGTACTCGCTGTGAGTGCGCGCTACCCAGCAGTAAATCACGTCAGTTCGTTCAGGGCGCATCTGGATTCATCTCGGGATCAAATTCCTTGACTTCAGGAGGAAAACTTGTCCCAAACCCATGGCCCCCCCCCATGCCACTGCCACCTCCTGCAGCCCAACTGGTTTTAGGGTGGCTCCAGAGGCAGCCTGAGCTATTCCTGAGAGCCCCAAGGGGCCGGTGCCCGTGGAGCCCCTCAGCTTCACCTCACATCAAACCTGGGGGGCACAACCTTATATATAACCAATCCATTTTTGTTTTATCTACCTCTTAGCGACAATAGATGGAAACCTAGGTAGTGGCAACTCCACAGGCTGTAGTTTAGGGGAAAAAAATAAAAAATAATAAAAAAAAAAAAAGAATAACTACTCTTTTTCCAAAGAAAAATGTTCTTTAAGAATAGAATTTATGGGCTTTCTTTTTCACTTGAAAGTGGTCGTTAGTTGTAAGAGCTCCAGACCTCGGCAGTCCAAAATGTTGGGTTGTGACTGATGTTCTTCTGAATGCTCAATCTTCCATGACCTCCTTTTTTCCTTTAGAACGTGGCTACTTCCTTCTTCCATAGCAGTACTTCCATAGCAGTGCGCCTCCATCCTCCCCGCTTCCCCAGCCCGCTCCAAGCCTGGCTTTTGCTGTTGGAATCGCAGGCAAGAGGATGGTTTTCCTTCTTTTCCCAGTGGCTTGGTGGGGTTGGTGGCAGCGTGAGGCGGGGATCGAGCTGCACTGGGGGTGCTGCATCACTGGGAGCACCCATTCCTCATCCACTGGCCGGGTGCACCCAAAGGTGCTGCTCCTCCCGGCAGCCGCCCCAATGCAACTTGAGGCTATTCCGAAGCTCAGTTGTGCTTTCCTGTGTTGACAATTGGTTTCTCCTCTTTTCAGCTGATTTCTTTTCTCCCCTTCCCTCTCCTCCTTTCCTCCTCTCGTCCGTGTTCTTGCCTTGTCCCCTCGCGTGAGGCAGTTTGTTGGCTTGGATGTGGAGTTGGGGTTTTGGATGGACGTGGGCTCCGTTGCTCTTCCAGCGAGGTTGTTTTTTCTCCTTGGTTTGGTTTCTTTTTTTTTGCCACAAACCGCTTCACTCCACTGTTTCATTGAAAAATAAAGAGGAAAAAAAGACAAATGAGCAAAAAATAAAACCTCCACAAAGTGTTTGTGTGCGTTTGTATGGGGGTAGGGGGTGGGGAAGAGGAAATAAAGGGGGGAATAGAGGATTACGGGAGGAAATGGGAAGTAGAGGAATAAAGGAGGGCTAGAGGAAAAACAGAGATTAAAAGGGGGATGGAGGACAAATAGAGGAATGGAGGGAAATAGGGGAAAATAGAGAAAGGGGAGATGGGAAGGAAAGGCGAAATAAAGGGGAAAATGGAGGAAAAGAAAGGGGGAATGCAGAGGAAAGGAGAAATATGGAGGGAAAAAGGGGGAATAGGGAAAAATTGATAAAGGGGGAAATGGAGAGGAAGAGGGGGGAATAGAAAACAAAGATAAATAAAGGGGAAATGGGGAAAATAAAGAGGGAATAGAGGAAAACTACAGGAGAAATAGAGGAAAACCCAAACAAACGGGGCAAATCGGTGTTGAGGGTTGGGGATGACTGAGCGCAGGTGGCTCGGAGGCATCCTACAGGATGCTCCGAACTGTGTCCTCAGTGCCGGTAGCACTCAAAAGGGGCCGGTATGGTGATTTAACGGGGTTTTAAGGACTAATTGATAGCGTTTCCTATCCGGGAGGTGCGGATGCGTCCTGGATATGCAGCAGCCTGCGGACCCGCTCCCGGGTGGCTCAAGGGCACCGAGAGCGACCGGTCGGTCGCTCTCGGTGCCCTTGAGCCACTCGGGAGGGGGTCCGGAGGCTGCCCGCAGCCTGGAACGGGCGCTGCCGGTACCGGAGAGGGAAGGCAGGGATAGGAAACAGGATCCCATCGCCGCAACAGCGGGATAACGGGAGCGAGCATCCCGGCGGCGTCGGGCACCGGGGTACAGTGAGGGCGCAGGGATACCCACGCTACGCAGCGGTCCCATGGTGTAATGGTTAGCACTCTGGACTTTGAATCCAGCGATCCGAGTTCAAATCTCGGTGGGACCTCGCGTTCTTTTTGCCTCTCTCCGCCGCCGTTCCGGTAACGCAACGGAGGCGGACGTGAAGCGGGGCGGGAGGGCAAACGGGAGGCAACCGGGAGCGCCCGCCCGCACCCCCGGCGCCCGCCGGGCTCCATTTTGTGCGGGGGCGCCGGTTCCTGACTGCGCATGCGCAGGAAAGGCGGGCCGGTGCTGAGGGCGGGGCGCGCTAACCTCGCTCTCAGCGCTGATTGGTTTCGAGGGGTGTCACTCACACCTCTCCGCGCTGCTATTGGCTGAAAGCGCCCTCCGCCCCGCCTCCCCCCGCTGTCGGTGGAGAGACGCCGCATTAGAGCGTTGGAAGCCGGTGGGTGCGGGTCTCGGCCCGGGCTTAAGCCGCCTTTGGGCACAGAAGCGTCCCGAATCCCTTCAGCAGAGGCTTAGCGGCTCTGACGCACGGTTTCCACCCGTTTAACGTCGCTTATCGGGGTCAGTCCCCGCAGGAGAGCCGGCCGCGCCCGGGTTATCGGCCCTGCAGCCCAGGCAGCGCCGGTGGAGCCGCTCTGCGGCCCTGCCCCGTGCCCGCCGCGCGAAGAGAGGCCGCGGTGGAGCTGTCGGGTTTATTTAGCGTCTGCGGGAAGGAACAAAACCACCTCGTTTCGGTCGGGTTGGGGTAGGGAGGCAGGTGAGTGCCGGAACTGCCGCAGGGAGGAAGAGCCTCTTCCTTGGGTCAGTCCCTGCCAGGGAACCCCCATCCTGGGGCGTTGCTGGGGCTGAAGGGGTCCCGTAGGCGGTGCTGAGCAGGGCTGGCCGTGGATGGGACCAAGCCGAGGCCCAGCAGGCAGGAAAACGCAGCTCCAGGTGGGGTTGACAGCGGCTTCCCTTCAAGCACAGCACTGAAATGAGGGCCAGGCCCCTCTCCGTGTGCTCCTGGAGCCTCAGCACCGTGGTCCACCCGCACCCTTCCCAACAGGTACTGGCTGCACCACCGCCCCTTCCCGAGCATCGGATGAACGGGGTTGGCGCCTGCCCCGAGGTTGCAGCCTTTGTCTTTGCTGGGCCTGACTCTGCCGTGGGCTGTGTGGAGCTGAGCGGGTCTGGGCTCTGAGGGCGGCTGTGCTGTCAGAGGTGGGCTGGCAGGAGGCAGAAGTGGGACAGGACCTGAAGGGCCCTCAGAAATGAGAAGGGCTGCAAATAAAAAGAGCTGAAATAATAAGATTGGGCAAGTTTTGGAGTGTTTTCCCCAAACATCGTACGTAGGTGTGATGGATTAGGAAAAAAAACCCCAAAACTTCCCCGAAGCATCACCCTCCCGAGCACAGAAGCTGGCTCGTTTCTGTCAAGCAGGGGATGAGGTTTGCCCTTGGGAGCAGGGGGCTCCTAGCCTGGCGCTGCTGCCTGAGGGCTCGGTGAGTCCTGCCCTGCTTGCTCCCAGGAGCTGCTGCACCCAGCCTGCCCCACGTCACCCCCATCGCGGCTGGGACACGGTGGGATCGCTGCCCCTCTCTGGGGCCGGGTGGTGGCAGCAGCAGGGAGCTGATGGGAAGCAGGGGCAGTGCTCAGAGCCCCATGGGCGCGGGCAGGACCTGGCCTTGCGTTCCCGTGGCTGCCGGGGGGGTTCCAGGGGAGGAAGCGAGAGTGAGCGGTGGGGTCTGGCCTCGGAGCATGGGAATTACCCCTCCTGTGCCTGAGGCACGGGGAGGAGCTGACTCGGGCACGGCTCTGCTGCAGCAAGCGGGGCTCAGCTCCGGACCTGGGCTGCTTGAGCCCAGCGCCGTGGTTTCGGTAGAGCCCAGGGTGCTGCTGCCTGCTCCGAATGCACAAGTTTTGCCTGCAGGAAGCCGAGGGCAGCTGAGCTGTGGGAGCACGAGAGCCGGCGCCGTGCTGGCTGCTGAGCCTCATCTCCGTGCCACTGGGGTAATGGGGGGGGTTCTTCTTTGCTTTGCTGCTCTTGCTGGCCCTGAGGCTACGCTTGGGTTCCGGACTCCCCGGTGCCGAGGGCAGACTACAGGGAAAGCAGGGTTGGACAGTCTTGGCTTGCACATGGGAGCGTCCCTGTGCCCCGCGGTGACAGCAGCAGTGGGGTCAGCTTATTGTGCAGCCACCCTTCTCCTTAAAGGGGTTCTTGTCCTCGGGGACTCCTTTCAGCAGCGGGTCCTCTCCTGCCATGGACTCGATGTACTCCTTGAGCTCTTTGCCGGTCTTGGAGATCTGCCAAGGAAGGAGACATTCCATGGGCGTTAACGGGACCAAATCCTCACGGCAGAGCTGCCTGCAAACCCGTTTGTGCAGCCAGGAGAGGGGAGCCGTGCCCATGAGCATCCCACCCAGCGTGGGGTGTGCTCGGGAGCATCCCCACGGTGCTGGGGGCACCCCTTGGGCTGTAAGGACGCGGGGCTAAGCCCGATGGGGGCTGTTTGCCTTGAGGGGAGGTGTGAGTGCCCGTGCTGCTGCCTGTTGGAGGTTTAATTGCAAGGGTTGTGGCTCCCCTCCCTTGCAGCACAGTCAGGGAACTGCCCCGGTGTGTTTTGGTTCAGGGCTCACCATCTGCCTCTCGTTCTTCACCTCCTTCTTCAGCTGATCCAGCTCCATCTTCAGCAGCTCCTTCTCTGTCATGTCCTGAGCCATTCTGCCCTGTAAGCGCGGGGAAAGAGCTCATTAGGGTGCAGCTGGGCTTCTCCTAAGGTGCATCAGGAGCATTGCTTGAGCCCTGCTGATGCTGCAAACACCTCTGATGTCTCAGCTCCTTCCACTGTGAGAGCTGGGCTGGTGCTAAAGGAAAACCTTCGTAAGGTGTTAAAGGCAGGAGGCGCCTTCCTTGTATCGTCCTTTAACCAGGTTGCCATTGCCTTGGTGTCAGCAGGCACAGGGTGACTGATGCAGTTGGGCAGCAGAGGAGGACCCAGCCTGGTTTCTGAAGAGCTCTTTGCTACCACAAGCTTTCAGGTGACCGCTTGAGTGAGGCTGAGCCTGGAAAAAGGCTTCTGCCTTTGGGCTGTCAGAGCAGGAGCCTCCTAAGAGAACCTGGATGCCAGGTTTGCAAACCAGACCTTCCTGGTCCGTGCTTCCCCTCCCCAGTAATGCTGATTCTGGCCCCTTCCTTGCTCTGAACTTGCCTGTTTGCGCCCAGCTGCTCCTGGAAGATTTTGGGGCCATGGGGATTGCAAGAGCCCGCCCGAGGGCTGTGTGAGATCCCTGCACAAGCTGCCCTGCCCTGGGATCTGTTCCCACCTTAGCACTGGGCTTTAAACCCGGTGTGTCCCAGACCCTCTTGGCTTTCTGTGCCTGCTCCTGGCCGCTCCTCTCCCCATCCATGCCCCAGGAGGTGCACGTAGCAGAGCCTAAGGAGCCAAGAGCCACGGCAGAGCCGTGCTGCTGGCCTAAAGCAGGGGGACCCCACGCTGCGATGTGTGCCTGGGGGGAGCAGAGTCACTCACCTCTGGGGACGAGGGGCTGCCCCTCTCAGCAGTGGAGATGCTCAGAGACCCATCCAAGGGGAGATGCCGTTGGCTGCGGTCTTGCTCTCCTGCTCCAGGCTTGAGGACTCCAGCAATGCGGAAGGGTGCTGGGGAGCAGATGTCTTTGGTCCTAAAGCTGATAATAGACTCAGGAGAATAAGCTGGTCAGGTGTTGGGCATTAGCCTCAAAGCCCAGGGTAATCGGTGGTGGGGCTGTGGGGAGGGGGAGGAAGCCTTTGACCCCCTGCCATGGGTGTCTGTGCCATAGAATCTCAGCATCCCAGCCTGGTTTGGGTTGGGAGGGCCCTTAAAGCTCACCCAGCTCCGACCCCTGCCACGGGCAGGGACCCCTTCCACTGGAGCAGCTTGCTCCAAGCCCCTGTGTCCAACCTGGCCTTGAGCACTGCCAGGGATGGGGCCTCCTGCCCCGTGTCCTGCCCTGGCTGGGGCACAGGGAATGGGAGCAGCTTTCCCTGAGTTGAGAAGGGGAGGAAGAGGAGAGGAGCCGGGGCCAGGGGACCTCGTTGGGGACTGGGAGCAGCTCTGGGTCCTCCAGAGTGTGAGGAGCCGGAGGAAATCCATCATTTCCCTCGTCCCTGTGCTGGTGGGGCCACAGGCTCAGGAAGGGCCGAGCCCTGGCGTGGGCTCTGCTCCTGTCTGACGGGTGCAGGGGCGCTGGGGCTGAGGACAGAGCAGGGGAGGCCCCGAGGAAGCACCTGCGGGAGGAGAGGGATTTCCAGGCACCAGGGAAGTGGGAATTTCCTGCCTGGCCTCTCCCGAGGGATGTGAGCTGTGAGCAGCACATCCCTGCGTGCCCGGGTGGTGCTGAGCGGGGCTTTGCCTGCATCTCCTGCCTGGCTGGTAGAGGCGAAGGGAAGGGGCATGGCCCTGCCTGGCTGAGCCCCGCACCAGCACCAGCACCAGCACCAGCAGCAGCAGCAGCAGCGGCGCATGGACCCGGTGGCAGACACGGGCTCGGGGTGGGTTTCGGTCCGTGACTCACATCCTTCGCTGTTGCCGTGAGCCCCGCACGTCCCTCGTGGGGCTGAGGCTTCCTCCCCAGCTCGCTGTGATGGGGGGGTGCCCTCGGGCCCTGCGTCAGCGCGGCCGCGAGCCTCAAAGCAGGGCGCCGGGGAGGAAGTGGGCGCAGAGCCCGCGCCATGGCGGAGCAGGAGCAGGAGCAGGAGCAGCTGCAGCGATGCATCCCATCGGGGAGGGAGGCCCTGCGCCAGCACCACTGCAACCTCCAAAGGGTGGCCGAGTACTGCGAGAGCAACTACCTGCAGGTGAGGGGCCGGGAGCCGCGGGGCGAGCCCTGGGGTGCTGCCGGCAGCACTGCAGGGGTTGGTGGTCTCTGGGCGGTGCGGACGGGAGCCTGAGCAGCCCTTACCCAACACATGGTGCTGCCGCGTGGGGGTTCTCTCGTGCCCCAGTTTCCCCTCTTGCCCCACAGCGGGTTTTGTGCTCAGCTCCCAGAGTGGGTCCCTCTGTGACACCAACCCTGCTGGCCCCAGGGGGCTGGGGGTGCCTCTTGGCAGCGCGGAGGTGAACCGGGTGCTTGTCCCGGATGGGGACCTTTGGGATGAAACAGCCTCAAGCCAGACCCGGAGGCTGCTCCCGAGGGGTTGGAGCTACCGGAGTGGAGCTGAAGGGGAAACCGTGATGAGACCCGGAGGAGCTGTGGCTGCCCCATCCCTGGCAGTGCTCAAGGCCACGTTGGACACGGGCTTGGAGCAAGCGGCTCCAGTGGAAGGGGTCCCTGCCCGTGGCAGGGGTTGGAGCTGGAGGAGCTTTAAGGTCCCTTCATCCCAGCCCATTCTAACCGGGGTTTCTGAGCTGCCATCCCCGTGGTGCTGGTGGCGCCTCGGGCTGTCCCCAGGGGAGCGGTACCACCGCAGCAGCATCGCGGGGAGGCACCAGCGGGTCCCTGGTGCTGGGGAGGCCGGGGGAAGTTCGATGCATTTGGAAAGCAGAAGGAAGGGACCCGGTGGCTCCACGTGGAGGTCCCCGGGCCCGTCCCACCCCCTGTACCCCCCCCCCCCCCCCCCCCCCCCCCCCCGTTGCAGGCAAGCGACCAGCGGCAGGCGCTGGAGGAGACGATGGCCCTGAGCGTGCAGTCCCTGGCCAGCGTCAGCTACCAGGTGAGCAGCTTGGCCAGCGCCTTCCTGCGGCTGCTGGACCTGCGGGCGGCCGAGCTGCGCAAGGTGGAGGCCGACATCAGCTGCATGGCCCAGGTTGGACCCCTCGGGGCTGGGAGCTATGGGAAAGGGGGGGTTTGGGCAGCTCAGAGGGGACAAAGACCCCCCCGAGTCATGCGGAGCCCTTCACCCCCCTCCGCAGCATCACCTGGCAGTGGAGATGTGAGACCGTGTCCGCGGTGGTCCCCCAATGCGTCAGGGGGAACGAGTCCATCTGGGGCTGGGTCATTGGTCTCTGGGGGGTTCTCCTGGTCTGGGCACTCACAAATCCCAGTGGATCCCATGGGAGCTGCCTGGGCAGCTCTGAAGTGAAGCGATGGGGTTTGCAGCCTTCGCCTGGCTCTGCCCTTGCTGGGGGCTGGCTCTGGCCTCCCGGAGCCTGGGGACACCGATGTGGATTCCCGTCACCACCCGCCCTCTTCCTGGCACTTGGAAGTCGCCTGGAGCTTTTCCAGCCACGGGAGGAGACGGGACCCCAGCATCACGCTGGGAGCAGCAGGAAAACAGCTTTGGGTGCCCGAGGCCCACACCTCCCCCTGCCCCGTTCCGTGCTTTAGGAAGGGCCAGGTCTGCTGTGCTGGCACCAAGGGCATCCTCTGTGATGGAGCAGGGCAGGATCAGCCCCTGAGGCTGTGGCTGGGCTGTGGGGTTCAGGCTCGGCTCCCCCAGTCCCTCCCTGACAGACGGGGCTGGGGATGGAGGTGGGGAGGACGCGGCACGGGGCAGAGGTGACCGCGGCGTCCCCGCAGCGCGTTGAGCTGCACAAGGAGAAGGTTTCCCGCCGGGAGATCGGCTCCTTGACCGTCAGCAAGAGGTTCCCGACGTGCCGGAAGGTCGTGGCCCCCCCCAGCCCCCCCTGCCTGGAGCCCTACTGCAGGAAGCCCCTCAACTTCAGCGTCCTGGACGACATCGGCCACGGCGTGAAGGTGAGCCCGGGGCTGCGGTCCCCACTGCTCCCAGCGTTGGGTTCGCAGCGGCTCAGTGGGGACCCTGCCCGTTCCCCCCCATTCCTCCCATCGGGTCCCAGGCGGGGCGGGGGGCTCAGCCCAATGGAGCGCAGGGGAAGCGCGGCCCCAGCGCTCAGCGAAGCCGCGCTCGCACCGGCCCCGGGCCCTTCCCAGCACCGAAACCACCGGCACAGGAAGGCGCTGGGGGGGGTTCGGTCCCCACGGAGCCGCCGTGGGGCCGGGGTTGGAGGGGAAGTGTCAGCGCTGGGGCTGCGGTTCCCACGCTGCAGGCGCCTCCCTGGGCTCCTTCCGCCCCGCGGCTCCCATGGGGGACCCAGCGCAGAGCCGGGGGGGCCGCTTCCCGGGCCCCGGGGGGGCACGGCCCCGCTGCCGTCACCCCGCGCCTCCCTCGCCCGCAGGACCGCAGCACCCAGCTCTCCCGCACCGGAACCCTGGCTCGCAAGGGGACCCTGGGGTGAGCCTCGGGACGGGCGCGGGGCTGGGGGCATTGGGGGTCCGGCCCCATCCCAGCAGCCAGGCTGGGGCTCAGCGCCTGCTCTGCCCGCAGGAGGAGCGGCCGCGTCCCCGCGCCCGTCCGGCCACCGGTGGTTCCCGAGGGCAAGATCTCCATGGCCTCCTCCTCCTCACTCATCTCCATCAGGTACCGGTGCAGCGGGGAGGGCCTGGGGGGGTCAGGGCTGGTCTCTAGAGCAGCCCCATCCTGATGGGGAGGGCTGGGGCACAGGGTGGGGAAGGGGTTTGCGCCACGTCAGGACCCCCTGCCCCACTGAGTGACACCCACCCCTGCGTGGGCCGAGGGTCCCTGGTCAATGAGGAGGGGGCAAAGCCGGCCCCAGCCTGGCCTCACCCTGACCCTGTCACTGCTGCCCCCCAGCTCCAGCGGGACCCCCGGTGAAGGCATCACCCCCCCCCCGCCACCACCACCGCTGCCAGCGTCGCTGCCAGGACCGTGCCCCGCGCCCGTCGCTGCCATCCCAGCACCAGCACCGCTCCCCGGGCACCCGGAGCTGCTCCCGCTGGAGATCCTGCCCCAAGGTGAGCCCGGGGGGCTCACGGGGAGCGCGCGTGGCCTCCGTCCCCCATGGAGCCCCTCATCCCCCATTGATGCTGCAGCCCCCAATGACCTTGAGCTGCCGCTGCCGTCACCTCCAGCTCTGCCTGACTTTGAGGACGTGGCCCCACTGCCAGCCCCCCCTGCGGAGGACCCCCCCTGGGCCCCGCAGAGCTACATGGAGAAAGGTCCCGCGGATCCCCCCCATCCCTGATCTCTGCCAGGGTGCTCTTGGTTGAGCCCAGATCACAGCACCCAGGGCCCGGCTCTGCTCTGGGGCTGGAATGAACACGGAGCAGCGCCGTGGTCTGCTCCTGTCCCGGTGGAGGCTCCATGGCCCTTCCCTCCCTCCTCACAGTGGTGGCCCTGTACCCCTACACGCAGCAGCAGGACAACGAGCTCTCCTTCCAGCCCGGCGCCCTCCTCTTTGTCACCCGGCGCCACTCGGACGGCTGGTGCGAGGGTGTCATGGGCCAGGAAGTGGGATTCTTCCCTGGCAATTACGTGGAGCCCTTGTGAGCCCCCTGCATTCCCACCAGGAATCATCTCCCCCTGGATCAGCTCCTGCTGTGCCTCACCTCGGAATCTGGCTTTGCTCAGTACCCAGAGCATCCCCTGCGCTTTCCTTGAGTGTTTGCTGGCAGCGGCATCAGTTGCTGCTGGTACTGGGGATGGAAACGCTGGTCCCCATGGGCTGATCCTGGCGATGCTCCCAGCCCCAGGAACCTGCTGCCCATTCCCCATCAGCTTGAGCCACAGAATTGGGTTGGGAGGGACCTTAAAGCTCCTCCAGCTCCAACCCCTGCCACGGGCAGGGACCCCTTCCATTAGAGCAGCTTGCTCCAAGCCCCTGTGTCCAACCTGGCCTTGAGCACTGCCAGGGATGGGGCAGCCACAGCTTCCCTGGGCACCCTGTGCCCGCGCCTGTTGAGATGCAGAAAGGGATGAGCCAGGGCCCAATCCTCCACCAAAGGGGTACCCAAGGGGCTCCCTCCTGCAGAGCATCGCTTGCAGCCTGGCCCCACACTGCTGCTCCCCCTCCATCGCCTTCCCCCCCTTTCACCGGCCCAAGGAAGGGGAACAAACGCGCACGGAGCTGTTGCACACCCAGGTTTATGCCCTGGGTACAAACACCTCGTGTCTCTGCAATACACTGCTCTGTATCCGTGTACATAGATATGCTTTTCTTTAATTCCATGGCTTTAAGTTCCACACAGTTGAACAGGGTCCAGAGGAGGAGGAACAGAGGGGGGGGGGGAATGCAGGAAGAGGAGGAACAACTCGGGGCTGCTTTGGTTATCACTGCTCAGGTTTGTGCTGGGGTTCCTATGCTTTGAGGGGTTTCCACCACCCTCAGGGGCCATTAAGGCTGTGGAGAAATCCGGGAGAAGCCAACACCAGAGAGCGGTGAAGGCTGAAGGTCCCCACTGCAGCACGCTTGGAGGGGGCGTTAATGCTGCAGGGGGCAGGGGAGCTGGTGCCAGGGAAGCGCTCAGCACCAGACCTCCCGGGGGAGCCTCCGCGCCTCTCAGCCAGGGCAGGAGGGAAACTCATCCCCAGGGTCCGGGGGGAGCTGCTCTGAACCAGCGGCCACGGGGAGGTGCCCGGTGATGGCTCGGGATGAGGAGGAACCTGCCCTGGAAGCAGAAGCAGAGGGTGGCAGTGGAAGGCAAGGGCAGCTCCTCCTCTTGGGACGCAGTTGCAGTGCCCCGGGGATGGGCTGGAGGAGGCGTTTGCCCAGGCACCACCTTCCCAAAGGCTTCCTGCTCCTCGTGTTCAGGGAATCAATCCCAAGGGACGATGGCTCCATCGCCAGGCCCAGGAGCGGGGCTGGGATGCAGAGGGGGAGCTCGGGCAGCTCAGATTCCCTGGGTTCCATTTCCAGCGGCCTCGTGAAGAGGCAAAGAGCCCTGGGGCATCGGGATGAAGGCAGCAGCAGGCAGCTCATGGCCAGGCCGGGCGGCTGAGGAGGATGAAGGCGCGAGGAAGCACGTGCAGGGCCCAGCCGTGGGGAGGGCCCAGCCTGGTCCTTTGGGAACTGCTCTTGTGAAGTCAAAAGGGGAAGGGAAGAAAACCAAGCCCCCCCCCCCCCCCAAATCACCTTTAGTGTTGGCAAACACCAAGTGCATAGAGAAGGCTTCACCTCCATGGGGCAGGGGAAGGGGGACCTGGAGAAAGTGCTTGTATCAGCGGGGAGGAAGGAGCTGGAGAGGAAAGGAGCCCAGGAGCGGGGCCAAGCGAGCGGTGCCGATGAGTGGGGGGTCCACGGGGTGACCCGACCCCCCCCCAGCATCTCCTCTCCCATCCTCTCCTAGCGCCCAGATCCCCCCCGAGCCATCAGCACTTCTTGAGGAGCTCCTGCAGGTAGCGGGCGACCTCCGCAGCTGATTCCCACGGGACAACGGTGGCCTGGAAGGCTCCCGGCTGCTTCTTCTCCATCTCCTGGGTGAGCCGGTGCATGGGGAAGCCCTTCCGTGGGAAGGCCACGTCCGCGGCGGTCAGAGCGGCGGCAGGGCAGAAGTCATTGGCACCATCTCCGACGTAGAAAACCCTCTCGAACTCCAGCTCCTCCTGGGCTCTCTCCGCCAGGTATTCGGTCAGGATCTTGCGCTTGCACATGTTGGCCGGGCAGTCAAGGCACTTGTGGCTGTGGTAGGGCCCCAGGGTGAGGTACCCCCTCTTGTCGAAGCTGGCCGGGTTGCTGAAGACCTTGCGGAAGAGGGAGTAGAACCCGGCTGCCTTCAGGGCGCATTCGATGCCGAACATGTTGGCGTCGGAGATGAGGATGACCTCGAAGAGCTCGTGGTGCTTGGAGAGGAACTGGAAGAGGTCTGGCACGCCGGGGGACAGCGGGATGCTCTCGTACACGCTCTTGAAGGCGCCCATCTTGACGCCCTGGTCCCCCAGGTAGGCCAGGACCCGCTGCATGTACTCGTTGTAGGAGCCCTCGCGGAAGGTCTGGCGGATGTGGTCCGGGAGCGCCTGCCCCGGCGCCGCGCGCACGATGGACTCGTCGCTGTTCTCGTTGATGATGGTCTCGTCGAAGTCAAAGACCAGGAGGAACCGGGGCGGCCGGGCCCCGGCCATGCCGACGCCCTGCGGGGCAGGAGCGTGCCCGGCGTTAGCGCGAGGCGCTTGGCACAGCCACGGTGGCACCGCAGCAGCGGGGCGCCGCCGGCCCTGCCATGCTCCTTGGCCAACTCAGCCCCTGCAGCTGGGCCCAGCGAGGCTCAGGGGGCGGGGGTTAATCCCTGCTGGCATCCCTCACCCCGGCCCTAAGGCCTTTATCCTGCCTATAAAGAGCTTGTTTTGTCAGCGCTAATCCCGTTCCTGCAGTCAAGGGGTCACTGGGCCGAGCGAGCTCCGCATCCGTCCTCCCCCGGACACTTTAGGGCGGGTTTATCCCAAAGGGGTTTGTGTCCCTGCAGGACCAGTCTGGCTCTTCCCAACAGGAAAACACTTTACAGGCTGATTCTTGCTCCATCACCCGGGCACAGCTCCCTCCCCAGGTCGGGCTCTGCAGGCACCACAAAGCCTGGGGTCACTCGGAGCTTCCTCCCACCCCGCTCTAACCCCCATGGGTTATGGCATGGAGCCTCCCTCCTAAAGCCACCACGGCCCCTGCAGCACCTCCCGCTGCTCCCATGACCCCGACTGGAGACCTGCAGGATGGGGACCCCAATTCCTGCTCCCGAGAGGGGATGCTGCGGGTGCGCACGGCACTGACCTTAAAGAGGCATGGCAGCCCCACGCCCTCACAGCACCTTTTCATGGTAAGAGCATCACTCTGTGGGCAGCGTCTCGCTGAAGGCAGCGCTCAGGGCTCCTCCGCCTGCAAAGCACCAAGAGCGGGGTTGTTAATGGGTCCGGCACCAAATGGCACAGCCGGGTCCTGCAGCCAATTCCCAAACTCGGGACCTTTTGTCCCGGGAATGGAGGAATTAAAGGAGCCTCTGCAGAGCCCCTTTAATGCTTTTGAACCCTCTTAATTCCCCCGGGCTTTGCTGCACGTGAGAGCAGGCAGCAGCGCGGCTCAGCCACCGACCCCAGCAGCACGCGCTCCGTTCCAGCGGTGCCCTGGGTTTTTCCCAGTAGGAATAGTTCGGGATGGGTTTTCAATGGCGGCATCCTCCCGGCACGGAGCAGGCAGAGCAATCGCCCCCTGGGACAGGGCTGACTTTAACTGGGCACCAGCAGCGCGGCTCGGCCGGGCTGGGAGCCTGCAGTGATTTGGCCGCCCGCACGCGGCAGCAGGGAGGGTTTCGCAGCCCAAGGTGTTCTGTGCGGGGGCCTGGGCTGGATGGGAGCCCAGCACCAACCTATTTTGGGCACCAGCGCGACCCAGGACTGTGCTGGAAGCACAAACCACAGCCGCGATGAGAGCCCAGCTGGAAGCCTGGGTCCTGAGGAGCCTCCCAACCAGACGCCAGGCATTGCTTTGTGGAAGCCCCCAGCAGAAGCCAAGGGCTGTTTGCAGGCATCATCTGAAGCCAAGGAATGCTCCATTTAGCCTGGGCGTGGGATCAGCCACCACAAATTGCAGGTCCAAAGGGAGAGAAACAGAAAAAGACCAAACATGAAAGAGGAATTGTCCTTTTGGTCTCTTTTGAGGCCCTAAAGAGCTGCCAGTGGTGAGAAAAGACCTTGGGTCGAAGCCTTAAGGAGGAGACTTTGTGCTACGGGGAATGGGCTCACTGATCCTGTGGGCACCATGGTGGGCACACGAAGGGACAACGGGGACCTGCATTGGGAAAGCTCTTTTTGGCCCAAGGTCCTTGCATTTTGCTCCAGCGGAAGATGCCCCTGCCCGTGCGGCGCTTGGAGCTGGATGAGCGCTGAGGTCCCTTCAACCCAAACCAGGCTGGGGCTCCATGGTTCTACACCAGAAGCTGGAGCAAAACCAGTTTGGTCTCTCCTGGCTCCCTCCTTGGTGAGCCCATCACCAACCTCAGCACAGGTCCCTGCAGCTCCCCAGGGCTTCTTTGCTCTTCCTAAAGCATCGTGAGCCCCAGCAGGGATAAATCCAACTGCTCCCAGTTGCTGCATTGGGCTCCTTGCCCTGGTGTCCTTGCAGCTGCATGGAGCCTGCTGTTTAGCTTCCCTTGGGGAGTTAGTGGGGAGGAAAGAGGCCCCTGGGCTGTTTTCTATGGGATTTCTAAGGAAAATGATAATCCATGAAGTCTGCTTGGACAATGCTGTTCCCACCCACCAGCGGGAGACCAGAGCATCCCACCATGCTCCTGCAAGAGCTGCCTTCTGCTCTCTGCCCTCAACTCACTGCATCCAAAGGTGCATTGCTTTTATGCAAAGGAGACGTTAAAACCTAAACCAGAGTTATTTAGGGAATAAAGGCCCGGGATGGGATTTACCACCAGCCTCTGGGGCCTGCGGGGCAAGCGATGCCCTTTCTGTATGTGCTGTTTTCCCCTTAGGATACAGAAAAGGGAGATCCCAGCGTTGGGAATGACTTAATAAACCAGTGCTCACCAAGGATGAGCCCAGCTGGGGGACCTCAACCCCTGGCTCTGCCCCATGCAGGACAGGGAAGCCCCCAGTCCTCCGCGACTCCAATCCTGGCCCTGGGCACACCGGTAGCGCCGTGGGATGGCGCAATCGGCTCCACGCGGAGCAGGGAGAAGAGAATCCCATGGGGATCGTGGCACTGCTCCCAGCAGAGCTATTTCTGCACGGAGATGACTCACCCGGCGCCTGCTTCCCGGGAACGCGTCCGTCCAGCGTCCACAAAACACGGACTCCCTCCAAGCCAAGGGAAAAGCGGCCGCGCTTCCGACCATGATGCAAAGCCTGGATGTTGGAACAGAACAGAACAGAAGAGGGGATTTGCTCCCTAATCCCATCAAAGAGGAAAGGCTCCAACCGAGCCCAGGCTGAGGAGCGGAACAGGCTGGGTAACAGCAAGGAGCTGCTGGGCTCAGCCCCAGCCTGGTTCATCCCCAGCCCCCTGAGCTCTCCTCCAGCCTTCCCGGGGTCCTCCCGTCCCCAGCGGGCCCCGCGGCGCTCCCCACCCCCGTTATCGCTGCAGCCCCAAGCCCTGGGAGGGGTCAGGGCAGGACAAGCAGCGCGCAGAGGAGCGGTGCGGAGCTGCCCCCCGCCCTCCGCCGTGCGCATGGGGATCAGCGCCCGCTCCCGGAGCCGGGAACGGCGGGGGGGACCCGGGGGCATTTCCCAGCCGCAGGCACAGCCCCGGGGCTGGATTTTCTCACCCGCCAGACCCAGCTTTTGCCCGATTTTAACGTTTTTCACCCTAATTTCACCCCTGACCTTTGGCAAACGCAAGTGCCCACCTCCCAGACCAGGGTTAAGGGCAGACCAAGAGGATAAAGTCCTCCTGCTCGGGGGCTCTCAGCCAGCCCTGCCCGGTGCCACCGCACCCCTTCCCCTGCTCCGCGGCTCCTGCTTCACCCCAGCCCCAGGGAACGGGGACGGGGACGCGGTCCCGGGCACCCCGGGTTTACGGTGGCTGCTCCCGACCCGCAGCGTCACCGCAGCCCCCGGCGCCCTCTGCGCTGCCCCCAGCAGCCTCAAAACACGCGGGTTTCACCCCAAAACCGCTGCGGGTGCCGGGTTGAGGGAGTCCGAAACCGGATCCCCCGCTGCGGTGCCGGAGCCGCCGCCTCCGAGAGCTCGCACCCCGCGGCATCGCGCCCTCCAGGGCACCGGAGCCGGTGCCAGCCCCGAGTGACAGCGGCGGCTGCTCCGGTGCAGGCACCGGCGCGCTCCGGCCCCGCTCACGCTCGGCCGCTCCCCGGGCGCTCCGGTACCGGTGACAGCCGCAACGGGGAGGGACTCATGGCACGATCGCTGCCGGGAGGCACCTCCCGGTACCGGCTGTCCCGACCCGCGCACGGACCCTCCGGTACCGGCACCGTCCGCCCGCTCCCCGCAGGATCGGCACCTCCCGGTACCGGCCGCAGCGGATACCGGCACCTCCCGGAGCCCACACCCGGGGCACGGCTCCTCGGAGCCTCCCGCCAGGTCGGCGCCTCCCGGTACCGGCAGCGGCCGCCCCGGTGCCGCCTCGCACCGATGAACCCCCGGAGCCTCCTTACCGGGTTGGAACCGCCCCGGTGCCGGCGGGTG